>NW_024609835.1:173477175-173933809 GCF_016920785.2 Ixodes scapularis
ATCATAAATAAGGAAACTCTAAACAAATATACCTAGATTAGATTTTAGACGCAGGAATGAATGTCAGAGCAGATATTAAAGTAACCCAAAGTTGGATGAAACCGTATGTTTACATATAAAATGTACTATGTAGCAGACTATGACATTACGCAACAATTTCGACCACGAAAACTCAGCAGGCGTAAGTGAAAAGATATAGATACTTCGACACCTTCGGGCATTGCACGATGCTAATGAGAATGATAAATCAAATGCTGACACATCGCTGACACAACACGAAGGAATTTTAACATAGTTACACGTACAAAAACCAGTAAGCATCCCTAGCATAATGATGCTGATGATGAGAGTGTTCAGTTATGGCGAGAGAGGCCCATACGGTGCAGTTTTTTCTGCTTCTTTGTGGTATCTACACTTGCGCATTTGGAGCGCGTCGCTTATTAGGCGCACATCTTTTTACGACAGTGGCAGGGGGATTTGGAAGCGAGCAGCGGCCGGGCTTCATTGGAAGGACCGCGGCGAGCCGCGGGGGGTCGAAAGACTTCCTCGGGCCGGGGTTTGGAGATCCTAATCCAGACGAATTAACTATGATAAGAAATCTTCCTGCTCCGATGAATACACTTTCTTAGTCGCCTTGTCCATTCGGATATTTCGTGAGTTGTCAGGGGGTAACAGGCGGCGCAGCAAGTATCGACGGCCGCGAGCGCCATTTGCGTTCCATTGGGGCCCGATGTCTACAGCTATACTCCGTTTCACCTTATGTTGTACCGCAGCGAAGGCTAGAAGCGCGAGCTCGTTGGCTTGGCTGCTGCTCTTAATGCACGAGAGCTTGTGCCGCCGAGATGTGCCCCAAAGCAAGGAGCTCGCGCTTGTAGCCTTTTCTGCGCTACATCATAAAATGAAACAGAGTATCAGCCTCCATTTGGTTTAATTAGTGAACTGCTTCGACCTTTAGAGAACCAACAGCATATTTGAATGTAGTGGGAACGTTAAGAACGACAAAGCTTAGATCGCCTCAAGTAAAACAAAAATGTGTTGAGTCATGCGCGGAAACGTGGGTGAATAACCTGGCACTGCAATATCGCTAAAAAAAAAAAAAAAACTCAGGAGAGTCACGTTGGCAGCCTCGTGTAAACCATCCCGGCGCACGTTTCTAGCATTCGACAGCAGTCTCGGTGCTCACCTGCTCTGCTTTGACCGTTCAGAAGCAGTAACACTAGCAGGGCCTGCTTGATGACGTTCTTCTTCCACGGCTGGGAAAGCACAGGCTGGGGTCCTTCTTGGGCCATAAGCACTGGCTCTGTCGCCGTGGATACCCGCAAGTCTAGACTGCTCGGACGCGTCCACGCTGATAATAACGCCGCTGGATAACTTGGCATGTAGCGTAGTTCTCAGAAACAAAGGAACGTTGTTGCCAATATGGCGAGGAAAGCGGAGTTGAATGGAATGATTGGTAGAGACGCGTCTCGTGAGTTGTTTTTGAGTATCACAACCCGATTGAAATGATGATTGCAATATTTGACCGTCACGGGCGCTTTACGATTATACTTCGCCTCACCCTAACGTGGACTAATCAAAAAGACTTACTGCGCGAGCTTCATGATTTTAATCTTGCCTCGGCTGCGCGAGCGCCCATGCAACGGGAGCGCCAGTCAAAACCACCGTCTCGCGTGTGTATTCTTTTTGCGGACCATATTCGAATGGGACGAAGATTAGCTGAATTACACCACCATAGCTGAATGAACCTTTTTCCAAATTGTGCAGTGCCTTCATAGACATACGCGCTTTTGCTTGAGTGGCGAGTGACATCGAAGCTATTTTTCCTCTCAATCGTTTTTATTTTTTTTTGTTTCGTTTTGTTTAATGTACCTTGAAGTGCGCTCAATTCGGTGTCACTCCGCTCGAGTGCGTAGCCTTCGCGAGCGCGTAGCCAGTTTTCATAAAATGGCAATCGCGTAACTGTTTTAAGCATAAGTTACGCACTGAGTGCGCCAGCGCGTATGCGCTGGCCCGCTCAGTGCCACAAATGATATATTTTTATCCTGAGACAGACATACGTGTATGCACCTTACCAAGTACCACGGTGGAAGCCCTTCATGTTTTAAAAGTAGCGCAAGGTGCGTCGATGCACGAGGCACGTGCAAAGTGCAACCTTTGGGAAGATCATGGCGACACAGTTCAGCACTAAGCTTCAGTGAGCTAGATTTCAGACGCCATGTTCTACCCAGGAGTGGCGCGCGGCACGTGTCTCGAGCATTTCCACAACAATGAATGGAGCCACTTTTCCCAGGAGAGAGGGGCTTTACCAAATACGCGTATGTGCTGCCGCCTATCGGCGACGAGCGCGACCGAAAGTGTCGCTGTGGTCGGCCTTCCACGATTGGTCCAACGCGGACTATGACGTCGGAAAAGGATTTATTATCGACGGAAATAAGAGGAATGGAAGAACTTTAATTTCGACGGTGTTGGCAGTGTTCCTTCGAGAGCGCAATAATTTCAAGCTTCCACCATGCTATTTACAAACGGCATCAAACTTGTTATTTGCAAGGTAATGACGTCACAAGGGGGAACCGTAAGAGGGCGCCACCATAACTTCTCGCCGCTAATAGGGACATCCGGGTTCGAAACTCGAGTGGCTAGAACACAACGCGTTCACAAGGCTTGTCCGACTCATTTGACCACGGTATTTGGCAGACTTGTGCCTATCTCAAATACTCTACTCAAGATACTGTATTTCAAATACTTTTTGAAGTGTCTTGGTATCTTGCAAATACTTTGGATCTAGAGTATTTGATACTCTACTTTAATTACATTTCTGAGTATCTTGATCTCATTATCTGAAATACATTTTTGACATTCCGCCGTTTCCGACTTTTTCGTTATGAAATGGCGTGGGCGTGGTACGAGTAAACATGAAAAATCTTTCGAGCAACCAAATCCTGTTGCTAGCTACAATTTGCTACGGTGACTTTGACTGAGCTCGCGAAAACATCGCTTTTTTGCCGACTGTGACTCATATTTCAACCCAAAGTTCGTACAATGAAGGTTTTCCCCTCGCCTTCACGAAGGCGCCTCTTGTTTTCTAAAGTTTCCGCCAAAAAATCCTCAAACAAATGGGGTGGTTTTTACGGAAGTAAAGATTGCCACACTGTGGCGCGACGCAGACCGGGAAACGACTTACCACAACATTGAAGACTTGAGTGTCAAAAAAATAATAAGTTAAAAAAAAATGATAGGCGGACAAAAATTAATTTGTTTTGCTTTTTGTATATTTGACCCTGCTACGCAAAATTTCAAGGTTTTCTGTTGTTTATTTTCTTTTTGTGGTCAGTCCGTCACTTATTGCTGTCGCGATCACTGCCTGTAAACGAACATTGATAAGCAGAGAACAGGAGAGGAAATGGACAACGAGCTAGATGACCTCTCCAAATGGTAACAAAGCGTACCCAAACGTTGAGTGCCTTTTTGAACAACACATACTTGAAGAAGGTGCAACCACTGCCGTGGCTATTATGTGGGTTCTCTTTGTAATCCATTCACTCATTTCCGTATCCCAAGTTCGCGTATGATATAACGCCCTGCGCCGCAGGACGTCATATTCAGTGATGTCACTATTGGCGAGGAGCTCTGACCCGTTTGTTGCCCCCACACCTCGGTGTATAACTAACACAAGGCCTTTGCACGTAACCACAGGCCTTGTCGGCATGTTCACGTCATCTTCTTTAATAGAGCGTGGGGCACAGTGCAATGTACAAATACTAACAATTAACGAAGAGACGTTAATAGCCACGGTTGTGGTTGCACCTTCTTCAAGTATGTGTTGTTCAAAAAGGCACTCAACGTTTGGGTACGCTTTGTTACCATTTGGAGAGGTCATCTAGCTCGTTGTCCATTTCCTCTCCTGTTCTCTGCTTATCAATGTTCGCTTACAGACAGTGATCGCGACAGCAATAAGTGACGGAGTACAAATACTAACAATAAACGAAGAGACGTTAAGTGCCGGATCTCTCCCGAAAGCAGTCGTCAGAGGATGCGAGCTTGACTCACTTGGGCTTTTGTGCTGAGCTGGGCACCTTGCATGCTGCATTGTTCATGCAGGCCGGAGTGGTAACAAAAAAGACCCTCTTCCCACTCACCGGAGAACATGAACTCCGAATCCAGCCGAACGCTGAGGCCGCGTTCGGTTATGTCACCGAGCGCTGAGTCATTGTATTCGCAGTCCCTATCCGTGTAGTCCTAAAGTTAACCACTTGGGGTGCCACGGTCTGATCTCCTCCCCTTCTGGTTGTCCCAGAAATGTTTTTTTCTTAACATGTATCAGTGATATTGCCACGCGCGCGAGAGCCACCACGCTTGGCTCTCGCGTGGAGGCTCCCGGTTAAATTCCAGGGTGCGGACTCCTTTATTTAATCTCTCGACTTGACATTCTCGTTACTTCGAAAACCTTGTCGTCTGATCGAGTTGCGATTATTCTACGCGCTCAACATTCCAAGCCGAATGTTCCAGAAGGGTGTAGGCCCGTTTGTCATGTGCGCATTTGTCATAGGCCAACTTGTAATAGGCCCGTTCGTCACAGCGGAACATTCGTCATAGGGGAATTTGTCCCTAGGAACGTTTGTCACTGTGCGAACCGGATATTTGAATTTGCCCAACATATATTCACCTGGCTGTGCAAGCAATAAAGATTAGTACGGTATAATTAATTTTACTAAAGAGAGGGAACATCCAAACAAGTCATCGTTGTACTTAGAAAACAACAGATTTATTGAGCGAAATAAAAAAAATTAAAAAGTGATATTCCGAGCTGCCACCCTCAGGGTTTCTAGACGATTGCGACCATTGTAGCGGCTCACAATGATTTGAAGACGCCGTTTGCTGTCGTCGTGTTTCTTGGACACCGTCGAAGATGTCGTGTCGCCCTCTGCTTGAGCCAGCTTCATCTCTGTCAAGGATAAAAAGAAAAACACACACACTCGTGGAGAAAGCTTTTTGAGTGGGCACCGTACTGAAATTTTGAGCCACAAATGCAAAAATGTACTACAGAAAGCGTCCAAGTTCTCAGAGGATTGGGTCAGTTTTTACGTGCAGTCCCCGGAGCCACGCTTCGATGCTGTTGTTCGTCCTTGTTGGCCTTTCTGCTAGTGTTGATTCTATGACTGACCAAACCAGAGGAGGGGAGGTGGCCGACGACAAGCCGTTTCGACGGGGTCTCCCGATATACACGTCCTCGAAGTAGTCCGCCACGAGTAAGGCATCGGTGGGGAAAATCTCGAGAAGTTCCTTGAAGGCCTCGGGAATGTCGGCGATTGGCAAGAAGGCCAATGCTGGATGCGTTCCAATTTGAAAATCAACAAGAAATAAAGTAACCAATTGGCTTACCTGAAGACAACAATAAGACGTATAGATAGAATGCCGGATACCAGAACAGCAAACTCGTCATCTGAATTGTCTGAACTGAAAAAAACCTCCCTGTATCGTTGATGGCCGCTATCTTGAGGTCCGTGTAAGCCACCTCAAGGCAGTTGGCACCCCATGTGACTCAGAACGACGTCGAAAAACCTTAAAACGAGCGAACATATTTTGAAGTGTTTAAACACATATCCAATAATAGGACCACCGAGCGTTTCGTTTTATACGTTTATCAGAGCTCTTGAATGCTCACCTTTTGTAGGTAGCTTCAGATTTGTTGGGGAGCAAGCAGTAAACCATTGGCTTTACCACGCCGTTGACTGTGGCATGCTCAGTGTACAGTTATACTCTGTTTCACCTTCAGTCCGAGCGCAGCGGACGCTAGGAGCCATCCCAGCCAATCCAGCGTTGAGAGAGTGTCATGTGACCTTGAGCTCCCTGTGTCGCTCCGCCCAACCGGCAGGTCACGCGATTTTCTCCCGGCGCTGATCGGCTGGGATAGCTCGTGGCGTCCACTGCGCTCGGACTGAAGGTGGAACGGAGTATAGTAGAACTGTGTCGGGGTCACTTTCAAGGTCCCGTCCGCGAACCACGTAGTCGCGTGAGCCAGAGAGCTCAAGTTGCGCTCGGTAGCAAAGATCAGGATTCTTTCGCCGTCTCCCTCTCCGCTATCGTGGAGGAGAAAGGAGTCTTTTTTTGGCTGTGGTCTGCATGCAAATAAAACTGTCATTATTTTCATAATATGTCGCGCACTGTGATTTTTCGCTGCAATACACTTTACTTTGAACTCTGTGGGCATTCGATCGTATGTCGGCTCTGCAAGACGATACGCTGTACTCGAAATTCGGCCGCTGCCTATGTTTGCGGATGGTGCGCCGGAGTGTTGGTGATGCGGGAATTTGCAAAGAAGTGTCGTCACTGACACAGGCAACCGCAGCCAGAAGCATTTGGTGTGGTGATAGACGGCCTACCACTGGAATAAAGGACATTAATGACCTTGTTTTGAGAATACAAGAGCAGGAACAGATTTTGGTACATACCAGCTTTTTCCATCATCTCATGACGAACCGAAGCACGTTTATCTTGGTTTTGTAAATGCATGCGTATGGTCTCCTGAATAAGAGATTACACGAGTCTTGGCGTGATCGGTGACTATTTTAATTTTACAAACTGCTCTTCGCCGGCAGGCCCAATACAACGTAGTTTCGTAAACCTTAATGAATGTCCTTCGTGAAGAAGCATATCGCCACCTCTCTTAGTAGTAACTACCTCTATTCTGATTCCATGGCGCGCCTTAGAGCGACCACTCCTCAGATAGCGAACGACTGGATGTCATAGAAAAACTGTACTTTTATATCCATAACAACCACCGTAAAAGACGGTGCTTCGTAGTAGCGCGTTACATGGTGATCCCAGATCGAACGAGTCCAAAACAAAAAAGGAAAAAAAAAACACACGGCACAGACTGATGCCAACGCGATGCGGCTAACCCTAGCAAGTCCAAACTCAACTAGATTGCAGTAACACCACACTCCCCGTCTGGTATCACGAGATACCACTATGACACCATAACGCAAAGTTTACA
The DNA here is from genome assembly GCF_016920785.2 of Ixodes scapularis. Classification (NCBI taxonomy): domain Eukaryota; kingdom Metazoa; phylum Arthropoda; class Arachnida; order Ixodida; family Ixodidae; genus Ixodes; species Ixodes scapularis. The sequence goes on from NW_024609835.1 coordinate 173,484,170, forward strand.
AACTGGACACGCACTGAAGTTTTGGATCAGTCTTCTTTTGAGATGAGAAGGACAGTCTCAGTGACTGGCCGTCGGAAAGTTTTTAGTTCTCCTCTGGTCACCGTCTTGATTTCGACTTTCCGTACCTTTCCGTCCGCACTCGGGAAAGTGTTCACAATCACACCCATAGGCCACTCGTTGCGGTGAACCTGTTTGTCCCTTAGGAGCACAATGTCACCCTCCTTGAGGTCTCGACGGCTATCCTGCCACTTGCGACGGCTCTGAAGCGTTGTCAGGAACTCACGTCGCCAACGGTGCCAAAAGGAGTCTGCCAACCACTGCACTTGACGCCACTGACTTCTGTAGAGATCCTTGACGTTGAACTCGCTGGGTGGTAACGTGTCTCCACCAACCTTCTGGGTAAGGAGTGTAGACGGAGACAAGATGTCCCAGCATTCCGGATCCATCGAAACAGGAACAAGAGGTCTAGCATTTATGATTGCTGAAACTTCTGCCAAAAATGTCACCAGAACTTCATGGCTGAGACGGCTCGGTCCGTGTTCCAACAACATGGAATCCAAAATACGACGTGCGATTCCGATCATCCGCTCCCAAGCTCCTCCAAAGTGGGAAGAATGAGGAGGGTTGAACACCCAACTGCAATTTTGGCTTGAAAGGAATGCTTGTACTTTGTCGTTGTCGAGACCACTAGTTCTCAGGTTGAGCTCTGAACATGCTCCGACGAAATTGGTTCCACAGTCGGATCGCAGCTGTTTCGCAGGTCCTCTGAGTGCGAAAAATCTCCTGAGAGCGTTAATAAAACTTGAAGCATCCATGGACTCTATGACTTCAATGTGGACCGCCCGAATGCTCATGCACGTAAACAGCACAGCCCACCGTTTGCTGCTGGCTTCTCCACCTCTAGTTCGACGTGCAGTCACGTTCCATGGTCCAAAAACGTCAACCCCCACATATGTGAATGCGGGTTCTGTACTGAGTCGATCAACTGGCAAGTCTGCCATCTTCTGGTCCAGCTGTCTTCCTCGCAGTCTGCAGCACATGACGCACCCGTGTATGTACGACGCTATGCAGCGTTTTGCTCCGATGATCCAGAAACCTGCGGATCTGATTGCTCCCTCAGTAATGTGTCGACCTTGGTGCTTGATCTGCTCATGGTAGTACCTTACAAGCAGCAAGGCGACGTGGTGTTTACCAGGTATGATTAGAGGTCTCCGCTCCTCTTGACTCAGCTGTGCGTTGTTGAGGCGACCACCGACTCTCAGCAAGCCCTTGTCATCAATACGAGGATCCAGTTTCCAAAGTGGACTTGATTTCTGGACTCCTTTCCCCTGTGACAAACACTCGAGCTCATTTGCATATGCTTCTAGTTGGACGGAGCGAATGACGAGATTCTTTGCAAGAGACAAATGCTCGACAGATAGCTGTCCTGCTTGAAGGCAGCCACGTGGCAGGTCAGCTTCGTCGGCTCGAGAAGGGCACCGAAAGTTGCCAGCAGCACGTATGAGGTATGCCACTGCACGCATCAGTCTAGGCCAGCTTGAAAAACGACTGAAACCATTAGTCCCGAGTCCATTTGTGGTCACACTGGTGGCTGAGACGCTTGCTTCGGGCCGGATTTCGGCATCAGTGTTTGGGTCCATCAGCTCAAACTCGTTCTGCAAGACGCATGAAGACTCTTCTTGACGATTTAAGAACTCTGGACCAGTCAGCCAAGCCGTCTCCTGTAGCCGGGCTGCGGGCACGAATCTTGTAGCAAGATCTGCAGGATTTGCATCGGTCCGAACGTAATGCCATTGTTCTGGTTGTGTAGATTTTCTGATGCGTTCGACCCTGTTGCCGACATACACGTAAAATCTTCTTGTTTGGTTGTGTATGTAGCCCAAAACCACCTTGCTGTCGGTGTAGAAATGCACCACATCTAGTTGTGTGTCTATTTCTTTCTGAATGAGCTCTGCCAGCTCCACAGCCAGCACCGCACCGCACAGTTCGAGCCTTGGAATGGTGTGTTGTGGACGCGGTGCTAGCTTAGCCTTGCCCATTATAAAGCCGACATGACACGCACCATCCGAGTCTGTGGCTCTCAGATACGCCACAGCTGCTACAGCCTTGGTCGAGGCGTCTGAGAAGATGTGCACTTCCTTCTGCTGAGCTGTGCTAAGTGAAACGGCCGCATAAGTGCGAGGCACTTCTAGCTGCTCGAAAGCCTGAAGGGAATCCTTCCAGTTCTCCCACTCTTTCCTCTTGTTTTCAGGAAGTGGGGAATCCCACTCGCAGGTTTCTGTGACGAGTTCTCGTAGGAGAGACTTCCCTTGTATGGTAACTGGAGCCACGAATCCAAATGGGTCGTACACGCTGTTCACCATTGACAAGACACCACGCCGGGTGAATGGTGTGTCCTGAACTGGAACCCTGAAGGTGAAGACGTCCTTCTTTACGTCCCAGCAAATTCCAAGACTGCGTTGGATTGGTGGAATGTCGTGACTCAGGTCGAGTTCCCTTAGATCTTTTGTGTGGTCCTCCTTGGGGAAAGCTTCCATCACTCTGCTGCTGTTTGATACTATCTTGTGAAGCCTTAGGTTACAAACTGCCAACATTTGTTGCGTGCGTTTCACCAGGTCGATGACACCATCTGCCGTAGGGAGAGACTTCAACCCGTCGTCTACGTAGAAGTTCTTTTCGACGAACTCCCTGGCATCTTTGCCGAATTCTTCCTCTCCTTCCTGTGCTGTCTTCCGGAGTCCATATGTAGCCACTGCTGGTGATGGACTGTTACCAAAGACATGCACTCTCATCCGATATTCCACCACTTTGTCGTGGATGTCATTGTTGCGAAACCACAAGAACCTCAGGTAGTTTCGATGGTCTTCTCGTACCAGGAAGCAGTAGAACATCTGCTGAATGTCCACTGTGACAGCGAAGCAGTCTTTCCTAAAACGAATCAGGACGCCCAGCAGGTTGTTGGTCAAGTCTGGTCCTGTGAGAAGAACATTGTTCAGAGAAGTTCCCTTGAACTGAGCACTTGAGTCGAACACGACCCTGGTTTCGCCTGGTTTGCGTGGGTGATACACACCAAAGATTGGAAGATACCAGCATTCCTCTTCTTCTCTTAGCGGTGGGGCTTCTTCTGCGTGGCCATTCCTGAACATCTTGTTCATGAATGTCGCAAAATGCTCCTTCATCTCTGGTCGCTTCTGCAGTGTGCGTCGCAGTGATGCAAGACGAGACTGTGCAAGCTCCTTATTATTAGGAAGCCGAGGTCTTGGCACGCGGAAAGGAAGAGGGGCTACCCAACTGCATGACTCATCTTTGAAGACTTCATTGTCCATGATGTTTAGGAATTTTCTGTCCTCCACCGATGGAGCTGGTTGGTCATCGTCCTTTGTCGTCTGGAACAACGTGTCTGTCGTTTCTTCGACGGAGTAGTCTTTGATGGGTACACCTTGGGTAGGTGGTACATGCTGGGTTGGATTGACGGGATCAGTGAATTTCTCCTTGACGAGAAAATGGTTGCGGCATGGTTCAAAAAGGGAGGGTCGTCCATTTTCGAGCACATTTGTCTTGAAGTTGGTGACACAGTCCGGCTTGCGTGTGCGACCTAGGCAGACGTCTCCTATGATCACCCATCCTAGGTCTAGTCGTTGAGCGAAGGGCGCATCAGGAGGCCCATTGCACTGCTGACGCACCTTGTGGACTCTCAGGATGTCTCTTCCCAGTAGAAGCAGAATCTGAGCTTCCGTATCCAATGGCGGTATGAGGCTCTCTATAGCCTTTAGATGTGGGTGATGACGTGCAGCGTCTGGTGTCGGAATCTCGTTCCTGTTGTTGATCATCTGATTGCATTCAATTAGGGTTGGGAGAGATAGTTTCACGCTGCCATCAATATTTGCAACCAGAAACCCAGAGGCTCTCCTTCCTGTCGTTTCTGCTGTTCCAGCACATGTCTTGAGAGTATATGGCGAACTCTCTCCCTGGACATCAAAGAGGTTGAAGAATTCTGTCCTTGCCAGTGACCTATTGCTTTGGTCGTCCAAGATGGCATACATTCTCACAGCCTTTTGAGGTGTGCTTGAGTGACACACACTCACCAAACAAATCTTGGAACAGGACCTTCCACCGTAACCTTCCCCACACACCTCGGTGCACTTGGAAGATACGTCAGGTGATAGTCCGTGATGAATGGTGTCGTCTTCAGGATCCTGTCCGAGGCTCGAAGACAAAGGTTTGGAACTGTCCGGGTGAAGCGCTCTGGTATGTTCAGTGCTGTCACAGTCGTCACACTTGATCACAACTTTACAGTCCCTTGCGAGGTGGTTTGTAGAGGAGCAACACCTGAAGCAGATCCCAAATTGTTTCAGCAGAGACTTGCGTTCTTGCAGTGGTTTCTCTCTGAACACACGGCACTTTCGTAGAGGGTGAGGTTTCTTGTGAAGCGGGCACTGTCTGTTAGGGTCCTCCATCCTCTCGGCTGTGGCTGGCGAATAATGGTCGACGGCTCCTGGAGTAACGTCGGTCGCATGGACTGAAACGGGCGTGTTTCTGAAGCCTTCTCTTGACGTGACCTTCTCATTCTTTGGGAACCTCGGAAAGGTGCTTCCCGTTGTGCCGAAAGCAAAGCTCGGGTCGTTCCGCATCCTGGCCTGGTCTCGGACAAACTTCGAGAAGAAAGAGAAAGGGGGAAAAGAGACGTGATGATCTTCTTTGTACCTTGAGCCTTTCGAGATCCACATCTCTTGGAGACGGTGTGGCAACTTCTCTGCGATGGGGTTCACCCCTCTTGCCGTATCCAAATAGCCGAGTCCTGTCAAGTGGGGATCAGCTTTTGCGGCTTCCAGTTCCAGAAGCAGATCTCCCAGTTCCCGTAGTTTGTGAGTGTCTTTGTCGGAGAATTTAGGAAAGCTTCCGATCCTCTTGAAGAGCGCATCTTCTATTACTTCGGGTCGCCCGTAGCAGTCCTCCAGTCTTTCCCAGACTATCTCTAACCCCGCCGCGGGGTTGTCGACATGTACTGAACGCAGCCTCTTTGCATAGACCGAAGACTCACGGCCCAGCCAGTTCACGAGAAGATCTAACTCTTCATTTGCCGTAACTTCCAGAGTTTGCACCATACTTTTGAATGTGGCTTTCCATACTCTGTAATTCTCGGGGTGATCATCAAACTTGACGAGTCCTGTGCTGACCAAATCTCGACGGACTAGGTATTTCAGCACACCACTCAATTCTGGAGCAACCTGCTCAGCAGGCAGTTCGTTTGAGCCATCGTGGACGGCCGCCTGGTTGTGCACATAGTCTACAGTGCGCTGAGCACGGACTTCTGATACATCTGAGATGGTTCGGTCGGAGCGATGCTCCCCGCCGTGCTGTTCTGCAGCCGCTTGCAGGATTTCTGCTTGAACTTCCATAGCAGCCGCTTCCCTTTCCAGCTGTAGGATCTGTAACTCAGCGTCTAGTTCTGCTTTTCTGCGCTCGTTAGCCGCAGCCGCACTCTTCTCCTTTTCTTCGAGCCTTGCTCTTTCGAGTTTCATGGCCACTTCCTTTCTGGTGAAAGAAGCACGAGTGCGCGCCGCTGCAGCCTCGGCGCGTGCCCTCGTTGCAGCCGTGCTTGTCGTGGTCGCAATCGAGTGTTCCGAACGCGTCGACCCTCCAGAACGTCTCGAGCCGTGAAGTCGTGGCCCGGCAGACTTCGACGAGTGCTCCGAGTTAGCGTGTTCCGAGTCCCGAGACTTCGTGGCGCGGTCGGGCGTCTTTCCGGTGTCCATCAAGGCTTTCTGAACCGCGCGAGCTCTGTCGCGATCCGTTGTCTTCTGAAGGGCTAGCTCTAGCTGGCTTTGTTCCGCGTTGATCCCCGACAAGTAGGCCACGTAGCGTTCCGACAGCGCTTGGTAACGACCGTACTCTTTTCGGATACGGCCCGTCGCCGCTTGCTGCGTTTCGGCGTTTGTAGCCTGTTCAACTTCCCGAAGATCGTTTGCGATGCGCTCCCAGACGCAATCGAGCTTTTGACGTTGCTCGTCCCGGTTCGCTTCGTAATTAAGCAAGGCCTTCTGCGACAACGTTTTTTTTCTTCGCGGTCTCGAGTCTTGTGGCGGTTGATCCTTTATGGCGTTCTCACTCACGTGACCAGCCGCCGAGTCCCCGTCCGAAGGGTCCATCTCGTCCAAGCTTCCGTGGCGGCGTCCCGCGTTCGAGTTCGAGCTGAACCGAGGTGGCGAGGCCTAACGTTCCGACGCGCTCACTTGGCGTTCACCGTCTTTTACTATTCTGATTCCATGGCGCGCCTTAGAGCGACCACTCCTCAGATAGCGAACGACTGGATGTCATAGAAAAACTGTACTTTTATATCCATAACAACCACCGTAAAAGACGGTGCTTCGTAGTAGCGCGTTACATGGTGATCCCAGATCGAACGAGTCCAAAACAAAAAAGGAAGAAAAAAACACACGGCACAGACTGATGCCAACGCGATGCGGCTAACCCTAGCAAGTCCAAACTCAACTAGATTGCAGTAACACCACAACCTCCATTTAGAAATCGAGACTCGTGATATTTTTGTAATCGGAGGGCAACCGGCATAATACGCCCTGAAACAGGGCACAAAAAAAAAAAAAAAAAAAGAATCGCGTTCGGTGTTTTTTTCTTTATTGTAAACTTTATGTTCTCGAAGGTCTTTTGTAAGAAAGGTGACCCCGATGAGACAACATGCAGGCTAAAGGCTGCATGCTGCCTTAACTTGGGGTCATTGGGACATGCTTTTGTTTCCCGTAGTCAACCTCACTGGCCTTGTACGGATTTAATTAAGCGTAATTTCATAACTTTCCTAAGAAAACAAGATAGAAAAAAAAAAACGTTTAACTATCTTGAAGTTGTTGTGTGACGAACTGCCAGCGTGACGAATCACCCTATGACCAATGTTCCGCTGTGAAGAACGGGCCTGTTACCAGTTGCCCTATGACGAATCGACATGTGACGAATGGGCCGTATCCCGTTCCAGAAACCCACGCGGGTACAAAAGGTGCTTCGATTTGGTTTTCGGTACAAGTTCGCCCTATTAAACGTTGAGTATCTTCAGTTATTCGCCGCCTCATCATTTGTCATTCGTGACAATATCCTGCTCCTTATAGCTGGACTGCGTAATATAGCCCTACGATACTTTTTCCCCGTTTTGTGTTGTTGCGTGTTAAACCATTCGGGTAAACCAGGTTTGCGCAACCATATAATCAAATACGATATAGCTTCGCCAATACTGGAAACTCCTCCGAAAACACATAGGAGCGGCGGCGAACGTGACAGTGGCGCCTCTAGCGGACTCGGAGTCTACGGAAGCAGTCGTCGCAATGGAAAAGTATAGGCTGCGCGACGTCCTCGAGCTTTACAAGCCCCGTATCGTCACCCTAATAGCAGAAACAATTTATTACGGTCAGTTTGCTTGCAAAGTGGAATCCACTGATCGCAACTGCAACGACAATCGAATAACAACGCGCGCATAAACAAAGATAGAGCAGTTGATTTAGCGGTCTCAAACGCCTCTCAGGGGATCACACGCGTTTGAAACGCGTCTGGGAAGCGGAAAAAAGGCGTTTAGCTACTCGAACTACGTCGTAATCGTTAAAACATGCAAAAACGACATGTTAATATTACCAGAGCAAGCGCACGAGCTGCTGGAGCATAAAAACAAAACAAAAAGTAAGGATAAAAATGAACGTGCAAACACTTACTGAACTTTGCAGAAAAAATGGTGTCGCCATTCCCGACGAAAATAAGAAGAAACGGGAAAGAGAAGCGAACAACGGCGAATAAAACAAAGAAGCTAGCAAAAAACTATTTCAACGACGACGATTGTTGCGGCGCCTATAGAAAAAAAAAGGAAGAAAAATGGAAAGCAGCAAATGTATAGCTGGTGGTCGCCACCGGTGTTGAGTTCACGACAAACAAAGCGGAAACAACAGACGAAACTAATGAAAGAAGAAGAAAGTGACCCTTTTTTTTTTCAGCTGCTTGTTGTACATTTCTTTATTTGCTTTAGAATGGCAATCTGGGCTAGTTGGTTCATGATAACTTTCAGGGCGCCGAAAATACACAAGGACAAGATACAAGAATTTGCTTTCGCGGCGTAGGTACGAGTTAAAAACAAAAGAGGGGAAATAAATAACGTAGTGCAGCTCACACTGCCCGGTAAAAAAGAGTCGCAGAAATGTTTTGGTCGCAGGCAGCAACCTTCTATATGTGCTAGCAGTGAGTAACCTTTTTTTGCTTTCGAATTTCTTTTTCCAGTGACTTTGGCGGGTTGTTCGTTCGCTCGCTTGACGAAGCAGCTTAAAAGTGCATTCAAGTACTTGTTGACGTAGGTGTCCGTAGGTTGACGTAGGAAGCAGAAGAAAGATTTTCCACCACATCGCACAAACTTGTTCTTGCAATGGTAGGCACCACATCGCACAAACTTGTTCTTGAATGCGGCCGGTTGATCAACAAACGATGACCCGTAGCAGACGTGCCGGCCGGAGTACACAAATAAAATTCGAATAAAAATGGGTAACGAGCTTACACTTCTTAATATATTTATTAAATATCAAAAAGCACGTATGACGATTTTGAATTAGAAACTCAATCGAAGGCAAAAATAGGAGGTTATTGCAGACGACAGTGGAAGAAAACAACAACAACAACAACAGCAAAGTTGCAGACGGCCCTCAAAATGCCCGGGCCTAGCGCAGACGAACCGGGGGTAGTAAGCGCCGAAGCGAAGGAAAGGGAGTAAAAGCTAAGCCAAACAAAGCAAGGATACGCGATTGATTACACGTCGGGCAAAAAAAAAAAACGCAAAAAGCAAACAAAAAATACGAAATAACGCTACAGAGTGGCGTCGCCTCAAAAATATAAAAGAAAGAAGACTCAAAAATGGAAAGAGTGGAGACGGTTCAACGGGGTGTCGGCCTTTATCGTAGAAGTAAAGAAGCAGCGAAGAAGAAGATGTTGGTCGTCCCCGCGCTAACAATCAGAATTTGTGCACTGTAAATAACGTGACTGAAATCATCTTTTTTCGCGGGGCTACGACGCTCTCCCCTTCTTTCTTTGCAAGCGCGAGAAGTCTGCTTTTTTCGTAACTCCGCTTTTGTTAATCTATAATCGCGTCAGATTTGCATATGCACAACGCCTTCTTTCGGAGCATACTGACATCGCCGTAACGTACGTGGTTCGAAATTGACTTCTGCTTCTTCATCCGGAGACGATCTTAACGAGATTAGCCAGGTCTCCTGTTCGACAAAACGGTTATAAGCAAGACACTCATGAGAAATGGGAATTACAACGACAAAACGAATTGACTGATAAGAACAATAAAGTTGAAACGAAGCTATGTTCTGAAATGTTTGTACATTTCCCTTTTTCACGAAACAGCGTGAAGGCATACATTCGTGTTTTGCTTGGCTTACATAAGTTGTGACAGAATGTTTTCTTCGGGAGAACTCCGAATTTGCACCCAGAAAGCTGTAACATCTTTCCCACGCGAAGAGAATGTCTTTCACTCATGAGCTGGCACCCATTTTTTAACTTTCAAAGCAGCGAATGTCCGTGACAATTTTTTTTTTCGTTGGTCACCTCGCACGGAGATAGGCAAAACCAGAGCCGTTTATACTGAGTATAAACGGCTCTGGGCAAAACCAATGCATTTCGGAGAATTTGACTGCCAGCGGAGACTCCGAGCTCGCCAGGGGCGCTGCAATCACTTTTCGCCCGTTTTCCGCGGGAGTTGCCAGTATTGGCTTCCACGGTATTTGATATAATTGTCGTTGTGTCTGACGTCGAAAAATTTACGCAATACGGAAGTATCTTCAAAAGTAATTGAGATACATTTCTAAGTATTTGTACTCTACTCATGATACTTTGCAGTGAAAGTAACTTGAGTAGTTTTTTAAATAGTTTATGAAGCGGGTATTTAGTAACTTAACTTGAATACTTTTATCGAGTGTTTTGTCCAACACTGGTATTTGGGCACCTTCGTAGCATTTTTTGGGGATTTCTAATCCCGTTTGTTTGGGAAGAGCAAATCTGACTCGCGTTTGAGGTGGACTATTGAGTCGTCATCCTCCGAGGAGTGCGAATACTTCCCAGGACCGCGGTATTCGCAACCACGACTCTGAGCGCTCCCTATACACGTTTACTAGTTCGGCTTCAGGGCGCTGCCATCTTGCTCGCTGGGGTGCGCTTGGACGCGTCCTAATCCGATTACGAAGCCTTGCTAAGGCATCATAGTCGGATTATGGCCTCGCCCAAGCGCACCCCATTTTGAAACATGGTGGTGCCCTGAGTTTCTCCCGGCTCAGGGCCGAGTTTTAGCGCCGCCTAGCAAGAGGCGTTTTCACTAAGCGGCAAAAAAACTCGGTCCTCCTACCTCGCCGGGTTCTTTTGTTATTCGTGGGTTCGCGCCAGCTCATCGCGCTTCCTGGTTCCAAGTGTGTTCACGCTGTAAAATGTTTTTCTCTATGTAAAAATACTGAAGAAGTCAAATTCATTAATTAGTTAGTTTGTTTTTTTTAGTTTGCGCAGCCAAGACCAGATGCTATGGTCTGTGCCCGCACGCCGCCAATACTATAGATAGTACACCATACCATAAAGGCAAACACAACGTGGTGCAGCGCGGAAAAGACGGAAAAAAGAAACCCGAGTTCCAGGCCGTGCCACGAGGCGCCGCTGAAACTCGGCCCTCCGGGAGGTACGTGCGGGAGTGTTTCGAGATGTAGCGGTCGTAAGTAAAGAGTAGGTCGTGCTCGCAACTTTCTCATCAAAATGACAGTTACGTGGATGATCCTCGCGAGACAGCGGTACGATGCTGGGTCTGCGACGCGTAAGTAATTCTAGTGTTGCTATATACGAGCAGTATTAGAGCCTTCCTATGGCATCTGGAACTCGTCTCCGACTAGTGTGTTTACCGCGTCCAAAAAGGTGGTTTCTAAATTTCCGCCTGAGGACGTCATAGAAGTGTCATGCTGTCGCCAGTCGCAATCCTGGTGGCGTTCCAACAGCTGTGGTCTATGTGGCAGACGCCTGTTTTGCTGTGGGTCGCTCTCCAGATGCGGCCGTCCGCGGAAATCTTCAACAGCAAGAAGTTGGCGCACCGTGACGACAGCTACACTCGCGTTCGATTGTGCTACTCGGAGCTTCTTGTTAGCATTTTTACGAGCAACAGCCAGGATCGCAAAATGCAACAGCATGACACTCCGGCTCCTGTGACGTCATTTTTTTCCGACTTCGGGACACTTTTGATGTATGGGCAGCATGGGACATGGGACACACCTTTCGAAGACGCGCTCCAGGCACCGTAGCCTTACTTTTTCTTTTCTTTTTTTACGTGATGCTAATTGATGCTAATTATTCAGGAGCTAGAGAGCGCAGTTCTCACACCACGGTACTACCATCGCTGAAAGTTGCGAATAGTATAGCTTGCAAGTGTCGCCATTGCTGGGTACTGACGATTATTTCTACTTACTGATTTTATTGAACTACAACTTCTGCGGTGTGAAACTAACACGGCTAACCAAACCCTCGAGGCACATAAAATACTGGCATTGGTCGCGAATGATGTCACATGCAATCTATGTATACTTTCAAACAAATCCTCTGTTGCTGCGGCACGAGTCTGTCCCGCTCGACTACCAAGAAAAAGCACTCTTGAACTAAATTTCAAGCATTTATGTAAAAACAAGTATTAAAGTACAATAAGATTAAAAAAGAAAAGCATAGCCGAATTTTTTTTATGCGCTGCATTTGGAGATTTCCTACACCCCTATCAAATTAATTTAAATCTTTCAATCTTCTGGTGAGAACAATAGGTTGGCACTTTCCAAGCATAGGGGCATTTCATATCAGCAGTGTAGAAAGCTCCACATATAACTGTATTACAACCAAAACCATATTGTGTATATATAAAGTGGCTCTAATGGAGATAAAGAATACAGGTGGCAATTGTTTTTATTCTTTTATTTTTCAAGGCTGATATACATTTTATATTGAAAATATGTTCCACTAAAAAATACGTAAAACTTTTTTTAAAACAGCCTTGTACTTTTGAAACATTGTGAAAATGGAAATATGGAAAGGGAGTCTCTTTGAAGCACTAGACTATAAAACTGTAATAATTATAGTAATTATACTTTCTGGAGCCAGAAACAATCTTGCAGGCTTCTTGTTGGCACCTTTTAATGTGAAACAAAGGAATAAATCTATGTGAAGCCAGGGAACATTTAACCAAAAAACAACATTATGTATGCAATACAAACATAGTAAATATTCAAAACATGCAACACTGCAGTCATTTCACCCTTCTAAAAAAAAAATTTGAAAATAAAATATGCATAACAATAAAAAGGGATATCATTCACACAAAGCAATATACTGGGCCCTAGAAGCAAAGTTTCAACAATAGAAAAAGTATGAGAGGGCACCCAAAAGCAGACTTGTACACGTTACTGAAAAATAGTAACGAATTACATTTACAATTACTCGAGGCTAAATTGTAATTTATTACAATTACAATTACCCTCCCAGGGAAGTAACTGACCGTTACCCCTAAAAGTAATCCGTTACTTTCGTGGCGTTACTTTTAACATTATTGTCCTCAAGTAAGAAACAAAGGGAAGAGGTTTATTCAAGTTCTTATTCTTGCAACGTGTTCCATTTAATGACCTTGAGTATTTTGAGCAACAGCTGGCCCTCGAAAGTCTCGTCAGGCATTTTGCGTTGTTTCTTACTCAATAGGGAGTTTTAGAATAACGTACGCAATTTTAGCGCACGCTAGCGCTAAATTTAGCGCTTGTATGAGCGCACGCGACGCAAGAGAGTTTTAGAATAGCGTTTCTCCGCCGCGACGCAAAAGCCCAAGCATCTCGCGCTTGCGACGCCACCAAGATACAGTAAAAATTTTTATTTTACACACGAAATGCTGTAACTTTGGAAAAAAACGAGTTTTTTGGTCCAGAGTAGCATTTTAATTTGTTTAAACATGAGAACGCGACGTCAGCGGATGAGCGGTCGTGTCCGCTTGCGTCGCCTCGGCAAGAGAGGTCTCGTGTACTGACCTTCGCACATCATACCTTCGCCGTGAAATGTTCGCGCGTCGCAAGCATCAAGTTGTCGGTAATCGCTGCCAAACCGAGTACAATGTCGTCCCGTATTGAAAATTGCAGTCGCGAGGATACCGCCGACGTCGCACTCACGACGCCGCCAAAGCAGCCGCCGACATAATCCTGGAAGCCGCCATGTTTTTTTAACTGTGCTCGTCTTGGCTTTAGCCAACTTCTCATCACGAATCCTCCTTGGAGAAGCGCAAAGAATCTTTGCGTACGCACGCTATTTCCGAGAAATAGCGCACGCTAAAATTGCGCACGCAAAGTGCAAAATCTGGTTTGCGTTCGGAGCATGCGCAGTGGCGACGACGCTATTCTTTGCGCACGCAAAGCTTTAGCGAGCGCTATTCTAAAACTCCCTAATATGTCGACTGCTACGCTGAACACCATTTGAGGTGAGGCACTGGATGGGAGTGCCATATTGTTCCTCACGAATGCTTCATGCTCTGCATTGAGCTTTTTCAGCGAAGCAAGGGAAGTACTATTTACCTCGAATGTAGAGCAAAGCTTCGTCGTTGCAGCCGTTGCCTGCTATTCGAGAGATTTAGTAGATCCTTCCGATACCTCCGATACCCGCGATAACGATATGATGCATACGCAAAGACGGCGTTATCGGAGTCATCGGACCGATCTAAATTCTCCATTGTCTAAATCGCGAAGCTGTGGAAGTCATCAATAGCAAAACATAGTTGTAACAGTAAGGGGATAATTAAATATTGTTACGAAGACGACGACACACATCTTTGGGAAATAGGGGCGCGCGCTGCATGTCTTGAACACACGAGCTGGGAGCGATTCGGCTGATCTGCCATTGATCGCCTCTGATCTTCCCACATCGCACCATCAAATACGTTTGTTTGGCTCGGTATTCTTCTCCTTGGTTCTGAACAGTTGGAGCCTCACTTGAGACGTTGGTCAATAAAAGAAAGTTTCCAGTATATAGATGTAAGTAATAAAAAGAAAAAGGACACTCATAACAACAATTAATTAGAACGTCGGTTAAAACAAGGAAATGTAAACGCACGTTTGCCGTGTGTACCTTTCTTGGTGCCGTTCAAAAACGCACGGAGCACGAACCGACTGCAGTTTACTCCGGTGTTCTCCAGATAGACGTCCGCTGATGCCAAGGGCAGCAAAGGGTAGAGTTAAGCCGCGCTATGGCCCCACTCACGAATTTCACTCTCTCCTCAAGCCCAGAATATCAAGTCTACGTCAGCCACCATTATGTTTTATCTGTAAAAATATCTGCTTGAGATAAGATGGGCCCTGCTGGGGCAAAACAGGAAGAAGAAGGGATGACTATTACCATTTTCTAAGTGGTCGCACAAAGCTGACTCACAAAAAGGGTAGGGTAGACGGAGCGTTGTCTCGTGTTGTGACATTATGAAAATGGTCGTAGAAGGACATTGTTAATTCTTTTCAGTGCATTTACCGCCTCGAGCTTCTCGAAGAGGCGCACAATCACTTGGTGTCCTCCTCTCCCCGTCTTCGATCGCAAAGAAAAAACAGAGGGACTCAAAAAAAGGGGGAAATAACTCGCCCCCTCCGCCCTCTCTCCCCGCCCCCCCCCCCCCCCTCTTTTTCTTTTTTTTGTAGAAATGTTCATTTGGATTTTTTGACATTGTTGTTAGGGTCTAAAAAAATAGATTCAGGGGCTTGGTGTTGCAAAAAAAAAAAAAAAGGCTTTGTGAAACTGAAGTGCCAAGCCTCCCTTTGTCACTGCGCTCGACTTTGCAAAAATGAAAAAAAAAAAAGCTTTACTTAGAACGGGAGGGGGGGGGGCTGGTTCTGACAAAAAAAAAATGTAACGGATTACAAGGAATTCGTTACGTCAAAAATGTAAGGGAATTACTTTAAAATTACTCTAGAAAATATGTAATTATTCCGTTACTAAATTACTGATAAATGTAAGGGATTACAAGTAATTTCGTTACTTGTAACGGATTACGTACAAGTCTGCCCAAAAGTAACCGTGATGTATTTAAAGAGTGCGGGGCTTTCCTAGTACCAGCTCTCACCTCTAGCAGCGCTTAGCGGCACCCTTTCCGAGTCAGTTTGCCGACCGGCGCCGTCTGCTACGGTTCTAGCGGCATGTTGTGAATTTTTTCGCCCAGCTCTTCAAAATCATTTCTTATTTTTTACAATTTCTGATTTGAAGGACGTTCCAAATTTACAAAACGATTTCCTTTCAAGACTTTTTCCTTACGGCCGAACATCAAAATGTCACACGGGGCGATGTCCGATAAATACGAGAGGTCGAGAAGTTGTGTCATGCCATTTTGGCTCCAAAATATTGCACTGACAGGGATGCGTATGCTGGGGTATTGTCGTCATGGAACTAGCGCTCGCCCTTTCGCTCACATCGGGGCGTTTCTGCCCTACTGAGTCTTGAAAGTGTCGCCAAGTTCCGAAACACCTCATTAACAGTTTACCAGGAGGACCAAACTCTGGCTCAACAATGCCCAAATTTTTCGATGTTTTCATTAGTTTGGGTTGCCCTGAACGATGTTGGTTGTCGGTTAAAATTCACCGGCATTAAGGCGAGATAACATTGCTAGACCTGCTATTTCTTTTTAGCATCTTCTTTGTAAGCTCTCTGAAGCATTACAAGAGTTTCCGCCGCCGTTTCATGGCCGCACGCTGTTCCTTCATATCAAACATTGCAAAAAAAAAAATGGTGAATGATTTGGAAGCCGTTTCGGGAAAAAAAATTACAACATGCCGCTAGAACATTAGTAGACGATGCCGGTCGGCAAACTCACTCAGAAGGGGTGCTGCTACGTGCTCCTACCGGTGGAAGCTCATACTACAAACGGCCCGTCCTTCAGAGATTCATTCTTATCACTTTTCTGTCTCACTCCTATGATTCCCTGGGCCCAAAACTTTCAATAAATTAAAGTAAATGTTATTGACTTGCCACATTAAGAAGTAAACGATGACGACCAGTCAATTAGGTTCAATTGCGTTGAGGCATTTTTTTCTATATTAGGCTATTTCATGATCTCATCATGCAACATTGGCGGTCATTATTTCATTGGGCACGAAGCCTGTGATTGCATCCGAGCCCATGCCCAACTTTGATGCAGCTTTCATTCTTAATACAATCCAAGCCGTGTTCACGCCGAGAGCTCGCATCGCCCTCCTGCCCAATACATGCCCAGAGTGCGTGCCCAAACAATGGCTGACTTCAATAATTGGTGCTGTAGCTAACCTACTCCGTTCATCTCTAAGCTGAGATTACGGTGGAAACTACGTCTTCGTTAAATCACTCGTATGCCTTTCTTTCGCCGCGTCGTCACGCTCCCAGCCATACCCACGCGCGGAGAGCCGGGTCAGGAGATAAGAGGGAGGCGGCTGATTGATCCGGCAGGCACGTGGCACCCACAGTCCCACTGTAGTCTCTGCTTAAAGAGGCAATGCAACAATTTTTGTACTTCGCGCAAATACCGCTTAGAACGGATCCCTGACGTTAATGACTTAAGAAACACGCGTTCGTTTTTCACCCCACGCAATAAAAGTCCCAGAAAAAACTTAAAGAAAAACGAGCAGCGTTTACCCCCTCAACTCGTAGCCAGGACAAGCGGCCACGTGATGTGGAGCCGATTATATGCCGCCAATGTAGATCATAGCCACGCGCTGGGGTTGGCAAAGCGCAGGGCACGTGCTGAGTTCCAGATATTGTTATGGCTCGGCTACTGTCGTCGTTGCAGCGATTGGACACGGGCCACTACCCGAATACTTCTCGAGCTAGTAATTATCACAAGCCCAAATCGAGTGCCCACGCAACGCTCGAGTCCAATCTATGAACAGCATTCATATATCGTCATATGGGTGTACTGCGATCCCCACGTTACGTCATGAAATTTTTCAAAGGAGAGATTGAATGAAAAGGATCGCTTTTGTCCTTAAAATTACACCGCAACAAAGGAGTGTCTTGGCCAGCGGAGTTGCGTGAGAGTATCCTTGACTCCCACTAGTGCCAGTAAGCTCGTGTATAGTGAAAAACATTCCAACTTAATATCGTTGCACAGCTCCTTTAAGAGTGCGCACACTTTTAAGAAGGGTCTATTCAAGGGTTGCTGACAACCGGTTGGTAATAAATAGAATGCAATTAAATGCAAAGGTGCAAGCGTCATTCTTGTCCAGCTCGCTTGCACCTTTGCACTTAATTGCATTCTATTTATAACCTTAAATTTGCAAGCTTCACCCTTATTGGTGTTAGACTGGTGGCAGCTGATAAAACCCGTTTGCTCTACTGACGTCTAACCCCTGGTTAGCTCAGTTGGTAGAGCGCTCCACCTGTAATGGAGAGGTCCCGGGTTCGATACCCGGACCAGGCGGACTTTTGCATACGCTCACCGGTCTCCTAGCTGTGTTTGGAGATTTATGTTTGTCCTTTGTCCCTCTTGTTCCCCTTCTGCAGGGATTATTTTAGTCAACCGGTTGGTGTCTGCAATACAGAGGGAAGAAGCGCATACTTCAAATTTTCACTCGGCTCCTATCACTTTTATAGCAGCCGTGTCTTGTCGTAGGCAACACTGGCTCTCACCGCTGCGACCATGTCGTGGTCAACACAGGTTAACGATGGCAACTGGTTTATATCATACTAGACGTTGTCTTGTGGGCTGTCGGACTTGCGGCGTTGATTACATGATGGGCATTGCCTGCTAACCCTCTTTCGCGTCTTTCTGCTGGTGCTTGCAGCATGAGGTGGTGCGCACCGCAGTGGGCTCCGGTGTTGCCTACAGTCTAAATCACAATAAAGGTGTAAAAACGACATGGTGCCAAAATTTTAACAATATTACAAAGGTATATTTTTTGGCTGGCTTGACACAAAAAAAAACAAAAAAAACATTTTCAACATTTTCACATTTCAGGGCAAACATAATTTTGGAAGTTTCACGGTCTAAACCAACAAGCACGCCCCCTCCAAAGGATTGATGATTAACATTTTACAAAATGGGCATGGTCTGGCGAGCAGCTGAAATCCTTTACATCTTGAAGTCGCAATATCTGTAATTCCATAATTCCAGTCTCCCGAGTTCATAAGCAGCAACCGCTGAACTAGCGACATGCAACTTTTTGCTATGATCACCATCAAAAATAGAATCAGTTCATGCTCTATAGAGCCAAATCTTTGAAGCGATAACATGCAACTATGCCTATGTCTGGCTGATGCACCTGGAACCATAAATTACAATATCAGAAAAATGAAAACACAAGACAATCACATTTTCTTGTCAATTACCCTACTGACCCTTCAGCGATAATTAAATTAAGCTACAAGCATATACAGATTCACTGAAATATGTTTATATATGTATCTTGAATGAATTGCTACAAGCACATTAGGAAAAAATGGAGCAAAAGGCAGCAACAGCGACTGTTTCTCCCTGTCGTGGACGCGCTCCCCAGAGAAGGGAGGAAAGGAAGTTAGGAAGAAAGGAACAAATCACGTTCCTCCTTCTTCAGCTGGCGCAGAGGTAGAACATCGAACTACTAACGAAGTGGCCAAAGGCTCATTCCTTAAAAGCAGCGAAGCGTTTCTTTGTTTGTTGTTGTTGTTGTTTTTTTTTTGTAATTTACCAATACAAAAATTAGCGAAAGAGACCGATGAAGAGAAAATAAAGCACTTTTTACCAACTGAAGCCAAGGAAAGCTATACAAATAGCATTGCTACAAAGGTCATCAGTACGCTGTTTAAATAAAAGGGTTTGGCCACCCTGGTTGCATCTAAGCTGTTTACTTAGGGGCCAAGATGGCGAGGTCCGTCTTTCAGTCGTTTCTTCTGCATTCGTTTTTTCGCCATTCATAAAGAAAAAGAAGTAGACACATCCATCATCAACAGCTGAGCTTCGAAACGATGCCGACACTGCTACGCACACTGAACTTAGATGGCGGCTGCGATAGCGACGGGCTTCGCGCCTCGACCAGCTCGGCCACATATCGTGCCTCGGCTGCCTCGGCCGCCTCGACTGCCAGGCCTTGACCCTGGCTGCGACCACAGCAACCAACGGTGCTAAGACTACAACGCTAAGACGCTACGAGGACTGTGAGCGAGTTGTGGCTCTTTGAGGTCCCTTGTTCTCGCGACCACTGTGCAGCGACTGTGATCACCTTAATTATGTGTTTCCGGAGCTGCAGATGGCCGTGCTGCTGTTGTGAACGAAGACGCGAACGGTCGCCGACGTTCTCTGTGTACATACCCCTTATCGTGTCAACCGACCATCATGTTAATTTTGTGTTCCTGGAACTGCATATGACAGTGCTGCTGTTGTGAACGAAGGCGCGAACGTCGCTGACGTTCCATGTGTGCAAGGGCGCCCGGAGGTGTAGGTGCAAGGAGGGGTGGGAGGAAGTTTCAGCGCTCTACTTCTGGAGGAGGCGCAAGAAAAGAAGAAGGTTTTCTTTTCTCCTCCGGCCCCTCTCCTCCCTACGGGAATATTTCTGTGGGCGCTCATGCCTGTGCATCGGGGTGCCCGACCTACTTTTTGAAAGGCAGTTGGTGAAATGCCAATTTGTCGATAGACAAATTGGCAAATTTGTCTATCGGCAAACTCCGTCATAGGCAAATTTGCAGATCCCAACTCGTCGAAGACCAGTTTGTTTGGTAAGCTTTAGAGGATTCAAGAGGATCCCCCTTATTATTGCCTTTTTCTTGCTCTACACTTTTTGCTCTCAATGATATTTTGTTCTTTTTACATGTGCAACTAGAAGGAACTACCGGGTGAATTATGAAAGGCAAACGGCGGAAGATATGGTTTTCGATGCACACTGTATCACCTGGCATGCAGCTGTCTGGGAGCTCATGAAAATGTTCGTTAGAATCGAGGGTACGACTCCTACTAACCCTACTATATACTGGGAAGTGCTACACCAGGGGTGCACAACTAAAAAATTAGGCGGGCCAAAATGATGTTTATTAAAAGCTGTGCAACCGCACCTAGTACGACGTGTACACATTTTGTCTGCGGTCAGGCTTCCGATATCAGGTGTCATCGCACTTGTTTCCGTCTTTAGCACATCTCGCAATGTCATGTCCTTCATGGCAGATTGAAGGTGGCTCTTGTTCAGAGTCATCAGTCATTAGCTCGCATGCCATAGCATGCGAGTAGTTTGGGCAGTTCTAGGCCCGATGATACCGGTACATCCAAGACTCGAGTGTCGCCGCCTGCCCGTGACAAGTGAGACTGCGAAATCCGCATAGCTGCGACTCCCATGCCGATTATTTGTATCTGCGCCTAATCTACTACATTCTCGCCGAGTGCTTCAACCGTTGATCGCCCTGTTTTTGTTTCTCCTCACATAACCAACATGCTCAGGCACTGCGGCCTGTTGTAAAAGTGGTGATGAACGACTATGCAAACGGTCGCCGATGTTGCCATTTGTCCGAGTGTCAACTAACGATCATCGAATGATCATCTTGGTTCGTGTTTCTGTGCCTTACTAGTATCGCTAAAACCAGTGTGTCGAACCGAAAAAAATACGGGTTCGGTTACAGTTCAGGTTCAGGTAAATTTATTTTGTTCCGGTTCAGTTCTGGTTTGATTAATTTGATCCGCGAACCGGTTCGCAAACCGGTTCGAAGCGTTGAACCGGTTTGCGAACCGGTTCGGAAATTATAAATGACAAATTGCAACATCAAAATAAATAACAAATAAAACATCTCAAATCAGCACATACGAAACGGGATACATCGTAGTGTAAGGCTCAGGGATTTCTACCAGGAGTGGTTTCTTTATGTGCACTCAAAGGTTACCTCACCGACGTTTACGCATTCGGACTTCATCTAATTGGGTCCCACGCAGTAGCTGTAAAATCCGCGACCTCTTTACAAACCCACTTACAAGTAGAACTCGCTAACTATCCCGCCACCTCGGCGTGTAAGCAATTGAAGGAAGAGTGGGGAAAAAATACAGCTTTCTTTATTTGAACTAGCCTTCGGTTGCTCAAATTAGACCCTTAAAGAAGTTTTCATTAAACAAGATACGGAATATGAAAAACACTTCACCGAACGCAACGCCAGAAGGACGCAATAGGATAAATATTAAAATAGAAGAGTTCGCTGTCTCACAAATATGTTAGCTTCTAAGTGCCTATACGAAACCGGATGCATTATTATCAAACTCCAGAGCCTTTTCTTTTCTCATCCCGATGGAAGCAAGCTTCAAGAACTCGCGCGTTCTAGAAACATGTTAAGAAATGAGCACACAGCAGCATTTAGGATTTACGAGATTGTAGGAAAATGAAATCCCGTGACGCAATTTTCTTTTTTGCACAGCCTTCCAATTCTCTTTCTTCCGTGCAAGCCGCGACCAGCGCAATACTGGTTTCTATGTCAAGTTTCATGGATGCAGCGTTTGTCAAGATTCATGGATGCAGCGTTTATATTCCTAACACTGAGTGGAGAAGAAAAATATGTAAGCGAGGTGTGTGTCAGTTGACGGCACTTAAAAAACAAATGGCATTGAGCACATTCATTGTCAACAGCGCGTGGCCGAACCGTTTTGACATGAGCCGGTAACCGTTATTTTTTTTCCGGTTCAGTTCCGGTTCGGGTTCATCGCGATAACAATACAACGGTTCGGGTTCGGGTTCAGTTCCGGAAAAAATACCGGTTCGGTTCCGGTTTTCGGTTCGGTTCGGTTCCGGTTCGACACTCTGGCTAAAACAGTGCTGTCTATCCTGGAATTGATTGTGAACAAAGACGCGACTGATTGCTCAGGTCTCGTTGTGTTTCACAGCAAGATGACATATGCTCCCTGGCTGCTATTTTATTTCAGATTTAAGTGTTTTGGGGGAACCGTTTGTGCGACTGTGGTACAATCGATCGACCTGCGGATAGTCATGTTGTTACGCTGATTTAAACCGTAACTTCAATCGTACTATGGCCCATATCGCTGTCGTCTGCGTGCAATGCCATGCTAACCGCACTTTGGTCGCTTTCGGAAAAGAAGGCTGAGCAGCATTGAAATATTGCAAAAGTAGACGTGCACTTGTCTTGAAACAGTCACATTTGTTAGTGGACGGGGGTCGAGACTCCTACAGCATGGTGTGCCGGCCTTGTAGGGGCTCCCAAGGCAGCAGAAAGCTATCGACTGCGTGTCGACTTAATCAAGCTGAACCAGGTCATCCTCCGAAAGCAGCATATAATGCCGACCGTCGACCAGGCACACGGGTTGCTGGGGAGCACTACCGTCTTCTTGAAACTGGGCCCAATGTCTGGGTTTCACCAGGTACGCCTCTCCAAAAGCTGCCAGGTGTACATGACATTCACCCCACCTTTCGGGCGATTCTATTCTCGCTGCCATGCCCTTCCGAATCACGTCGGCCCCACAGGTGTTCCAGAGCGTGACGTCACTAATTCTCGAGATAAATAAAGGTTGCGTCAACATTATAGACGACATCCTGGTGTTTGGCAGAAAACGGTCTAATCCCGACAGCAGTCTCCAAGTTACCTTCGAGAAACTGCAGCAAGCGGGCATTACACTCAGTGCCTCTAAGTGCCGCCTCAGGGTGTCATCCTTCAAGTTCCTCGGTGTAGCGTGTGGGATTTCCCTTGCTGCTACCCGTCTCGGAGAATGACACAGCACACCGGTTCAACAACACGTAAACATTTAATGACCGCTATCGCCTGCGCCGCGATCCCAACAGCCCCCGCGCATCCGCTGCGACGGCCTTTTATCAGCGGCGGAGCGCCGCTCGCGTGGCCAGTTGCCCTTGGCCCCCTCGTGGCCAAGATGACCACTTATGATTGTCGGAGGGGCAACCTGGGCCAACCGCTTGGAATCGCCAGGTTGCCCACACATCTCCCCCCTTCCAAAAACGAAAACAGAGGACGTCTTTGATGGTCTTCGGGGGGGCCTTCCTTCTTGGTCAGCAAGGGTCTTCTCAGATGAGCGAGCACGGGTCCGACGTCAGTACTTCCGGACAGTACCGATGCAGCCATGGGGGGTGGTCTGATGATGGGAGCTGCGTCGCCGCTGTCTGGCACGAGGAACTAGAAATTAAAAACAACATGAGGCTATGGCGCGGTAGGAAAAAGTAGCCGCGCACACGAAAGATGCCTGTCCCACTGTGCATGCGGGAGCGCGGACCATTTCTCTTCTCCCCCCCCCCCCCCCCCCCCAAGACTCCGAAGAGGGCATGAAGATAATACGCTTAGAACTCGTGCTACTCCCGGTCGTCTTCACCGCCGTCTCAAGTTGTACCGCGGTAGAGACGGTGTGGAATCTTCCGAGAGGTGGTCCGGATAGTCGTCATCTGGAACCTGCGACACATCTACCTCCTCGGGTTCATAGAAAGCTTTTAGGTCGGCGACATGAATAGACCCGCACACTTCACCAGATTCACAATGCACCAGCTCATAAGACAGGTTGGAGAGCTTGCTACTAACACGGTAGGGGCCATCCCACCTCTTTGCTAAAGAGGCCGTGAAGCCTCTAGCAGCATCACTCAGCGGATGAGTTCGCCTCAGTACCAGATCTCCTACCTTGAACTGCAGATTTCGCCTCCCCTTGTTGTACTGGTTTGCCTGCTGCAGTCTCGAGACGTCGAGGCTCTCTCGAGCTTCACGCAGGTTCTCCGTGAAACGCTTCCGGAGATCTTCTGCGAACTGCGTGGTTGTGCGCTGCGTGCTTGCAGGATCTGTGCAAAGGAGGCCGTTTCCCAGGGGAAACACGAGCTCTTTTCCAAAGTTAAGTTGGGCCGGAGTAAAACCCGTGGACCGGTTGATTGTTGTGCGGGTAGCGAATGCCATTTCTGCTAATTTCGCGTCCCAGTCTTTGTGTCGCTCTGTATGCGATACAAGCATCTGCTTCAGGTTACGGTTCACTCTTTCCGTGATATTCGCCTGTGGATGGTATGGCGAAGTCCGTTTGTGCCGTATGCCTAGCGCCTTACACGCATCCACGAACACCTTGCTAACAAAATAAGAAGCGTTGTCTGTAATAAGCGTTGCGGCAAAGCCAAAGCGCGCGAACGTCTCGAGAAGACAGTCCCAAATTTTCTTAGAGTCTAGTTTGCGCAAAGGAAACATTTCGACCCATTTTGTGAAATGGTCGGTCACTACTAGCAAATACTGATTGCCGCGTGGACTACGGGGAAAGGGACCGACAACGTCGCAGGCAACACACTCCCAGGGGTACTTGCTTTCGACCGACTGCATTAAACCTGGTGGTTGGCCACCTCGGGGTTTTGCCTTCTGACAAACCGGGCAGCTACGAGCGTACCTCATCACATCCTGCCTCATACCTGGCCACGTTGCAATTTGGGACAACTTTTCGTAAGTTTTGCTCCCACTGCTGTGGCCTGCCAAGGCGGGATCATGCATATATCTTATAAATGACTTACGCAGTTTACGTGGTATTACAGACCGGAATGGCGGGCCGCTGGACCCATCGTCCGCCTGGGGGATGTATCGCAGCAGGATGCCGTCGCTGCTGAGCAGGTATGAGTCCAAGTCTCTGGGATTCCCAGCGTCGGCTGAGTTTTCTTCTGCCAGCTGGTGCATCACCTTCTGACAAAGTCCATCGGACAGCTGGGCCGCTCGGAGCTCCTCTCTGCTCACCAGGGTTCCCCACCGCGACTCTGGTGTGATGGGCGCCGCATTGGCCAGTGCCACCAAGTCGGGATCCACCTGCATTTCCTGCCCGAGAAGTGGAGCACGGGACAACGCATCTGCAACGTGGTTAGCCACTCCACGCTTGTACTCGATTGTGTATTTGTAGCGCTGGAGCGAAAGGGCCCATCGAGCGAGTCGTCCTGCAGGGTTTTGAAGCCCTTTGAGCCACGAGAGAGCCATGTGGTCAGTTTGAATGCTAAATGAAGCGCCGTCAAGGTACATGTCAAACTTCTTAAGCGCAAAAATAATTGCCAGGCACTCTTTTTCGGTTGTTGAGTAGTTTCGCTCCGCTCCGGTTAACGTATGACTGGCAAAAGCTACGGGACGAAGAACGCTGTCATGTTCCTGCAGAAGGACTGCTCCTAATCCGTAATCGCTTGCGTCAGTCTGCAAGACGAACGGACGATTCAAGTCGGGCAGGTTCAAACACGCGTTTTCAGTCACAGCCCTTGAAAGACACGCGAATGCGGTTTGCTGCTCTTGCCCCCAGCACCATTTCGTTTTTTTGCGGAGCAATCGGTTCAGGGGTTCAGTTATCTCAGCGCATTGCGGAATAAAATCTCTATAAAACGCAATCATCCCGAGATATCTCTGTAGGCTTTTGACGTCATAAGGGGGTGGGTACTCCGTTATTGCGCGCAGCTTATCTTCATTCGGCCGCAGCGTTCCGTTATCCACAACAAATCCGAGAAGGTTGATTACAGGCGATGCCAACTGGACTTTATCTGGATGAATCGTAAGGCCGGCTTGACGCATTCGTTCGAGTATGATCTGAAGGTGCACGAGATGCTCCTCGAATGTTCGTGAAAAGACCACTACGTCATCCATGTACGCCATCGCAAACTCGTACTTCGCGTCACCGAGGACAACGTCCATTAGGCGTTGAAAGCTGGCGGGAGAGTTGGACAAACCAAAGGGAAGGCGAGTGAATTCGAACAACCCCCTATGGCAAATGAATGCGGTCTTCTTTACATCAGCCGGATGAACTTCGATTTGAAGAAATCCGCGGCTGCAATCGAGGGTTGTGAAAACAGTCGCGTTTCCAAGGGCATACATTACTGAGGAAATACTAGGAAACGGGTAACTGTCTCTGACTGACACTTCATTTAGGCGCCTGTAATCAACACAAAGCCTTGCTGTGCCGTCCTTCTTTGGAGCAAGGACTACCGGGGAAGCCTACGAGCTTTTTGACTGACGTACTGCGCCTGTGTCGATCATTTCCAATAGCGCCGCATCAAGAAGTTCGCGCTTGTGAGCACTTATGGGTCTCGGATTGCACCTCCGGGGAGGTGCATCCTTGGTTTCGATGCGGTGCTGTAGGAGATCGGTTTTCCCAGGTCTTTCCGTGAACATCGGCGAGAAGGGTTCCAGCAGTTGCTGGAGCTGCTTCTGTTTGTCTTCACCGGAACACTTTTGCACGGCTTTGAGCACGCTGTCTGGAAGTAAAGGCATCTGCCCGGCAAAGTTTAACGGGAACGCTTGGCCGCGAATACAATCCTGCCGTCTGGTAAACGGCGTTAATTTCGTTTCACCACCCAACCAATATCCAGCCTGGGCAAAGTCGAGCAAAACCCCCTCCGCTGCAATAAAATCTCTACCAAGGATCATGGGCACCGGCAGTTCTGGGAGGTATACGAACCGTTGTCTTCGTTTTCTACCATGAAAGGAAATTCGTAACCTGACTGCGCCGGCAGCAGGCAGTACGGACCCCGATGCTACTTGCAATTTCACGTTTGCTGACCGAAGATGTATCTTTCTCTTGTTACATTCCGCAAATACTGCATCCCCAATAAGCGATATGTTTGCTCCAGTATCTAAAAGAGCGGCTACTGGCATACCTAGTACATTCACAGTCATACGAGGTTCAAGAGACTTGGGTGTAGATTCGATTCTACTCACAGCTGGGATGAGCAATGTCGGTTCCTCGTTTAGTGAGGTTGTTCCTACCCCCGTCGGCTGGTGCGAGTCCATTAGCGGCCGGCCATCCAGAGCGACCATCCTTGGTGTTGAGAACTTCAAAGCGGCTCTGACGCTGGGGATCGTGCCGGCCTTTGGCTGAAAGGGAATCGCATTAGGGTCCAACTCAAATGCAGTTGCTTCGGGTAGCCTAGGACCGGGAACAGTGGAAGCTGTACGCCCGGGGATCAGTGCAAAGGCAGACGCGCCGGGAGTCTCATGACCGAGAATTTTGTGAGCTGGCCGCCCGGGTGTCACTGCAACAGCAGGCACGCCGGGAGTCTCAAGACCGCGAACGGTGTGAGCTGGGCGCCCGGGTGTCGGTGTCAAAGCCGACACGCCGGGAGTCTCACGGCGAAGGGTGTTATGAGCTAGCCGCCCGGATGTCTGTGCAAAAGGAGACACGCCGGGAGTCTCAAGACCGCGAACGGTGTGAGCTGGGCGCCCGGGTGTCGGTGTGAAAGCCGACACGCCGGGAGTCTCATGACGGAGAATGTTGTGAGCTGGCCGCCCGGGTGTCACTGCAACAGCAGGCACGCCGGGAGTCTCCAACGCATAGCACCAGACCCCGACAAGGTACCCCGCCATCACGGGTATGCAAATTCCGACAGACGTGCAAGGCGTACAGTGCCTCTTGGGAAGGCTGAACCACATCGGACATTTCTTGCTGAGCTTGTCCGCCGCTACTGCGCCGATCAAGCTCGTCCTAAGCAAGGACACGGTCTGGACCTGGCGGACTGGTCAAGCTTCGGTATTCGACTCGCTAAAGAGGATGATGGCATCCAGCTCCTGCGTGGTTTGATAGAATTCAGAGTATCCAGGAACCGTTTCTGCAGGCACCAAGTTCGTACGGCCTGGGCGCCGTCCTCCAGCAGGAGCAACATCTGGTGAGTGACGAGCGGTTGCTTTGCGTCGCGGTCACAGACTAATGCCGAATAGCGGTGCAGCAAATCAAGAAGAAAGTGCTGGGAGGCCTGTACTCTATCCAGAGATTAAAAAAAAAAAAACGCATCTCCACGTGGTGAATGATGTTGATTGGGGCGAAGCTCTGGTGGTGCTTAACTGCGTGGACGCTGAGCCGCAGCATGCGGAGCCTTTCGTTCGTTTTCATCCATGTCACGCTGCGATCAAATGCTCAAATACGTATATAACCACGTTCCATACAACACAGTCTCTTTCTGACATGGATGAACGCGAACGTAAGGCTCGGCTTGCTGCGGCTCACCGTCTATGCAGACAAGCACCCCCAGAGCTTCGCCCCAATCTACATCATTCACCACGTGGAAATGCGGTTGTTTTTTTGTTGTTTTTTTTTTTCCCTACGCAAGCACGGGAGCGCGTGCTCCCGTGCTTGTGACCCTACGGTGAACGGACATACAAACATGGCTAGTCCCTAAGGAGCTTCGCCCCTAAAAGCTTCTGCGCAATCTGAGCTCTTTTGTCGAAACCCACCACCAGCCGCTGGTCCGGTTGCTGGGCTCTACCGACCTCGACATTGTGCCTCGTAGCGTCCAACGGTTCCGCATCAGGCTGCTTGCTACCAGTATGTCATGACTGCCTGGAGCTGAGCCGGTTGGTATGACATGATTCTGAAGGTTTCCAGCTGAACGTAGAAGTAAAAACCAAGGAGTGGAGAAAAAGAGACATACACTGCTGGACTATCAACCATTTACTGAAATTCTTCCTTTTCCTTTTCATCTACCCTCATGAATTAAACTATTTATTTACTGGAATTTTTTTTTTCTTTTTTCTTTTTCATCTACCCTCATGAATTAAACGAATGAGATCCCTGGGGTAACTTCTTCTTCTGTATGACATTTGGTGGCTAGCGTTCACTAGAGCCACTCGATATGGCAGCGTAGCGTTCACATCTTCCTGACTTGGTTCCCCACTTGGGGCGCTCCCAGAAGATACAGTTTTTCTTTCGAAAATAGCGTTATGGAGGCGGCAATCACGCAGTCATCCCCGTGCGCCTCAATAGCCAGAGATTCCAGGATTTCCCTTGCGAGCTGGTTTCTGTGCTTTCCGACGATGGTGATGTTTTCGAAATCAGGAGCACATTGGTATACTCTGCAATGCGCCGGAAGATGGCCACCTGACATTAGTGCGCCAACGGAAGCTGCATGCTCCCTGGTGCGGTCGTTAATACACCGCCCAGTTTGTCCAATGTAGCTTTTGCCACATGACAGCGGAATACGGTACACAACTCCTTTTTCGCACGGGGCGTACGTTGTTCGGTGCGCGATGCCACAGGTAGACCTCGGATTTTGATCATTCTTAGAATCGTGCAGTATGTTCCTGGCGTGCGCCTCGCTACTGCCAAGATGTTGTTTAGGGAATTCGAGGTTCTCGCTCAAGCTGCATCTACCGCGGACAGCGGCGAGCTCTTCGTGTCACAGGTTGTTACTGCACACTCTAAGACAAAAGGGAGGAGAAAGATAGCCAACAGCGTGTTTTCCTCCATTTAACTGACGCGTCCTTAAGCGGATCCAAGAAGCAGAGAGGAAGAAGACGTTTCCCTTTTTCTGAGGCTGACGGGAGGAAAGTTTTTCCACCTTATCTTCGTGAGCTGCTCTAGGCTTTGTGACTTCCTTATTATTTTCTTTCAGACACGCTGCACGCATATGATAAGCAGTATTTTTGCGCCTACGCATGCCCACGCAGCACTAAGTTACCCGAGATTGTGAACCTTTGAATGCCAACCACAGGGCGCCCATGGTATATTCTCCTAAATAGCAGAGCCGTATGCTGGTTTCTACCCTCCATTTCGTCAAATAAGTAAAGTAAGTCGTCATGAACCGCCAAGTTCCAAAATGGTCCTACGTACACCGGTTACGGCGGATGCGAAAGGGTCGCCCGAGTCTGCTTGGGCCTATTTGAGATTCACGATGGTGTGCCCGTGACTATGGTGAGCTCGAAATCCACTGTTACAGCGACTCTCTGTGTTATTAGTCTGTGGGTCTACCATACTGCGTTCTTACCGGGTGTATCAACCGATGATCACCTTGTATTCTGTTTCTCCGCGCATAACCAACATCGATCGTTCCGATATGTACTTAAGCTCACCGCCCAATGGAGCCACTATCGCGAGAATTTTACGGTCGTGTAGTACATTCTCGTAGACGGCTACTACCGAAATTTCAACCGAATCGGACTCTTAGGGCCGGTTGCACCAACGTCGCTTACCTTAACCCAAAGCGGCTCTTCCCTAAGTCGGCTTAGCGTGCTAAGCCGAGTTCGGATAACCACGGATTTAAATTCCGGTTGCACCAACGTTAACCCGGCTTTGCAGACGCTCCCCTAGCTAAACGCTGGATTTGCCTAGGGAATGTAGGGACAAACAGAGCGAACTAGGGCATGCTCAGAGGGACGAATACGATTGGCGGTGAGAAATCTCGTGATGTAAACAAAAAACCTGCTATAGTCGGCGGCTGCTTTTCGCTGTATTTCTTCAGTGAGTAAGGAATTAAAGGTCTCCAAATTCAATCATTTTTTTCGCTTAATTTTCAAAAACAGGAGTCAACGCTTTAAATAAACAGGAATGCTTTCACATCTGTGATTGTGTGTTTAATATCGGCCAATAACAGAATATTTTGACAGTGACAGTAGTTTTCGTGCTTACATTTTGAAATAAAGGAGCCATCGGGGGCCTCAAATCTCACCGAACGCGAGAAGGACGCTCTACTCGCTACATCGCTGAAGACAAAACATCATCGAGAATAAGTAGGAAGGTAAGATGACTACTAAAATCAAGTAATGCCTGAGGCTGATGAAGTTCAAAACAGTGACGAACTCGCCACGGCAGCTGCGAAAATGCCCTGAAATCGTCGAATAGAAGTCGTCGAGTTGTCGTCGCCACGAATAGAAGTTGTCGTCGCCACGAATGAAAGCTATAAAGCAAAATATTCCTAAAAAACACGATCACCAGAAACGTTACGGTTATGGAACGATACAGTTTTCTGAAGCCAAGATTCTACTCGCGAGACAAGAAAAATTCACCGAAGATTGTCTCGAAACTCAGAAAACGAAAGAAATTGACTTTTCGCTGTTTTATAATTTAAGAGCGCCGCAATCTGATGCAAACGGCAGAAGTGTCGACAGTCAGCTGATTGCCGAGATCATGTACTGCCACTATTCAACGCGCTGATTAAATTGAAGGATATGCGTTGCAAGTAGAAATAAACAAGGTGGTAAATAACAATACGTTACAGTTTTGCGAAAATAGTAGAGTAAGTACATACGAATAAGCTCGTTGACAGAATAACCAACGGGAAGACGTGAGCCCCACAGCTCCGTACCACTCCGTAGGTATCTCGGTTAGGGCTAACACGCACTGAAAGCGGAGAGCCAACTTGAAAACAGGGATCGATAAACACTTCACGCGACAATATTCTGCATTATCGGGGTCATTCTGTCGAATCTCTCACGCTGTTGTAGCCTAAAACAGTTTGTACAACCAAGTTCGTCCTCCGCGTCGACCGCCACAAACCAGCCGCCATGTTTTAAATCCAGGATTAAGAAACAACCAAAAGCAAAGCGCCCGATGGTGGGCGCTTACGATAAGCGTAGTTTAGTGCTAGGTTTAGCGATAAGCGATTTTGGTGCAACCGAACGAAACCAAAACTTAACTTAGGTTCCCGGCTAAGCTCCGCTTTGCGCTAAGCGGCGTTGGTGGAACCTAGAGTAACTGTATATGCTCCGCTTGCGGAGCAGAGTACCGCAATGGCAGACTTGTACACGTTACTGAAAAATAGTAAGGAATTACAATTACAATTACTCAAGGCTAAATTGTAATTTATTACAATTACAATTACTTTGCCATGAAAGTAACTGACCGTTACTTGAAAAAGTAATCCGTTACTTTCGTGGCGTTACTTTTAACATTATTGTTATCAAGTAAGAAACAAAGGGGAGAGGGTTATTCAAGTTCTTATTCTTGCCGCCTGTTCCTTTTAATGACCGTGAATATTTTGAGCAACAGCTGGCTCTTATATGTCTCGTCAGACATTTTGCGTTATTTCTTACTCAATATGTCGACTGCTACGCTGAACACCATTTGAACTGAGGGACTGGATGGGAGTGTCATATTGTTCCTTACGAATGCTTCATGCTCTGCATTGAGCTTTTTCAGCGAAGCAAGGGAAGTACTATTTTCCTCGCGAATGTAGAGCAAAGCTTCGTCGTTGCAGCCGTTGCCTTCTATTTGAGAGATTTAGTAGATCCTTCCGATACCTCCCATACCCGCGATAACGGTACCCGATAACGATATGATGCATACGCAAAGACGGCGGCGAAGGATCGGATATCGTTATCGGAGTCATCGGACCGATCTACTAAAATTCTCCATTCTCTAAATCGCAAAGCTGTAGAAGTCATCAATAGCAAAACATAGTTGTAACAGTAAGGTGATAATTAAATAATAAATAAGGTTTGGCTCGATATTCTTCTTCCTTTGGTTCTGAACAGTTCGAGCCTCACTTGAGACGTTGGTGAATAAAAAAAAGTTTCCAGTATATAAATATGAGTTATAAAAGAAAAAGAAGGACACTCATAACAACAATTAACTAGAACGTCGGTTAAAACAAGGAAATGTAAACGCACGTTTGCCGTGTGTACTTTTCTTGGTGCCGTCCAAAAACGCACGGAGCACGGACCGACTGCAGTTTACTCCGGTGTTCTCCAGATAGACGTCCGCTGATGCCACGGGCAGCAAAGGGTAGAGTACTGAGTAAGCCGCGCTATGGCCCCACTCACGAATTTCACCCTCTCCTCAAGCCCAGAATATCAAGTCTACGTCAGCCACCATTATGTTCTATTTGTAAAAATATCTGCTTGAGATAAGATGCGTCCTGCTAGGGCAAAACAGGAAGAAGAAGAAAGGAACACTGTTAGCACATTCTAAATGCTCGCAAAAAGCTGACTCACAAAAAGGGTAGGGTAGACGGAGCGTTGTCTCCTGTTGTGACATTATGAAAATGGTCGTAGTCACTATATCCGAGAAGGACATTGTTAATTCTTTTCAGTGCACTTACTGCCTCGAGCTTCTCGAAGAGGAGCACAATCACTTGGTGTCCTCCTCTCCCCGTCTTCGATCGCAAAGAAAAGACAAAGGGACTAAAAAAAAAGCGGAAATAACTTGCCCCCCCCCCCCCCCCTTTTTTGTTTTCGTGAATTGTTTATTTGGATTTTTTTTTACATTGATGTTAGGGTCTAAAAAAAGGATAGATTCAGGGGCTTGGTGTTGCAAAAAAAGGCGTTGAAGAACTGAAGAGTGCCAAGCCTCCCTTTACGCTAGTCGATTCGCGTGACAGTGTCACTGCGTTCGACTTTACAAAAAAAAATCTTAATTTGGAATGGGGGCGGGGGGGGGGTGGTTGGTTCTGACAAAAAAATGTAACGGATTACAAGGAATCCGTTACGTCAAAAGTGTAAGGGAATTACTTTGAAATTACTCTAGAAAATATGTAATTATTCCGTTACAAAATTACTGATAAATGTAAGGGATTACAAGTAATTGCGTTACTTGTAACGGATTACGTACAAGTCTGCGCAATGGTGCCATTCTGGAGCCAAGCACTGCGGGAAGCCACGGTTGGTTTTTGCAGGGGACACGAAAGCGCAGACGCGAGGCGGCGTGCTCTGGCGTGCTGCGGCGCGCTGCTTAAGGAAAATAGTGCGGCGTGCGGCGACGAGCCGCGCATGCGCCGTCATCGTTCTCCCGTCGTTTCCGTTTCCCTCTGCGGGTCGCGTGTGAAGCGAAGTCGTCGAGTCGCTGTTGCCGGGAGGCGCCCGGCTGTCTGCCCAAGTTTTGGAGGACCTTTCCCCTCGAGCGATCGGAAGACGCAGGAAAACGCAGGCCTGCTTATTTTCCCCTTGTGTTTATTCGAAGGGCGGGTGCCGCTGCTCAACAAATAGCTTCTTTATTATTATTATAATTTTATTTTTTTTTAGCACAGTTTATTTGGTTTTATTTTAGACTGGGCAGTGCTTTACCTTCATGCGTCCCAATCATATCCGAATCTAAGGAATGTCGAGTAACGGCACTTTCATGCTAAAATAGTGCACGTTTTTTTTTGTTTTTTTATCCCAAGTTTTTGCCATTTTGCGAATCTGAGACGTCCGAATTAAGAGCTCTTGGAGACCGGAATTTTTGCATGTTTTCAAGTTGAGCTAAATTTTGAATTCGCTTGAATTGCGAACAATTGTTAAATGGCGCTCCAAAGTTTGGGAGATGCCACAAGGTGCAAACTGCCTTATATAGAAAAAGTCCACTGACGTTCCATTTTCAATGCGGATGAGTCTTTGAAAGTGCAATTCAATTCGTTGCAGGTACCAGAATGATGCAGATTGACTGCCTATTGACCAGTATATTACACACTGAAAACCGGGCGTAGACCTCTGTCTACTTTCAGTGTGTGACAACCTACATCTCGCTTTCTCTTCTATTTTGAACATTTTGCTGTACCTATTAAACTATTTTACTACCACCGACATGGTCCCTTAAAGGAATTGTGAACAAGCACAGCAGCACCAGTCTCTTGAACATGTTTATTTGCACAACTGCCCACAGCAATCATTTGGGGTATTGTAAAAGGGCACACAATGATTAAAAAAAATATCCATAACACCAAAACTAGCCATTTCAAAACGATGACAACACAGCACTTTGGAAATGTGAAGACAAGATGGGCACAAAAAGCAACTATTTGGCAACGCAGTTTTGAAGAACACAAAATACCCTTGGCATTACCAGATCGATGGAAATGTAGAGCTGCAGAAACTGGACATTGTCAGAAAGCCGGTTTTTAAATGTAGTCAGTGGACTATTATAATCCATAACGAAATGAGGCTTCTCTGGCTTAACACAACAAAAAAAATAACAACAACACAGACGTTTCGCCACCTATCCTGGTGGCGTCATCAGTGCATACTGATGATGCCACCCGGATAGGTGGCGAAATATGTGTGTTGTTGTTATTTTTGTGTTGTGTTAAGCCAAAGTACCGTAAAATATTGGGCAAGCGCCCACTCAAACTTTGGACATAATCGCTAAAAAATGGGGGATGGGCGCTTTTCCGGTCATCAATTTTAGACATAAATGTACTGTGCATATTTTTTCAGATCTTAGAGATTTGGGAATGAGTGCTTAATCTGGAATGGGCGGTTGCACGGTATTCTAAAGTAAACTTGTTTCATTATGACTACTATGGCTTTTCAAACATATTTGTACTATATTCCAGAAAACATACTACACTCCTTGGCCTAGTCCAGAAAATGCGGTATCTAGACTACTTGCTTGGTCAAGACACGCATGCCAGCACTTCGTGAACCACATTTCCCCGACTGCTTAACCTTTGCCAGCAGCTTTGCATTCTCTTGCTTGAGAGCAAACCGCAGACGACACATAAAAAACTGCGCTACCAGCCGCTCAGCCACATTATGGCAAATAGGAAATGCAGAGAATGACGGTGCTTTCCCTGCAATTAATAGTCCCAGGTCACTGATTTGGCACATACTTTTCAGTAGCCTCTCTTCGTGTGATCGGAAGCAGTGTTCGGCGCTTTGCAGCAACTGCACTACGCTTTCTGACGGAATGAACAAGGGTGTCTTGTCTGCCTTCACATAAGATTTGAGAGCGATGAGTGGAGGGGCTTGGCTCCGACGGTCCACCAAAGAATCTCTACATGTGCGGCACAACTTGTATTTTCGGGTTACGCTCCTGGAAACATAACCTGAGAGGTAAATCAGGCTTTCCTTTTCCTCCGTACAGAGCTCGAACTCCTCCTCCTCGTCGTAATGAATCAGGATCTCTCCATGATCCTCAGCAAGGTCCGTGCGTTTGCACAGAAAGTCTGTAAGGTGGACGGAGTCGTCCACGGCATACGACCCTCGACGACTGGGTTGGGAAAACTGTGCTAGCACAATTATCCGGAACGCCGACCTGAACTCTCGTGCACGAGGAATTGGGGTCTTTCGATGGATCGTACTAAACAGGTTTTCAAGTGCATCTTGGCTGAATCTACTCAAGAAGACATACTTGAAGCCTTTCTCATTAAGGAAGTGGTTGGTTGCGCAGGTGCAAAGCTGCCTCTGTGGATATGAGCACTCCAGTTTGAACTGGCTTCCTTGCGACCTTGGAGAGGTTGTCTAAAATTACTAGCAAGGAAAACATTTCCTTGAAGTTTTCCATAAAAACCTTTGCCTCGTGGGCTTTCTCTGGACAGAAGTCGCTCAGTGCAGTTTTCATTGCTGGAGATGTCATCAGAGTGAACCATCTAAACACTTGCTTAAAAAACCATGCTGTGGTGAGCGCCTCTTTGAGGAGCTTCTGCAGGCTGACTAGATACCTTATGGCTGCCCCGACGCTATGGTTTAACAGCGCAACTGCCGAAGCCACATCCATTTTTTCAAAATGATTTGGGTTTAGGTCCTTCAGCTTCAGGCCCGGCAGCAACTTCAGCTTGTGCTGCTCGTCAAGCTCGCACATCTTCTTGACATGCTCCAATGATACCTGGAAATGAAAATAGGCCGCAACATGAAACGTCGAGTGAGACTAATGGGAAATTCAACCAGTCGTTATTGGCGACGAGATGTTTTGGTGGCACCACCTCGCGGGGAACCTCTTATATGATGGAGCTAGGAGGATGTGAGGACACGACGCGCTATGTCAAAGCACGGAATGGCTATGTTAGTTTGCATATATGCCGATTAAAAACGGTTTATTTAATAAAGAGACATGTATTACATTTTTGTGAGTAATCTTTCTAATGAATAATAACGCCTCAAAGTTGCTTTTTATATTAAAGAAGGACAAAAAACTTTAAAATGTTCAAAGAAGCCTGTAGATGCACAGTGCAGCTTGCGCGGCACAACTCAGCGCTATTCTAAGCCTCTCTAATTCTTGAAGTTGTGGAGGCTAATGTGGAAAAAAGGTTTTGCATTCACCACAGTAAATGACGTGCTGTCTTATCAGCTGTGAACGCACGCACAGTTGTGTTGCAAAGCGCCACACACATGCTTGAGCTACACTGAGCTTGCCGATATGGACGCTTCTAACTAAGTGTGACTCAACAGTGGCCGACAAGCAAATGCTCGTCAGGAACTGACGCTTAGCTGCCCCCGCATTGAATATGTGGCAAGGAAGTTCGTCACATCGCGACTTCCGTTCGAAAGAAAAGAAGAAATTTTTATAAATTCTGATATTGTCAGACATGGCCTGGCAAATCAAGGCAATTGATTAATTCATCCTATCCAATATTTACTCAGAATTGTTTACAAATTTAAAATCGCTCACTGAGAAGCCCATCACGCTTTTGGGTGATGGGCTTCTCTTCTCAGCGAATGGTAGTAATTCATAGCAGGTGTATACCTTATTTTTTGGGACGCTGAAGTGTCACCAACTTATTAGATTTAAGACTTCGATCGCAGGGGAGTCTAGCATGTTTCACGTCGACCGGGTGAATAAGCAGGGATTTAATTGAAACGACTCTGGAAGCCAGCCACCACTTCTTCCTGGTAGTTATTTTGAGGAAATGTTTGTTTATTGGTCTACAAATAAAAAAAAAGGGATCAACTTGGAACTAATAAGAGGCCTGCACTCACAGCTAGAACACATCGGAACCAACAGGATACACAGAGTCCCTTTTAGTGAAGTGTTTACTACACATGCGAGAGGTTCTCGAATTTTGCTTTCCTATTTTCATTTTGATGAGACATTTCTTTCCCAGCTTTATTTTGTCCGAATCATAAAAAAAATACCTCCTATTCGCCGTGGTATACGTTGTAGTGGGTAAAGCGCTGAATATATTGAGAACAGCACACCACCAACCTAGCGCTTTGACACGTCAGTGCCAAAGCTGTTCGTTAGCATGACAGAGCGTGCCACGGTTTCAAGCTTTGGTAAAATGTCCTCCTACATATATCACGTCAACAAATAAACATGACGCATGAAACAGGCTTTGCCGCGCGTTACCCAAACAGCGCATGAGGCAAGCTGACGAGCCGAGGGATTCAAGATCTGCACGGTCTGTCTGAGTCTGTCTTACTCATGACGTCACAAACGATGACGATGATAGCTAGAGAAGTACCCCCTATTGGGCTGGAGATCGAACTATAGGGGGCGCTCTGACCCGTTTGTTTTCCCCACGCTTGGTGTTTACTCAACACAAGGCCTGTGCACATGCCGACAGGCCTTATGGGCATGGCCATGTCATCTTCTACAATAGAGCGCGGGGCGCAGTTTAATGTAAAAAATACTAACAATCGACGAAGCGACGTTAAGTGCCGGATCTATCCTCAGAGAATGCGAGCTTGAACCCCCTTTGGCTTTTGTGCTGAGCTGGAATCGTGCATGCTGCATTGTTCATGCAGGCCGTAGTGGAAACAAAACAGCCCCTCCTCCCCCTCGCCGGAGAACACGAACTCCAGCCGAACGCTGACGCCGCGTTCGGTTATGCCGGCCGAACGCTGCGTCATTGTATTTGTTGTCCCCATCCGTGTAGTTGTTAGGTTAACCGCTTGGGGCGTCACGGTCTGTCCTCCTCCCCAATAGTCCGTACACGCCGCCAACAGTACGCGTCGGGATTGTCTTTTTCGGACCGCATGTCTACCACTGGGCGATTGGGATAAATTCAGATGTCTTCCACTGGTCGTTCTGACTCCAGATTTGAATTTTTAGCAAGCAAAACTCACTCGACAGAAATCGGAGGATTCAAGCTGGTTGGGGGGTGGTTCGGAGGAATTCCGCTGGTCGTTTTGGGGAGACTTCCTATTTTGCATTGTATACCAGTCATGATTTTTCCCTGTACTGAGGATATGGCTGCCAGTGATGGGACGTTGGCCTAGTCGGTGAATTTTCGTCTCGTGTGTAGAGTTGCTATTCATGGCTACAGCACTCCAGCTGTGTGTCGCAATGAGCAATCTGCACATCCTAGAAGAGAACACCTATCTACCCGTTCCGCAACGCCGTAACGTCGTCCTCTAGATAGCAAAAAATGCACATGGGTTTGTGTTTGTTGACATTGTCGACGGTGGTATTTTCTCGTGTTCGCGGTCTCGCCGCATCGGAGATCGCGCCTTTCTACATGTATTTATCTTTCTCTGTATGTGTGCTCAAGTTCAAGCTGTGACTGGTATGTACTGTCTTGAAGCTGCACACAAAGCATACCAATGTTCGAACAATTTCGTTGCCCGAGTGAGGCGTGCTTGTTAGGGCTGGTATGCTGAAACGCTGACTTCGTCTATGTGGGCTGATAATCGGATCTCGTGTTGATTTGTCGCGGCTAAGATGGGCTCTGCTTCTATGATCAAGAGAGAAAATAATCCCAGTGGAGAGATTTATGCTCCCGGTCAGTTTGTGAAGTGTTCTTGGACGGCGTATCGCTTTACTCGCATTTAGCCCTGTGAGCCCCACCTTTTGGAAAATAAAAGTAAATAAAGCTTGGGTCCATACAAAATGGAAGCTATTGCATGTTGATTTGTTGTTGTTGTTCCACAAAAGGACAACGCGCCTTTGGAAGGCATAATAATAAATGTGATTGCAGCCAAGATCGGCCATCTGCTACGGCCGTGCTTCCCGGTCTCTCATCCGGGAGTGCGAGGGTAGGCCGCTCCCGGAAAAGAGGTCGTCTTCAGCTAGTGAATTCAGAGGTGGAGCTCCTCGCAAGATTCGCGTGCTCCGCCGCCGAGTTTGGTCGTCGCCCCAAAAACGACCAGTGGAATTCCCCATAAGTTATTGTTAAACTTATTTTTCCTATTGAAAATAGAGATTTTGAGTAGACTAGGTACCCAAAGAGAAGGTTTTACCAACCACACTAACCTTGGCTGTTGGTAGGTTGTGGTTTCGAACAGTGGCATTGTCCAGGAAAATTTCCTGCCCACGAACCAGGTGACCCCGCAGGTTTTTCAACAGGTGAGGAACGTCGGCCAGGAAGTACAGGCGTCGTCCCTTGTCGCATGGATGAGGGCATGAGACGTTTGATCTTCCATGCTTCGTAGCCATTATGCCACACAACTTCCATATGGCTTGATTTCCCGGCCCCATGTCGGTGACGATGGCATCCACTTCGATTCCAATCTTTTCACTTCGTCTGATGATGTCAAACAAGACGTCGCGCACAGTAGTGGCATAAAATGATGTGGCTGAAACATGAAAAAAGTATTTTTATTATTCACTAAATATCTTACAAAAAAAAGGCCATATGTACCAACAATTGGTGAAAATACAAAAAAAAAAGCATAGTGTTCTTCATGTGGCATCAGTTTATGGTTGTACATCATCATTTTTGAAAATATCAAGGTTTGTGTCGCAGGTCAGCCCATTTGCCTCTCAATGTTGATTTAAGAAATGAAAACTGCCTAAGCTATGAAGTGGACAGCAAATGCTTGCGACTGGCGAATAAAAAATATGCATCCCTCATCGCCGGACGGCTGAGAACAAAATGCTGCAACGTAATGTAGGGTGATGTACAATCGTGAATGAAAGGGAAGAGGCGATCATCGACCACTCCACACTTGCAGCCTCATGCACTGGCAGCCATGGTGGCATACTGTCCTTTTAGAATGCTTTGCGAACTAAGCCAACACCACCGAGATAACAAGGATATAGTTAGAAATTTCCTGTCATCAAAGTGGTCAAACATGGGGCACTAATTCGGTATAAGTGCTGCATCAGCATCCCGCTGGGGCTCATGTTCAATCATCGAGAACAGGAGTCCTAGCCGAAGACTGACGCAGCACTCATATCAAATCTGTGCCACATGTCTGACGACCATAGGTGACATCGAAAATTCAGCAGGCCTTGCTATCTCGCTGGTGTTGACTAAGCACAGCAAGGCATGCGATACGAAAAGTAAGCTGCTGCTACCACCACTGCATGATGCTGCTGTACGGCGTAGTCGACAATCGCCTGTTACCCTTCATATCAATTGCTACTGTGTAGCCTTGATATTTTTGATGAAAAGCGTAAATTTCAACAGTGTGTTGAGGCTATTGTTTTTTCCTAACGTTTCGCTTTTATCCTGTTTAACATTGCATTTCTGAAGGAATAAGTGCACCACTAAGGAGGCGTTAAGCTGTTGGTGGGTCACTGAAAATAAGAATAAATAAATAAGTAACTCTCTACAAACTTAACAACCAGTTTTGTATTCTGTATAATAGGAAATAGAAGCATCCTAATGTACATGATGTTGTTATTACACTCATTCGGTATGCAAAGAATATAGCCTGTCAAGGACAAAAGCAGACGAAACGAACAGCAGGCAATGTTTGATGTATGTTAACATACAGCAAACAGGCAGGCACCATCTTCAAAGTGCGTGCGTATGGCGTGTGCCCTGTTTGCTTTCCGAAACCACGAATGTCCGCATGCTCGGCTGTGGAGGCCGCACGCTGCGCGAGAAAGATTAAAGAATGCCCCGCATTCTTTCGAGCTTATTAGAAGCTCAAGCACCCAGCTGGATGCTCGAGCTTTGCCACTGAAAGCACTGCCATTGATGTCACGCCCAGAATATGGTTTTGATTTTTTTCCACGTTTGGTATCATTTTAGGTGCAGATGATTTTCACATTCACATTCATGAAATAAAAATATGCTAAACTTTACGTCTAATTTTTTTTTCACTGAAATATTGAGCATTAATGGCCACTTTGAAATTAGCATTGCCCAAAGGTCCCATGCTGCACGCATGTGAGACTGTCCTTGCAGTCAATGTTGCTCTTGTATCAAAACTACTTGAGCATCATTATGATTCACCTGAGCTAACCTGCTATAAGCTTCCTTTCTAAGACGACATACATATAAGGGCTTTTTTGGACATTACATAGGGGAAAAGTGATTTGGCGGAAAGAGGTTATACGGTATGGTCAAGTGCTGAAAAGAAATGTGCTCATATAGTTGGCCTGAACAAATCTAAACAAGCAACAAGCAGTTGTAAATTCACCAATGCTGGAGCTATGGTGGAAGTCTCAGATAATCTGTCAAAATCGGCAGGGAGTTTGTGACACTGTGGCTTTAAGCACTGAGAGAAAGAGAGTATGATGTTCCCACTCTCGGTTATGCTTCTGAAATGCAGTACTTTTAAGAGGTCATAGAGAAAACAACCTTTGAGCTTTTACTATAGCTTCAGGATGACGAGCAGAATCCATACATGGGGAACTTATAAGAGAAGTGGTATGCAACCGCTTGCTTCCAGCGGGTAGTTAACCCACCCAGCATGAACACTAGTGCATGGGTAGACAAAGGCTCCTCTGCCGCTGGATTTGATGTCCAACCTTTGGGCGGCCTGAAAAAAAAAATAACATGACATCACTAATCAAGGCACATTTAAAGGGATTGTCCAACGATAAACCAAAA
Source organism: Ixodes scapularis (assembly GCF_016920785.2). Classification (NCBI taxonomy): domain Eukaryota; kingdom Metazoa; phylum Arthropoda; class Arachnida; order Ixodida; family Ixodidae; genus Ixodes; species Ixodes scapularis. The sequence continues at coordinate 173,526,214 of NW_024609835.1, forward strand.
GAAGAGCTGAGAAGTAACTAATTACAAGTACCAACCTTACTGTAATTAGTTGCATTTTCTGTAACTAAATACTTTTTAAGTTACAATAAGATTTGAGTCACTGTAACTTAGTTAAGTTTTGGCATAACTTGTAAACTGTTTCAGTAACTCTCCAAAATTCTCAACACTCCGAGGCCTCGAAGGAGCTGCTCCCCGAAAACTTTTACGTAGCCAGGCAACAATCAGAACAAATTCTATAGCTATGAAGTCAAAGCCGTGGGCGCTGAAGCACTCGCACACATGGAGTGCCGATCAAGAATACGCATATGTGCACTTCATTTCTAAATTGCCACAATAAGTTGACTACAGGTTTAGATCGATGGGTGCATACAGGTGTGGCTCATTTTTGGCTTGCCGTGACGTTGCAAAAAGTGAACTGCTGGAAGTCCAAACACTTTTCGGGCTTGAATTGACCAAATTTCGATTATGCGGCACCACTACTGGCAGGATTTGTAAAATTGAGCCTAAAAAGACAAGGTTTGACTGGCAAGGTGAGCAAGTCATCATACTTGCTTATGCACAAAATTTGACATACATGGAAGCTGAAAAAAGGCACTCCAGCCTTCTTCCCTTTTCGCGTGGCAACACCTACAATGTCGTACATTTGTGGGAAGTCACAATAAGGAAACCGCAAGCACTGCACTCGGTCGTGACGTGATACCATGAAACTAACGCCCCAATTAAAACCGAAACTTAGTGGTTAAGTGGTAGTCAGAAAGCATTGCGGGGTGGCTCGCCGTCAACAACACTTCAAGTTTTCGAAAGGTTTACAAAACTGTAATCTCTCGCAAGCCTTGATCGCATATTGTAGCTCTTTTCTCGAAAGTGCTCACTGCACAGGCAGGGTCCCTTCATGCAAACCCAGGACTCCCAAAGCACCTCGACAACCCACTGTAGTTCCCGCAGAAAAGTGTAGAAGTTGGCCACCACCTGACCAAAGTCACCTCTCATTCATAAAAGAGGTCTAGCAGGTGAAGCACAGCAACGAAGACCACTCCCACGGGAAAGTAAAAGCCAAAGGATGCTTTCTTTGCGTTATATGACACCAGAGCCCTAGCTATTGCCAATTTTGGCAACAAAAGAGGCTGCTCATTTGTGAAGTTGTTCCAGCTTGGTTTAAAATTTGATTACTATTTCAAAGACGCATAAAATAATAAGATGTATAGCGGAAGACATGCTTGAACCAAGGGCAGTTAGATTTAACTGTTATATTTATTAATAAAAGGCTACCCAGATAATAACTTCAATTAAGCAAGTTGTGAAAGTATGTATCCTTCAGCCCCGAAGCCTAGGTCGCTGTGCTCTAACTTTAAGTGGCAATAAAAATTGGATAAGCAAGTATTTTGTTTATGCCTTTTATAATTTCATTTTTTGTGCCATCAGCGTTTCGGTACCTCACAACGTCTAATGTCATGGCAAGACACAATGTCGTACCTCGTGAGCTGTTAATTTGCATTAAGACATAATTTGGTTTATCTTTGTCACACATTTACACATCTTTTTGCGTTTCACTATGGTCCTCCTCAGAGCACATCTACGTACGACAGCTTACCTATTATGGATGCGATGGAAGCATCGTAGTCGAGGCCGGGTGCAATCTGCATCTCGTCCATGAGTAGACAAGCTTGCCGTTCTTCGGGGCGCACGGACTCCACTTTTTGCTTGAGGGCGGCGAAGACTTCATCAAGTACACCTGCAAATAGACCCACATACAATTTGGTATAAACTTTTTTTTTTTAAGCTTACCTGGAAATAATTTGATGTGTTCCATTTGTTGCTGTAGTGTTCTAGGAGCAGGCAAAGGGACCAAGTTTTCTTTGATGTGCTCATAGCCTTTGCTTCCACAAACCACTTTCGCAGCTAAAGCCTTCTGAAGAGTTGCGTCGGACCAGGAGCTTCCCCTCATTGTTCCTTTCTCCAACGCTCTAATCTGATCAGGAGCGAAGATACGACTTATAGACTCCCGGAGCTTGTATCTTTCTTTTTCCATTTTTCGGCGTTTCTTCTGTTCAAGGTTCAACATCAGCTCGAGCTTCTTCTCTCGATTCGAGCCACCCTCATGTGTCCCAGAAGTTCCTGCTTGACGTCCATCAGAACATTCTGAAGCATTTTCTGTTTGGCGTGCATCACAAGATTCTACAACACTATCTGCAACAGGGAAAGAATAAATTGAGAACACATAAGTGAATAGAAAAGTAAGCCAACAAAAAGGTGAACGGTATGTATACCTGAAACAATTAATTAGCACGTGGACATTTGTGCCGTTGTATACTGAAAATCTGTTAAAGGGACACTGACAGGTTATTTATGCTCGCCAAGGAATTTATTTGTAAATGACATACGAGAGCCCAACTACCCAGAAAACAATTCGCAGCTCGAAATGTTTTCTTTCTGCCCGAAAATCGACAACTGAGAACCAATTGGTTTGAGACGCGCTCAATCTCTTCTCCGTGGTCACATGCAGTTTTCTATGGTTTAGACACAACCATTAAGTATAATCAAAGTTGTGGGTCACTGAAGGCACTCCTTCAATAATAAAACTAGAAAAGAAATATTATATTTATTTTTAGCTTCTAAAAGGCTGCAAATATGTTCACTGAAAAAAAGAAAGTTGCATGCAGTCATGAGACTTCCGATAACTCTCTCCTCCTCTATATTTCTTCTTCCTCCCCAGTCCAGTTTTGGTTCGATTTGAGGAGTTGCGTATTTTTACCTTATTAAAATATATGTGACGCTGTAGGAAAATATTAATTGGGCAGTCTTCCGACACCATGATAAATTGCCTGGCAAAAAAAAAGGGGGGGTGTCAGTGTTTTTTTAAATAGTAAATGAATCCATCAAAGGCCTAAACATCAGGCAAAAATAAAAGTTTGGTAATGGCATCGAAAATGAGAGATCAGCACAATCATTTTTTTAAACAGATGATTGGCCTAGGTGGTGGCGACGAAAATGGGAAGGAGTTGACCACTTCCATGAGATTATGTCCCTGTTAGTCATGTTTCTCAGCTTACGTGTACTGCGGGTGACATACAACAATGCACAATAAGTAGAGACACTTCCTTAATACCTGCTTTGTCAGTCTTTATGTAAAAAAATAAAGATTTTAGAAATCCATAATTATTGAACAATCACGTGACTTCTAGCAGTGAGGTTAATTAATTGCTTTAACGGTGGCTTCTGAACAAATATGATCATTCATATATTCACATAATATTCACACTGCATGACAATGTTATCACAAATGAGCTGTTGTCGGTTATTCCTTTTTTGATGATAGAACTGCGTTGCCATAATAAAAAATTCTAGAGAGGCAGAGAGCAGTTCTTCGTCGCTGCCAGAGAGCCGATGTCGTGTTCAGGTTTGTTGCGTCAAGAAGTGCACTATACTTTCAACTTGCCTGGTTGGGGCTCTACGGACCCCGACACGCTGGCTGAATGAACATCGACTTGAGAAGCAATGCCTGCAGCTGTAAAGGGAAAAAAAAATATTCTGTCGTGAATACTCATGCAGAACCTTAAAGGGAAACTCCACTTCATTTTTGGTTTCGAAAAAACAATGCAGTCCTCTTCAGTATCGCATAGGAAGACCACACGTGGAATCTTACGACGCAGTTCTGTCTAAATGTTTCTTAAACGGTCCGGCAAACTTTGCAACTCGCCAAATTGCCGAAATCGGCTGACTTGAGCGGGCGAATTCAGGCACAACCAACAGCGCAGTCAAGGCTACGTCATGGGCGGAGCCAACATTGGGCTAAACGCCATCTACATGGCCCCCTTTTGCTTGTTTTCACTTCTCCGGGCGAGCATAGCGCATGACGTCAGCAACGTTGCCTCTCGGCGCTTAGCAGTGTCCACGTGATTGGCGTAACGCGCCTGCGCAGCGCGTTTCTTGGGAGCCGTTCGGCCGCCCGCCGTGGTCCCGCCGTAGTCCCGCCGTCTTCCGCGTCACTACCACCGCGGTCGTCTCACCGATTGTGATTAGTGTCTCTCGGAATTTCGTCCACACTACGGACACCACGTGCGCGCACACTTATGCCGCAGTTGTGCAGACGTCGTCGAACGCCGTAGACACCAAAACGTGGCGAAGAGTGCGGTGCAGACGACACTCGCGCCTGCCACACGCCCGCCCCAATCCCGCCCGTCGTTGGGCCGAGGATCACGTGACATCTCGTACCACGTGATGGCCATGTACTTGGCGACCCGAGGCCAATGTTGCCGGGCGGAGCCAAAGTTTCGGTTTCGATTTCCGCTCATGTTTAAAATCATATTTAAAAATACCGTATTTACTCGCGTATAGGTCGACCTGTTTTTCAAAAATCGCCTCATCAAAACTGGGGGGTCGACCAATACGCGAATCCCGGTATTATATTTTTCAACTTTTTTTTTTTTTTCGGGGGTCCCGAAGTTAGGGGGTCGACCTATACGACGTATCGACCAATATGCGAGTAAATACGGTAGATATCCCATTTTTTGCGAAGCAAACGACGTAGTGTGTTTTACTAGGGCTTTTTAATTCGAAATCAATCATTATCCCGAAATCTTCGAAATTGAGCGGAGTTGCCCTTTAAAGGGCCCATGAAACGGATTTTGGGTTGAGATAAATCATTTTCTATTGGGATATTACTAATAGCACATCGTTCAGTGGGCCAAAAGAAAAAATGTAGAAAGACAAAAGCCTGACTTTCAGTGCGCAAATTTGAAAACACAGCGGACTATTTCGTACCTCCTCCCCTTCGTAAGCTCTCTGCCTTTTCACTGTGATACATCCGCGGTCCCAAAAGCGCATCATCGGATCCAAACTGACGTCACACAAAACCGGACCTCACTTAGTCCCTTCACCCCTAAGCTGACATTGTGGTGGAAGCTACGCGCTTGCCGAACCAATCAGCCGCCTCCCTTTATCACCTGACCTAAATCTCTGTGCGGTGGTATGCGTGGAGGAGCTAGATCATGTGGCAAGTGTGGCTGGCCCAACGAGCACGTAGCTTCCACAGCACTGTCAGCTCCGGGTGAACGGGTTGGGGAAAGCAACTTTTGTCTGAATTTTGAGCGACGGGCTAATCTTCTAGGGGGACAATGGCTCTGTCCGGGGTACATAAACAAGATTCCGAGCAAGAGGGGCCTCCCCTCTTTTCGTCTTCTTGAACTGTTTCGTGGAATGCGCGATTTATGAGTTGAGGAGGAAAGCAAAACAGGAAAAAGTTGGAAAAGCGTTTCATGGCCCCTTTAAAAGAAGGCAATTTAACTTTAGCGTTGCCGTAATCAAAATTTCTGGTGAGGCGGAGAACAGTTCTTCGTCACTCCCAGGGAGCCGATGTCGTGTTCAGGTTTGTTGTGTCAACTAGTGCACTATACTATCAACTTGCCTGGTTGGGGCACTACGGACTCCGACACGATGCCTGAATGAACATCAACTTGAGAAGCAATGCCTGCACCTGTAAAGGAAAACAATATATATTCTGCCGTGAATACTCATGCAGTACCTTAAAAGAAGGCAACTCAAGTCTAGCATTGACGTTATAAAAAATTTTAATAAGGCGAGGAGCAGTTCTTCGCCACTCCAAGAGAGCCGATGCCGTGTTCACGTTTACTGTGCCAAGCAGTGCACTATTCTTTCAACTTGCCTGGTTGGGGCACTGTGGACTGCGACACAATGCCTGAAGCAACACCGACTGGAGAAGCAAGGTCTGCAGCTGTAAAGGAGAAAAATATTGTGTCGTGAATACTCATGCAGTCCTTTAAAAGAAGGCAATTCAACTTTAGAGCTGCACTTGCAACTTACATTGTTCCTCTGTGGCAGGATGACAATTTGGGCCGAGTAGAAGAGATGGAACTGCATTGGGTTTCAGTTTACGTCTGCCATTGACTCGATAAGTCTCAAACTCCTTCGATTCAAAGTGATCCTGAAATAACACAAGTCATAGGTGCATAGGTACATTAGTTGCTCCTTCACATGCATCAGTTCGGTTAAAATGCAATGCACGCTCCTAATTATGTCAATTAATTTCGTGACCCCCTACCGTAGACAGGATAACACAGTAATTCTGTCAGCAGTTTTTTATTTTACTTGAGTTTCTGCATTTATGTATGCTACAGAACGATATATTGTTCCCTGCCCTAGTGAGCTGTTTCGCTGTGCTTCATAGTTCAAGCAAGTATGCATGCACTCTTCATTTCAAATAGAGAGCATCATATTCGCCCCCAGTCCACGCACGCTTTCATCTTTCTACTGCATAATGCAACAGTAAAAGATGAGGTTCTTGCTAAATTCACCATCTAACGCGGAGGGACAAGTCGCAACACTTCGATGGCTGTCTAAACAGGTGGTGGATTTGGAGTCGTTTTGGAGCGCCGACCCATCGCTTTACGGACGAGAGCTCGCCGACTCGCCAAGCTGGCATGCTTGCTCGCGCCTTGCGTGCCCACAAATATAGAAATGATTATAGAAATAATCTTTGTGACTACGCAAGCGCGAGCAAGCATCCCAGCAAGGAGCACCACACGCGCGAATGCGCCAGTACGTCACTTTAAAAACCGAACGCCACGCACGGGCGTCCTCGGGGGGGAAATATGCTTTCCACCGAAATCAAAAGAAAATTCAGACCTACCTCGCAAATTCTTGCATTCTTGGGAGTTGGCGATCTCCTTCCCATACGAAAAAGCCAGACGAGACGGCGTCTCACATCGTGTCTCGCCGTCGGAATCCGGTACAAGCTCTTGCCGCTGTCCGCCCGATTTGTACACTTCGTAACACTACAGCCTGTCATTTCCACGGGGCTCTTTCTACGCGCATGCAAAATTCATTGCGGTAAACGACGCAGCGGCTGACGAAAACGTCGTCCCCTCGATTTCAGACGACAGCTCGCCGACTCACCAAGATGGCCGGATGCGCCGGTCGCGTATCGCCCGTATCGCGTATCACTCCGCGAGAGCCGCAGACGCGAGCTACGCGATCGTCACCCGTGTCGTCTGCTTCACATACCTTGGAAACGAATGCCCTAAAACATCGCTCGCGTTATAAAAAAAAAAAAAAACAGGATTTTATTGTACCCAGTTGACGCACGTAATGTTCAACGACTTAGGAAGCTTTCCGTTCGTTCGATTTTATTCAAGGATCTATGTTTAGCGAACTCAAAGCGGAAAATTTGTTACCCCGAAACTCGGCGCTCTGGAAGGCCGCTTTCCCGCACGGAGGTCGGATCCAGTTCTGCCCACGTGACCACTCCTCCGCCAATACGGAGACGGCGGCGAAAGGAAAAGGAACGCGATACTCTGGCTCTGCAAGCAGAGCCTATACAGTTACTGTAGTGCAACCGGCCCTTAGTTTTGTTTTGACCGCATGTGGAAGCGGGCGTGTCCGCGAATTTTAGAAAAATTGAAAAAGAGCAATATCGGTGGGTGATTGGATTCTTGTTTTTGGAAGGGAAATCGCGCAGTGAAATCAAAGAGCGGCTGGATGCTGTGTATTGTGACTCTTCTCCTTCGATGGCGACCGTCAAAAATTGGTTTAACGAGTTTCAACGTGGTCGCACGTCGGTTTTTGATGAGTAACGCCCAGGTGCCCCAAAACGGCTACCACAGAGGATGTGACAAAAATCCACGATTCCATATTGGCAGACCACCGATTGAAGATGCGCGAGATAGCTGAGACAGTAGGCATTTCAAAGGACCGCGTGAGTTATATCCCGCATGAAATTTTGGGCATGAGAAAGCTGTCGGCGCGATGAGTGCCGCGTTTGTTCACTCCGGACAACAGGCGCAACCGTGAAACCGCTTCAGAGCAGTGTTTGACGCTGTTTAAGCGCACTCCGAAAGAGTTTCTGCGTCGTTTCGTGACCGTCGATGAAACATGGATTCACTGGTACACACCAGAAACCAAGGAACAGTTTAAACAGTGGATTTCACCCGCAAACGTGCTCCAAAGAAGGCGAAGACTGTCCTATCGGCCAGAAAGGTTATGGCCACCGTTTTCTGTGATTCACATGCTCTGTTCTAAATCGACAGCCTGGAGAAGGACAAAACGGCCACAGGGCAGTACTATGCCGAATTATTGGGCCGATTCGACACCGAATTGCAGAAAACACGGCCCCATTCGCCGAAGAAAAAAGTGCTCTTCCACCATGACAACGCACCGGTCAACGTTACTAAAACACTCAGTTGGGAAACTCGCCGTCGAAACCTGGGCCGCTGGCGTCCACCGAGACCGAGCTAAATGCGACAACAGCGCCACTCTTTTTCGTTTGTCTGTACTATGGTCACCTCGATCTTTTTGAAAGCCTGTTTTTTGCGTAAAAACAAACGAAAAAGACTCTTTTTGTATGAAATTTATTGGAGTTTAGTACCAAATGATGGGCGCGTGATGTTTTTATCATCTTTAGTTCGCAAGGTTTTGCGGAACAATTAATATTGTTTCTATAAAACCATGCCTCAGCGGGCCTTTCAGGTAGCGCGTCCCGACCTAGGTGCATTTTAACTGCAGTTGTTCCACGCGGCGCGTCCGCCAGGGAGACGGGGGTTCACCCCTGACAAAGCCAAAATTAGAAGTCACGTGCAGTTTCTCGAGTGGCCGCTGCGGGAGAAATGGTGGCGTTGTGTTCGTCATTAGCTCGGTGCTCGGAAACAGATTGGGACCATATTTTTAGGGCTGTCTCTATGGGAGTTTCCCAACTGAGTGTTTTAGTAACGTTGGCACCGGTTCACACTTCCGCCCTCGCCACGGCCAAATTGTTTGAATAGGTGACCGGCGTTTGGCAGCAGCCTCAAAGAACTCTGGGTAATATTCACTTCCGGTTCGTAGCTAGCAGCCGACGCAGCCCCATGGCGGCTACGGAAGCGTGTGCGGGTGTTGAAACCCGATCAATCCGGGCCACCCTCCGCTGCTGCTGGGTGACTTACACACTTCTGAACGTCTCAAGTTACTTCTACGGATATGTTAAGTACTAATCGGTACGCAGAAGCATCGAGAACGGCCACGAAAGCGCAGAGCGAGTGCGGCAAGCTGCACTCGCACCGCGCTTTCCGGATCTTCGCATGAAAACTCAGGTTGGTTGTTTCGTTATCCTTTTGAGCCAGCGTTTTTCATTTGGGTTCTGCTTATTTTTGGTGGTTGCGTTAGATCACATCACCGACTGAAATAGGCGCGAATGTAAGCCGTAAGACACGGCCAGCTGAAATGCCCGGTCGGAGGTCTACTTTTCTCACTTTGTTAGAACACCTAAGCCTGGGTAAGAAAATCTTCAGGCAATCAAAAGTTTAAGACGGGGAAATAAGTCGGTCAGACGGCGTTTCAAACTCAGCTAGTATGTTTTCTCGCGCGATTAAAACGCCACTTCCGTGCGAAAGTTAGTTTCGTCAACATCTGACTACGTGACAATCCTTGCTTTTTAACATTCACGCGTTTTTGGTACTTCAACTAAGTTGTCCCCCGTGAACTACAATAACCCTCCGCCCCCCTTCCCCCTTCCCGCACGTTTTTTTTTTTATGATGTCGAGAAAGAAAGCATACACAAACGAGCACCGATTTTGATATGAGCTACGCAGGGTCGTGCTACTGCTTTATTATCCGTCAGTATGAAGGTGCTGGCCATTTGCTTTTGTTTCTTTATATTACAAAAAGCTGACCTGTCCTTTTGTTTATTTATATTAGAGCAAGCCACCCATCCACGGCGCTTCCCGGGAACAGTCTGCGGCGGCTCATCACAGAAAATGTTAATCCGAGCTGTCGATGTAACGATTAAACGGCCTGGCAATGGCACTGTATGTTGACGAAACGTCGTGCCATGAACTGATTGCCTGCGAGATCACACCCCGCGTTCTCGCAGATGCCTTGTACGACAAGCAGTGCTCACCCCTTCGTGGAATAATCGAGGCGCTTTTGGTAGGTGCCAAAAGACTGTTAGAGATCGTTATTTCCCGCGGGCCCTACCCGAAGAAAGAGAGAACACGTTGTACTGGCCTGTAACAATATTGGCCGCGCATAAACGGTCACCGACGTTTGTCTGTCACAGGTCATCTCGCTTTTTCCCTCGCTTAACAGCGACGGCCCATCGTTGCTTCCATGCTTTGTTTCACGGGAACTGGAACATCGTATGCCCTCTATGGCTTGCGTTAGAACAACGTACCGCGGAACTGTAAGCCATTTTCACCGCGAATACAGCACGGCCACCACGCCTAGAAGGGCTCTTGATGCAGCTGGACGAACCGCGACCGGCGCCGGACGAACCGGAAGCGTGAAGTCACGTGGTGCCTCGCTTCGGATGACGAAACTTCCGGCTCAAACGCCGGTCACCTATTGAGCTACGAACTGCTGCCCTATCCACCGTACTCTCCAGATTTGGCCCCGTGCGACTTCTTTTTGTTTCCAAACTTGAAAAAGTCACTCGCCGGGTAGAAATTTTAGTCGAATGAGGAGGTCATCGCCGCCACGGAAGATTACTTTGCAGAACCTCTAGAAAAGTTTTTTTTCAGATGGGATAGAGAAGTTGGATCATCGCTGGGTTAAGTGTATCGAACCAAAAGGAGGCTATACTGAAAACTAAATCGCCACTTTTCCAAAATTTCGTTTTTCTTATGTAGGCTAAGTACTTATCGTACCCAGTACTGCCGGTTGTGAAAGTGGTCGTGACCCAAGACGCGGACCGTAGCCGATGGCACCGTGTGTCCTAGTGTGAACCGATGATCATCTGTCGTCTTGGTCGTTTGGCTCCGCGCATCAGCAACATCGCTATGGCGGTGCTCTCTACTGTGAAAGGGGTTGTGAATGAAGACGCCAACACTCTCATAGCTCATTTTTTGTTTCGCAGGAAGTTGACGTATGCTGTTTGCTTGCGCTATTCTATTTCAGGTTTCTGCGTTTTAGTGAACCATATGTGTGGTTACTGTGCGGTCGATGTACCCGCGGAGGGTCATGAAACTGATCGGAACCATAACTTCGTTCGAGCATTCTATGTATTGTCTTGACAGCCCCTTCCACCTTGTTTGTTGCTGGGCATAAATTGGTTGAGACACGTGTTTGATAGTTCGTCCCTTTATTATTCCTGATCTGGGGACCGTACACCGGCGGGCTTGTGTTTTCACCCTTGCTTCGATGTTGAATCACAAAACTGTTATCTTTTCTTTCTTTTAATTCTCTCCTTTAATCTCTATAATCTTCTTCTCCCCCTAGGCAGAGTAGCCAACCGGGACGAACAAACCAGGTTAATCTCTGTTTTTTTATTCTGAATTTTCTTCCTCATCACCTCAAGTACGTTTTTGGTTGTCTCTCCACTTGCAAACTTCTGGCAGGCAAACTGTGGTGTATTATTGTGCTGTCTTAGGTTTTCCAGCGCCACTGTGGCCACTTGCCCATTCCTTGTAAACAAATTTGTCACCATTTTCTTTTCAACCCTTTTTGGCATTTTGAGCCTCAGGGGTGGAGTTTCTTAAGACAATATCCAAATGGATGGCTGGTGCTTGGTTTCGAGAGCACAATCGGTAGTCCACGTTCTGTCGCTCTTTACAATATCAGATATTTAATCTTAGGGTTGTCACTTTGGAATCGGTATGACATTCCTTGGCACCATTCCACCCTTCCTGGTTTTCAAAATCTGTGGCAAACAAAGATATTAAACTTGTCAGACGAAGGTGCTTGTGAAGAATCGCCGAAACGCTCGGGGAACAAATCTTCGGCGAACCTTCGATATCACCATCAGTCATCTCCACAGCAGCAGCGTTCTTCGGCCACAGCTGTTGAAAGTCTACCAGTGCACTTGTCACTATTGAGAGAGGTGCGGCCACGCTTTTATTCACCGAACCAACACAAAACTTTTGCACGTACTGGTTCAGTGTCCCCAGAAGCACATCACAACTGTTCCAGGGATTTCGAAACCCATTTGAAGAGGGGACTGGTCCTCGCTTCTCCTCAAGGTAGAAACTCTCGCCCACTACAGGAGGTGCACACTGCATCCTCACTCAAAGGAAACAACAAAATGCAGCACCTGCTCTGAAACTCATCTGGTGCTTCCGTAGTTTGTGCTGTACTCGAAGAATCCCGTGCTGAAAGGAAACGCCAAGATTACCTTTTTGCGTTGCCTTTCCTCCCAAAACTCAGAGTACGCAGATCTTCAAAGACTCGAAGGTCGTTTGAGAGACCTTAATAATTCCCCAAACTTTTTTTTTTTTTTTTTTATAAAAATATAGATAAACAGTCTTGGGAAGTACTCTATGCACATGATACTTAAAGTACTACTGTTTAAAAAACTTGTACTTTACTTCAAGTAAATTCTCTGAACATGTACTTGCACTTTCCGAGGAAAGTAAAACTCCCGACTTTAATGTATATTCTCCGAAGTCGAAAAAGAAAAATGGCGTATCGTCGTATGCAAACGGGCTCTTTCGAGACGTCATCTGGTCATTTCTCTGAGTGAAGTAATGGCGGCTGTAAGACCGACAGAAGTAAGTGCCTTATACGTTGATTGTGCCAAATAGCTCGTCAGCAAGATCAAATAAACTACTCTGTGGCGACTTGACCTTACACAATATTTGCTGCCATTTCCGTAAAAAATGGATGCACCTCCGATTGCCCCTGGAGCAAGGCATTCAGTTAAAAAGAACATTGTATACACCAACTCATGTTTACAAACAAATTGGAGCGCCCCTAGCGGACGTCACCGGCGCCGCGCATGCGCCGTGGATGGTGGGCAAGAAGCCCGCCGTCGCCCATAAACAAACCATTGAATTGCGTTGTTGTCGGCGTCGGTGGGAGTCCCCGTGCTCTTTTTCGCGTTGGAATTGTTGATTCTACGTCCTCCTAACAATGTCTGACTACTTGAGCGGCTTCAGCAAAACTATTGAGGCAAAACTTTGCGTGAATAATGTGACGTGCGGCGATTCATTTCACGTGGACGCCGCAGAATGGGCGCTAAAGCCTGACTCCCACGTCGAGATTCTGCTCGCTATTTTCAGTTGCGACGTCGCTTGGACTGCAAAAGCGTGGACCGTAGCTGAGATGGTGGACATCGATACTGAAAACCTCAAGTAGAATCGGGCATAACAAGTCGGTGATGGCCACTGGTAACAATGATCAACAACTTCTTTTATCTGTTTACACTTAGCCGACTTACCCCAACCAACCTTCAAAAGTGTTTTGAGGCCTGCACTTAATTCTTATCGCAATTACCGGGTCAACGTTTGGTTTACGAGCCGCTGTCGTTTGAACGAACTGACGACAAAAAGCAGCCAAGTTTGAAAGAGCAGACGACAGTTCGAACGCACGCGCAATGGAGTACGGGCAAGAAGCACCGCGTCCCGCGTCAACAAACCATCGAATGTCACGTTGTCGGCGTCTGTGTGAGTCTGCATACTCTTTTTCGCGGTGGAGCTGTCGATTCTACGTCCTCATCGCAATGTCTTACCACTTTAATCGCCTGAGCGAAATCATCAAGGCTCGTTACGCCGCTAAACTTTGCATAAATAATTTGACGTGCGGCGATGTATTTGCATGACCGCCGCACAATAAACGTACAAAACCATGATGAGACTCTTCTAGATATTTTCGGTCGCGACGACGCTCGTGCTGCAAAAGTGTAGAAGGTAGCGGCAATGATCGACGTCAATACTGAAAATCGGAAGCGGGAACAGACAAAGCGTAACAAGTAGGTGATGGCCACCGGTACCAATGATCAACATATTGTATCTACTGCTTACACCGAGCCTACTTAAGTCTTTTGAGGCCTGCAATTACTTCTTATTGCAATCACCGGGTCAAAGTTTGGTCTACGGGCCGCTTTTGTTTGAACGAGCAGACGACAAAAAGCAGACAACTTTGAAAGAGCAGACGAAAGTTCAAACGATCAGGCGGCCGTGTGAATTTGAAGACGCACTGAATCCGTGGGTGGTCCGGACAACTTGGGGGTTTTTTCTCGGTCATGTTGGAACAAAGCAAATACATCTGGCGACTACAAATCATGGCCCGCACACGCAATTGTAGTTCGACAGCGTCAGGTTTGCCCTTTCGACGGCTGCTATCCACGTTCTCGGACGAACGGAGGGTGCAAAAACACATCAAAACTGATCTTCAAACCTTCCTACACTCTCAGAAAAAAGGGTGTATTATTACACCCTTTGTCCCATATAATACACCCCAAAATTTCAATTCGACGTACAGCGCCCTATAATCGAACAAACGGCCCCAAATTTTACCAGGGGCTTGATAGCCGTGTGGTACAACTGATTAAGGTAGCTAATGTAGGTATTATTGACTACAAAAAAGATTATCGGATTTTTCTTGGCCCTACTGCAAAAACTCCATGTTTTCTTTCTTTGGTTTTTGATACGTAGTTTAGCGATTTAATAAGTTATATCGCACCGTTATCAAGCCCCTCGCAAAATTTGGGCCCGTCTGTTCGACTATAGGGCGCTGTACGTCGAAATGAAGTTTTGGGGTGTATTATATGGGACAAAAGGGTGTAAGGTGATACCCTTTTTTTTAGAGTGTAGACTCTCTTTGTAAAGCCCCCATCGCAGCATTTTGACGAGAAGGCAGGTTTTTTGTCTCGTTTCTTCCAAAGGAACACAGGAATGCATGTCTGGCACGGCGACTTCTGCCCACCGCCCCAGACCGGAAGTGCGTCCGGCGCGCCACCACCGCGGCGTGACGTAGGAGAGTTGAGTTGGTGTATAGGGAATGAAAGGGCATCATGAAAGATTGTGTTAAAAGTGCTTACACTTTACCTTGAAACATATTGTATTTATATGCGTTACTTCAAGTGCATTGCACCGGGTGTACTTACTACTTTACTTGAAGTACATAACCTCTCATTTACTCTGTACTTCACTTCAAATACTTTTTAGATGTGCTTTACGCAACACTGTAAACAAGTAAACAACGTAAAAAGAAAATCAAGCTGAGAATATGCTAAACCTCAAAGTAGAAATTACACATTCGCAGTACATCATTGACTAAACAAACAAGAAAGTGCAAAAACAATTAGGCGTGCAGAAGCAGAACCCGCTGTTATAGCATTTCTGTAAAAAAAAAACCCGATTCACATTTGGCTAGCACAACTTCGCTAATCAATAAAAACTTCTGCACTTTCTTTTTACCATAAAAAATATATAAAAGTAACTTCAAAACTAATTCGCTACTTTTTTACGGTAATTAGCAATTTTGTTAATTACTTTCTATTTGAGTAATTTCTACTCTACTCAAATTACTTTTGACGTCAATACTCAGTAACTTAACTTAATTACTTTTTTTGAGTAACTTGTACATGCCTAAAACAGCGCTCTTGGCAGATGGATCTATGGGGAAACGCTGCGATTTCGTTCGATTTGGTTTCATTTTTCGCTATGCATTTTTATTGCAGCTACCAGTCTACAAACAGTTTGAATTAACCGGGTTTGATATTATTGGGTTTGAATGTAGATCGAACATCGCGGCCACGCTCCCAGTCTGCAAAGAAAGCGCTGCACCCCACGCAGCATTTCTCCTGGTTTGCCTGCATTCACCTTGTCTGACCTCATAGTGCCTCTGAATGCACGTGTGTGCTGCACAAGGCAAAATCAATAACAGGTTCATAAAAATATCTTAAATCGTAGTAAATTATAACTCACACTATACACACATTAGGTTCAGAGCTAAGCACAGCACAGCCACAGAAATACCCACCTGTCAGAGCGTCAATTTTTTTCGTGTGTTAGGGGCTTATTTCCCACCACACCATCCTAGAGTAGACCCTGCAGGCTTGCCCTGACACACTTCTGTCGAAGAGCTCCGCAGGCTCCCATAGTGATCAGCTGACCATTCTGAGAAAGCGGCCAAGGGTGGCAGCCTTTCCCACGGCGTGTGTAAATGCTGCCTCTCGCATTTTGGTGAGAGGTCCAATATGAATCTGCAGTGAGTAACATTGTCAAGCAAATGCACAAAAAGTTGAGAAATACAGGCAACACAAATGAACTCCCCACTTGCGTCTGCAATCATGTCCTTGCTTTGTTTTACTGAAATGCTTAATTGTTCATATATATAAATAAAAAAAGTAAATAAATTAAAAGGGCACGCCCTAGCATTCCAGGATGGCCCTATTTATGTTCCTAACTCAACCTAGGTGCTCTAAGCATACCAAAAGTCAAAAACTTACAATCATGTGCGGCTTATTTAACTATTAAAAATATGATCAAAGATAGCGAATGTGGTTGAACCGAATCAAGGCGAATAGGGTAGAACGGCAAAAGGCACTCGTCAGTCAATTGCAAGCGAGAACTTCCCGCTCAGACGAGCAGGACTGGTCGGCTGCTGGTTCGCACCTGAAGCCATCGCTTCTGATTCTCTGATGAGCCCCGATCGTTGTTCGCCGACATTCGGCCGCGTTCACTGG
Source organism: Ixodes scapularis (assembly GCF_016920785.2). Taxonomy (NCBI): domain Eukaryota; kingdom Metazoa; phylum Arthropoda; class Arachnida; order Ixodida; family Ixodidae; genus Ixodes; species Ixodes scapularis. The sequence continues at coordinate 173,542,604 of NW_024609835.1, forward strand.
CACCATTTATAGGTCTGAGATTAACTATTTTTTATCACATTTGTATTAGTAAAATAAGCTGCACATAATTGTAAAGTTAAATTTTCGGGATGCTTAGAGCGCATAGAATGTGTTACAGCCATAAATAGGCCATCTTAGAAAGCTCCCGAGCGTCCCTTTAAGAGAAGGAATTTCAACTTTGGAATATGCATTAAGAAAAGAGGTCTCTTATTGCTGTACACATCAAATACTAATAATAATATTTAAAAAATTGTTCCACGAAAGCTTGTCACATATATGATACTTTAGGTACCATTTAATGAGCCATACATTTGACAATTTTTAAATTCAACCACGCAAAGTACGAAGGAAGTACACTGTTATGCACTCCCATGTTTTGTACAAATATGCGCAGTCTCGGGCAGCCGAGCGATGTAAAAAAAAACAACTTTGGCTCTACTCCATGACAAGACATGACAAAGAAAACACGAATGAGTGTGCCATCACCATAGCTCACTACCTTCCTTTTCTGTGTGCAGAAATACGCATCATTATGTCTCACCCCCGTCTTCTTTGCTAGTCCTTACTACCGAAGCGGGCTAGCTTTCTAACCCCTGGATAGGTATTACTGGCACTGCTAAACTGTAATTTGGGCGACATGGCTGTCAGATAGTACTGCTGTCACTCTCATCCGCATGTACACTTTTTCGAAGATAGTTCACCTTCTCGTCCTCTGGCAGGACGTGAACTATCTTTTATTTCTATTATTTTTGTATTTTAGTAGGAAAATAGGAATCGAACGAGCATAATGTTTTGGATATTTAGGATCCTTAGAGCCCGTTGAATTAGTTATCACCAAGAACAGACGATCTCAGAAACTTCTTTAGTGCACGTTTAAGTCAGTACCTGTGTTTGCCTCTTTGTGTGCCAGCCTGTTTGTGTCCTTGTTTTCTCTGCCGAGTCTGTCCTCCTGAATAAGTCAATAAAGTGAAAACGATAGACAAAATGCCTTGTATGCCCAGGTACGTACCTCACCATCCCAGACAGCAAAGAGAGGTGGCCAAGAGGAGGCCACGGCCTCACCAGGTGGAGCAGCCACAGCAGCACCTAGGAGAGCAAATTGAAGGTTAGGGAGACGTGTAACATCGAAGTCTTGATTTGCTTGTACGCTTAGGACATACTGTAGCTTTAATAAAGAAAAAGATAGCCACGCAACATATCCAAAATGACATGCAATGCAGTATAAATAATGCACAATATTCTTTTACAACGTAAATCTAGCCCAATGCTAAGGAGCTATGTTGAATTGAATTGAATTTAAGTTTTTATTTCTTTCGGATCAACCGAAAGGGGAACAGAGACTAAAGGCAGGAAATGCCTGACGAAGGTCTCTGTCCCCTTTGCAGTTCGTACATACGGTACACTCATGCAGCTGTAGAACAATCAGCAATTCAAATAATGTAATGGATTTATAATACATCATCAAGAGAGGATCGCAACTAGTAATACAGATTATGAAAAAAACTTTTTCACTACTTCAGAGATAAAAACCATCTATTTGCACATGTATACAAATGGCTATAAAACAGTGTCGCTGCCCACCAAGAGTGTCCTCAGCTCTTTTTTTTAATTTAGAAAAGGAGTTATTAAAATCCACGAAGGCCCCAATTAAATTTAATAATTTGTTCACCTGATAATCTTTAGTTGGCTTTCCGTAATTTGTTCGAATCTGTGAAGGTCGTCCTAAAGAGTGCCGAAAGGTGTATCTTTGCACTACATCACTGGCAGTTTTATCGTAAAGTTTCTCAGTTTTGATATGTTGCATATACTTGAAATCATAAATTTGTTTAGCCTTGAGTATACCGTGTTTTTTAAAAAGTGGCTCAGTTGGAAGGTCTTGCATATTTCCCGTGTAACATTCAAATAGCCGCAAAATTTTCTTTTGTAATTTAAGAATCTTATTGGAGTTTGTGAGCTTGGTGGTACCCCATACTAAAATACAGTAGCATAACTTTGAGTAAAAAAAGAGTCAAAACATTCAATTCCATTTCTTTGTTGAAGTAATAGCTAGCAGCGAGCATGCACATGCCCAAAAAATTCGAAATCTTTCGAACTTTTCGCAACGATTGATTCGATCATCGAAACTTCGATTCAAAAAAGTTCGCGGTATCCCTACTCGGCAGTATAGCAAACCGATTAGTTATTTTCTTGTTGTGTTGTGCCACTCCCTGGTATACGAGCGAAGCACTTGCCGATCGGGCGGCGATTATTAAATAGGGTGGTTCAAGTCACCAGGCTCGATCTAAAATGGACCGTAAAAATCGACGACTGCACGTAGCAATCTAAAATTTTCGTCAAAGGTGTATATCACAGGTCGGTTTTTTCTTGTAAAATTACAAAGCGTAGCTCTCTTTTTGTAAAACAGGCCAAGAAACTTGCCAGGGCTACGGCGGGCAGCAACGCAGACGACAGGGGTCCAGTAGCGGGGTGTGCTTGGCGTTCGTATTGATAGATGGCATTACCTCCTTATCGCGACGGCTCGCTAACCACCGTGGTTTATTAAAATGAATATAATATTTTTAAAATGGCACCTTCGGGTACAAAATAAATGCGAACAATAAAAGCAAAACTTAAAGTAAAAAAACGCGTCTGCATAATGGCGGCGCTTTTGGTGCCAACGGATTTTGTCTGTGTGTCGTCTGCTTTCTTTCGCTGGTCGGCTGCACCTTGAGACGCTGCTCCCGACGCCATCTATCAATACAAGCGCCAAACACACCCCGCTACTTGACCTGGTCGTCTGGGTCGCCGCCCGCCGTAGACCGTGGCAAGTTTCTTGGCCCTATTTTTTACATTAAGAGAACTACGCTTTGTGATTTTACAAGAAAAAACCGACATGTGAAATACACTTTCGACGAAAAGTTTAGATAGCTACGTGCAATATTCGGTTTTTAAGGTCCATTTTAGATCGAGCCTGGTAACTTGAACCACCCTATAGAGCGGCCCCACAAGTGGTCAAGACAACTCAGACTGGTGTCCAAATGACAACTCTAGATTATTCTTGCCGGCTGGCTATGCTGCATAACAAAGACCTTCGAACTGATAGCCGCCCGGACATTTTTCTTCTGTAAAGCTATACATTCAGGCTCGAGTCGTTCACTGAAGATCAATATATATATATATATATATATATATATATATATATGTATATATATATATATATATATGTGTGTGTGTGTGTGTGTGTGTGTGTGTGTCTCAGCAGATTTAATAATTTGAAATCTCGGAAACGCAATGCAGCAAGCACAAAAAGAAACAAAGATATATCCTTACTTTTCTCGTGACTTTCTCCCATAACCGTTTTTTCTCCACCCTTCCAGTGTTGCGAGATGGTCCCACCAAAATACCGCCAAACGGCTGGGAGGTATAGCCCAAATATAACCAAAACTAAAACAATGATTTTAAAACCTTTTATTGACAATTTTTCATACATTTACCAAACACGTTACATTCTCCTCTTCAACTCACAGATGCGACACTTTTTGTGTACATTATTTCACAGGATGATTATTTAAAAAAAAATATTCGGAAGGATGAAAATTTGTACAACAATGACCCATCCTTCGTAGATCTTCAGAAGTACAAAACACACAGAGGCACCCGTATTGTGAAGCCCAGGAGATGTGATCATGGAGTAAAAGAACAGAATACAGAAGTAGAAGAGTCAGAACACTGGAAGTTTCAAACCAGAACCCCCAATATCTAAGGTTCTTACCAGTGACTCACCTGTCTATTTTTCTTTGTATGGAATATGAGCGTCCCCCGTTCCGGTTCACACTATTTTTGATTGTGTTGTCTTTTCTTTCGGTGGGCGATGCCTAAGCATTTTCACAATGGGCACCGAAAAGTTCCATCTACGTCCGGTTAAAAGACGTGCTACCGGGCCTGTTTGTTTGATTTAACTGCGCTGCGGGGACCGTTTGAACTCTTCAAGCATTGCTTGCAGAGTTCAAGCGCCAAACCCCAAAGTTTGTAGAAGTTTGAAGCCTTTCTCCTTACTCTCTCTCCACTTGACTAGCCGAAAGAGAAACATTTTTTTCTGAAACTGATTAGAAGTTCAAAAATTAACTAGCCGAACCTCAAATTTCGACGTCAAACCTGAGGTTCGACAAGAGTTCGCCGAGCCCTTAGGAATAGCCCATAAGTAGCCACATAGCCAACCACAAAATTTTGACGCCAACTAAAAAAAATGCAGCCAAATTTGGCTACATATATCCCAATCTGGCAACACTGCATCCTTCATGAGCTGGCGGGCCAAATAGCCTAGTGTACACAGACACCGCCGACGATTCCCACCACTTCTGGCAACAAAAAATTTTCCTTTCGTTCTTATTTTTTTTTACCCTTAAAGGTACAGTGTAGGTATATATATCTATCAATATAATAATAGATTTTTTGGTACCCAAAGGAATACTCAGGCGAAATGTCTAACGTATCTTAGGAAATACATTTTCTGGTTTCGGTTTCGCGGTCTTGAATATTCGCCGCGAGAGGTTCTCCTGATACTCCGTCGCTCCGTCAGCTCCGATGTGCATGGCGGCGCCCAGGAATCCTAATCTGGACACTTGGCGAAAAAGTAGGCGAGAAATTTGGTGGCTCTGATTTGCCAGCGCCAAGGTCAAGTGCGGTGTCGGCCAATTACGGCCGCCAGATTTCTCGCCGACTTTTCGCCAGGTATCCAAATTAGGTGTCGTCCACGCCGTGCTACGCACTTCGACCTGCTGTTACAAAGGTAAGCAGTACTTTGCTTTGAATAATGTTAATTTTGCCTTTTTAGAAGTTTTGGGTTCCATAGCGCAGGCGCATTTTACTCTGAAACGTATAAAAGCTAAGGGGGGGGGGGGGAGTACATAGTAGATATGCGTGTCGTGTAAGAGAGGAGTCGCATAGTAGCTCTGTGACTTGAGTGGTGTTCTTTTCCGTGCTTAGATTTGGCAGTGTTTCGGTAGTTTTAAGCCCCTAAATGCTTAGCCAGGTAAATAGATTGGGCGATAGTTTAGGGGCGGGCGTTCACTCTGAATTTTACATACCTATGCACGAGGAATCAGCTGTAATTGTCGGAGGAAAGCTTCCTGTTTGGCGTGGTTTAGTTCATTCTTATGTTGACCCATTTACTGATAGAATTTGACCCGGTGTTCTTTTCTTTTAGGTTTCGTATTCTACTGCTGCCCGATGGGTATTCTATCAGGATCTTTCTACCGGACACGAAGCCGCGATCGTCCCTGTGTGGTTTTTATTCCGGAAAGTGGAACTGTGCCCGATGCGGGATATACAGATAGTGAAGTGAGTGACGGTGACGAGGAGAACTTGCCAACGAAGGGCCTAACAACAGAACTTCCAAGCAATAACGAAACTGAAAGCGGAACGCCGGCTTTTTCAGTTCTGTCAACGTCGAAAAATAAACAAAAGTCACCGCCGCAAGTTTTCCACTGGCGAAAGGAAGACCGGTCTTCTGTGGAGCATGCGGAACCCTTGTTTAAAACCTCTGATGATGTCAAAAGCCCACTGAAATATTTTCAAGTTTTCATTGATGGCTGCTGACAATGATTGTTGACGAGACAAACCTCTATTTTGTGCGTCAGGCTGGAGCGCATGGGTAAACTTTTGTTACACTGTGTCAGCATGCTTGCGCAAAGTACACATTATTCGAACTGAATGGTTGCATCGCCCCTTGAATTAAGGACCTTATAAAATCAAATTTGGTTTTTGAGCTCTATACATCTTATTTCATTTTACAAGAAAACATGTTTTCATTCAACTTCAGACGTATATTCGTAAAGTATGCACACCAGAGGCACATTGGTGTGCGTGTCAGGCCAGAGTAGTGTGCCGTGGTGTGCATATTAGACTGGTCTGTTGTGGTGTAATGTGTACATCATGCCATTCTAGTGTGCTGTAGTGTGCGCATCAGACCAGCCTAGTGTGCTTTAATGTGCACATCGGACCACACTAGGATCGTGTGATGGGCACACCAAACCAGCCTAACGTGTTCAGGTGGGCACACTAGAACACGTTAGGTTGGTTTGATGTGTGCACCAGAACAAACCAGGCAGGTCTGATGTTCACATCAGAAAACACTAGGACACACCAAACCGGTCTGGTGGATTTTTCAATAGGGCTCCCCTCCTCCTCCATCTCTCCCTCCTCCCACACTTTTTCCACTAAATTTAGCTGAAACATTGACGCCACGTGACCTCGACACAAATTTAGTGTCCCTGCTAAATGTATCAGGGAAAATGATGTCATATGACTGTGTCACGTCACCTTTGAGCAAATTCAATTTCTCCACTAGATTTAGAGGAAAACTAACGTCACGTAACATCAACGCCACTTAAATTCCATGCTAAATTTAGCGCGGAAACTGAGTGGGTGTTGAGGTCATGTGACGTCAGTTGCACCGCTAAATTTAGCGGGGAAACTGAATGCGCAGTGTTGCATTATAGGACGTTACAGACCTACCCGCCAATTCAGTTTCTTCACTAAATTTAGCGGGCAATTGAGTTGGTGCATAGGCCTGTGACATCCCAAAATGCAACGCGCGCGGTTACGACGACGTCGACGCTGTTATAGGCCATCTCATGTTTACAAACAAACCGGAGCGCCCCATATGCGGACGCCACCGGCGCCGCGCGTGCGCGGTGGAGTGTGGACAAGAAGAGCACCGTCGCCCATGAACAAACCATCGGAAGGCGATGTTGTCGGCGTTGGTGTGAGTCCCCGCCAACGATGTAGAGGGGCTTAGAGCGATAAACTGGCAGCTGAAAGTGACCCCCAATTAGCCGCCGCCATGTGGCACATTTGGCACACGTCTAGATTTTAATGATGTACCGCGCACAAAAAAGTGTCTATTGATTTTTAATAACAGTACCAACGATATAAGTTAGGTTTCATTTGTTATAAGTCCGAAATGTGCTTTTGCGAAAAAACTCGGGCAGCCTCCGCTAGACGCCCTCAGCCGCGGTGCTGTATTTTGGGTTTTTATCGGAGCTAGACACTGATATCTGGGGCTAACAGTATTGAAAAATAGTTTATCATGGTTTTTACAGCGATTGCAATACAAACACCGACCCAGTTTTGCGTAAAAGTCCCAGGAATTTGTACGGTCACTTGTGTAGTGTTCACAATTGCACAACATGGCGGCAGCCAAGAGGGGTGACTTTTTTCTGGTTAACGGGATACAACGAGCTTGAGTTGACGGGATACCAGTTTATCGCTTTTAGTTCCTCTATCTCGTTGGTCCGCGTGCCCTTTTTTTCCGTTGAAATTGTTGATTCCACGTCTTCCTAGTTCTTGCTGGTAATGTCTGACTTCTTTAGCAGCATCAGCAAAATTAACGAGGCTCGTTCACCGCATAACGTCGCCTGAATAATGTTGCATGCAGCCATTCATTTCGCGTATGTGCCGCAGAATGGGCGCTAAAGCGTGATTCATATGATGAGATTCTGCTCGCTATTTTCAGCCGTGACGTCGCTCGAGGTGCAAAAGCGTGGACCGCAGCTGAGGTGGTCAACGTCGATACAGAAAATCGCAAGCAGAATCGGACCAAGTGTACCAGGCATAACAATTAAGTCGGTGATGGTTAATGGTAACAATGATCAACATCTCCTTGTATCTACAATTTACGCCGAGCCTACTTACCACAACCCACCTCCAAACTTAAGAGTCTTTTGAGGCCTGCACTTCTTATCGCAATTGCCATGCACGTTAACGTTTGGTCTACGGGCCACTATCATTTGAAAAAGCAGACGACAGTTCGAACGGTCAGGCAGTCGTTTGTACTTGAAGACGCACTGAACGTAGTTCGCAAGTGGTCCGTACAACTTGGCGGTTTTTCCGCGTTCATGTTGGAACAAAACAAATAAATCTGACGACCGCAAGCATCCGTGATTTCAACCCTAAGTGCTTCCCGCACAAGCAATCGTGTTCCGACGTCGTCTGGTTTTAATATTTCATGGCACTTATCAACGTTCTCGGACAAACCGAGCGGGCAGAAAACACATAAAAATTGACCTTCCAACTTTCCCCACTCTTTTGGTACAGCCCCAGTTGCGGCGTTTTGACGAGAAGGCAGGTTTTTTCCGATTTCTTCCAAAACAACACAGGGATTCACGTCGTGCATGGTGACTTTTCCCCACAGCCCCAGACCGGAAGTGCGCCCGACGCGCCACCACTGCGCCGTGACGTAAGTGCTGAGGAGCCTAAGAGCTGCGCTCTTAAAATATTTCGGTGTGCTTTTCTCCGCATCGGCTCAAGGGCCAGTGTGCTTTTCTTGCATCTGCCGGTTTTACGGTGAGTGTTTCGCCGGTGAGCTTTACTCCGGTGAACTTTTCTCGGGTGAGCTTTTCTAAGTTGAGATTTTCTCTGGTGAGCTTTTCTCCGGTGAGCTTTTCTCCGCCGCCCTTACCGCACAAGCGGCTATAAACAATTCAAAATATCTCCACAAATTTAATAAACTTACGAGATTCACTGCACTCTGCCATAATTGTTTTTGCTGTCAACACCAGTAAACTAAAACACTAGATTTTATCTAGAAGGTTTCACCAGCTGCAAGCATTTTACAAAAAAACATTTATGCATATTTACGCCGACGGGTGAGTGCAGATCCAGCAGTCGTTAGCAAAATACATCACATTAGATGCACAAAGAAGTCTGCATAATAAATAGCCTTTTGCAAGGGTAAGATTGTGAATCAGAAATAAAATATTTACTTGATTTAGTGGTGCAATCTTTCCATTTCTTTTTTCGCTATAGTCAGTGACAGGTTAACAAAAATATTTCGGCTCCACCCACAAGCGTAATGCGCCCTCTTGAATTGCCTCCACCGTCGAGAAGATAGCCCTCTAGCAACGCCGCTTTTCCCTTCCCCAGAAAACGTCTTTTAGGCTACTACATTATTTATTTGATTCCTTAAGTACACCTAAAAGAGTTAGAACTCTTTATTTTCTACAGAGGCGTTCATCATTAATGAAAAGAAGTCATGTCTAATGAGCAGTCTTCAAACTGGCTTCTTGTTCAAAGTGTTGTATAGAAGTCCTGTCTTCCAGCGCTTCCAGCTGATGAACAAAAAAAAAAGCAGCCTTTTTTGGGAAAAACAAAAATGAGGAAAGACTATTGTAGTTTCTGTAATTAATAAGACATTTGTGTTTCTTTTTCGTGTGATTGGCATTGTACAAGAATTGTGTATGTTTATTTGGTTTATTGAACAGAAAAACCCGTTGCTTTTCCGAACTGGACGAATCGGTGACTCACAGTAGCAGTCGATGTCCGTCGCCGTCGTTGTCTTCCGCCATGGATCCCAACGAGGAAGTTGCGGAACGCGATTATTCGGATTTTTCTTTGTCGAAAGAGCTTGGTACGTCCATATCGGCTACACTAAAGGGTTCATAAAAGAAGAATAAGAGCGGTTGTATCTTGGACAGCGGTCGACGGCATCTGATTCCGAACTCTTATGTTTGGATGCGACACACGGAGCCCGATCTCAACGTGAGTGAGGTCTTCAAGGCTGTCAGCAGACTGCTTACTGTCAGCGAATCGAGCGTCCTCGAGATCAGAAAGATGGCAAAGGCAAATGATGGGGGGAAATGATGCGACACCCGCCTGGAAGCGCCCAGCAAGTGCAGGCAAGAAGCGGCGTATCGTCAAGTACGGTGACTTCGTGCTATGTACGTTGATATATTGCGTACATTGTTTCTTTCGCCGGAACGAGTGGCCCACGGTCGAAAAGATAACGGCCGAGTTGAGCGAAAGCTCTGATCTCAATTCGCTGAAGAAGTGGACTGTGCGTCGTCTTCTCTGTGACATCGGCTTCAGGCGAGAAAAAAGGGGTCGAAACTTTCACATGATCGAAAGAGACGACATTGTTGCGTGGCAGCAGACGAGGTTGCAAGATTTTCTACCGGTACGAGACGTGGGTGACGGCAGGGCACACTCTCGATCGCGTGGGAGGTCAGCACCGTGACGTCGTCCGACAACGCCTGTATGCGAGGTCTCACGACGGTCTGAAGCAGTCATCGGGGAAGGGCCAACGCGTTCTCATCACGCACATCGGCAGCGAGGAAGGCTTCGTCGCTGGGTGCCTGGACGTTTTCACCGACAAGAAAACCGGTGACTACCACGAGGAAATGAATGGCTCCCGGTTCGAAAAGTGGTTCGACGGTGTTCTTCAATAACTACGGACGGGGAGTGTCGTGGTAATGGACAATGCTTCAAACCATTGTCGGCGGTCAGATGCAGTGCCGACGACGAATTCCCGCAAGGAGGTCATCCGGGAGTGGATCACGCCGAAGGGAATTGCGTGGGACCCCAAGATGATGTAGAACCAGCTCGTCGACAATGTGGTGTCGGTCAAGCCACACCATGTAAAGTACCTTCTGGACAATATTGCAGCGAGGGCCGGTTGCACCGTGGCCAGACTTCCACCCTGTCACTGTGAATTCAAACCGATTGAGCTCATTTGGGCACAAATGAAGAACGGTGTCGCAGCCGGGAGCATAGCATTCAAAATCGGTGACGTAGAGAGGCTCTTCAACGAACAAGCTGAAAATGTCACGGCTGAGAACTGGCACAACGCTGTGAAGCATGTTGTTGAAGTGGAGGAAAACTTCAAACGAGGCGGTGCCAGAAGTGACCACGTCGAGCCCACAGTCATCGCACTGAATGAAGACGACACTTCTTCCGGGAGGGATCTGTCTGGTGTGGAGCCTCTCAACGATCCATGATGCCGATGCCAAGGAGAGTCAATTCCACAACACAAAACAGTCCTTTTAAGAACCACTCATATGTTGCAAAATCGGATACTTTTCCTTGTACATGCCTGACCTCCTGTGTCTCATTTCGTTGGCGTGGTTCTGTGCTTAGTTACTTCAAAGCATTGTTCAAGGTTTTTCGGGTTTCGAAGTGCGTTGTTTGTTTTCCACTGCGCCACGAATCACCCGTATAGAGTTCGACTCACCCGAAAAACGTTGCCATTCGAACTGCACTGGTTAAATTGCCCATCTCTACAGCACAGACATCAGGCGAGTCAAGTGCCAATTTAGCTTGCTTCTGTCTTAACATCTATGCATTAAATCGGACTGAAAGCAAATGAAAACCTTTCATATTCGAGTAAGAAGACATGCTGTCGGGGTCATGCCAAAGCGCGAGTAGTGTTCCTCGTAGCTGTGGATGTTCACTTCAAGTGGTGCGAAGTTTTGTTATAAAGACGAGAGCTTCGTCTAGCACAATAAGGAAACAAATAAAAATATTGTTCGTCGTCGGGTTTCAGTGGCTCCTGGCAGGTGATTTCAACGTGCACCACATGAACGGGGGTACTCCACGGCGAACGGCTGATGCAGCCGAGACGGCGCACTCGACTTTGACAAACGACATCACCTACCCGTCGCGCCACGGGCTACACGAGAGTCAGAGGGACACTATCCTGGACCAGTCATGGGCGGACTCGAGCCATGTGATCATTCGGCGGCGCGAACCGAACCCTAAGGGATCCGACCAGTATACCCTTCTGGTTGCAGCTCCCGACAGGCAGAAAAGCCGGGCGGACACGCATCTCTCCATACTGTAGTATACAGTGTGGAGAGATGCGGTTCCCGTGACAGCGAAACTACAGAGGGTGCCTCAAGCGACAGTGCAAGAGTGCTAATACTTCACAACCTCGCACCGTCATCCAAAGCGGCAAAGTGCGGATACCCAAAGCCCGCACTGGAGCTACATTTACGGAGGAGGTACTTGCCAGATGGTGCAATCAAAAGCGGCAGAGAGGCCCTTTGCCCGAATAGGCGTCGGCGGATGAAAAACAGTCACGGCACATCTGTAAATGCTCTGTTGACATCAGTCCAACGATCAAGCACATCTCAGATTGCAAGCCAACAGGATCGAGCACCTCGATCCACCCGTCCGCAATTTTCAGGACTAGGTCACCCAGAAGAACGGTGCGCGTACTACAGAGACGCTCTCCTCCCCATGGGAGTTTGTGCACTTGACTGCCATCGACCGTTGCATGTGAACACGTCCCTTCATTTACTCCCCTTCACCCACTGAGGCCATAGCGCCATCCTTTTCAAAATGGAGGAGTCAATCAATCAGTTGTTCATCTACTTTCCTGCAGAACACCCTAGGAGCAGAGCATCAAATGGTGAGGTCGAAAATATGTTCAGACAAAAAATGTATACGATCCGACAAAGCATAACATTTCACTTGGTATTGTTGCCTCGGAGCATAAAGAGGACTTCGGGCCATTCACGCGACAGACACATACTGTAGCGGCAGCACGATGGACAACGAGATGTCGCTGGCGATTCTCTGTTTCGAAGCGTAGACAGGATTGTTACTGCTATCCAGACACGCTCTACCACTCTGGCTACAAGCACAGGCTGAGGTAAAGCATACTGGAAGGGCGTACCTAACTTCTAGCGTACTTTTTGGGACCATAACCAGGATTCAGACCGCCATTCACACACCTTAAGGCTGCTATGTCAGCAACGAGGTGCGACAACACACTGTTTCAGTTGCCTTCACCTCGTTAGAATCAGTGGTTGCGGCCAGCCTACAATCACGGTGACCCTGCCCAGCGGCATTCAGTTTCCATTTTCATTTTATTGGGAGAGGCCAGACCTTGAATGTTGCAGGGGGAGGGGGGACCGGACATTTTATTGAACGCTGTTTCATCGAATGGCGTTTTATCAAATGGTTCACTCAAAATATTTTAGTACTTCACAGCGCATGATGGTCTCACAAAAACAGGCACTCCCTAAATTACAGACGCAAAAAACGTACGCACAACGCTGTGTGTATGTTTTTGTGTCTATAATTGAGAGAGTGCCTGCTTTTGTGAGACCTTTATGCGCTGTGAAGTACTAAAAAATGGATAACCAACTAGCCCAAGCTGCTATGTTAACACTCAAAATGGCTTGCAGAACAGTAATTTTCTATTTTTAGCTTTAGCTCACAGGTAACAGGGAACGTATTGTATTTTCATAGATAATGACAAACGTTTGACAGGAACTAAAAACGCTGCGTCTTCGATTATCCAGATCCAGATAAGTAGGTGGCCACTTCCTGTAGTGTTGGCGTTCGCTCAGCATTCCTCTCGAAGGCTGGAAAGGCCATGTCAAGTCCGGTGTCATTTCCATTCGCGAACTTGCGCCACAACACGGGTAGGAATATTTCCACGAGCGTGGGAAAGCGGCCACGTGCGTGGTTACCGCGCTTATGGTTACCGCGCTTGACTGTCGCGGTAAGCACTCGGTTCGTCTAGGTTCGATTGCAGTCAGTGGAATGTTCTTTATTAATTCTTTCAACTTGGCCTTCTCGTAAGTTCGAGAACGTTCTCGTCTGATCGAGTCCCGAATGTTCTACGCACCGAAAGTTCTACGCCGAATGATCCAGAAACCCACGAGTGTACATAAGGGACTCCGCTTGGCGAGCAGAGTCAGTCTCGCCCAAGCCCTCGATCCTGCTGTCTCGCCGACATCGACGCCTGCGACGCTAGCCTTTCCCTATTTTTTTTTTTTTTTTTTTTGGGGGGGGGGGGGGGGGGGGGCATAAGTTTGCCCCATTAAACGTTTAGTTTCTTCATTTATTCGATGCCTCATCATTTGTCATTCGTGACAATATCCGGGTCATTGAAGAGCTCCATAATTGCGCCTGCACGGTGTTAAGACTGATGGTGCTCCTGCGACTGTCTTTGGTACAACCCCACAGCGAATTCCAGGCATTGAGCTTACTGCTAATAACAGCAGTTTTCTTGCACGTGGAATCAGTTTGGCAGCCAATCCAGTTCAGTGTCCACGTTCTGGCCACCGTGTTGGTCCGGACTCCAGTACACCCTGACAAAGGCCAAAGTGTTCTACCAGCCGGAATTGGAGAGCGGCCACTTCGTGGTTTTAGTTGCGCAAGCGTTTAGGGCTGAGCTGGGTTAGTGGAATGGAGTGGCTAAAAAACTCTACCATTTTTCAGTTAATAAAAGCATTTATGAGCACCTCATTGTCTCCGTCCATTTTGCCGTCTTCTAACAGTAGGTGTTGTGTATGCATTGCATCCCCAGTGCTCCGAAACAGTTCGACATTCTGAAACACGCGACCGGGTCAACATAAAGGGGGACAAACATAACGTGACTGGAACAATACTCAAATCCAGAGCTCTGTTTCACCCCTTTTCTGTTGCGTCCATCTCAAGTTTAAGAATGCCGAAAAACAATCAGCTTGCCCGCCTAATTTATTGAACCCAAAACGGTGCTGTTCTGTAGCATAAACAGGACTGCTATAGTCGTTCACGCGACTGGCAAGCACAATGAGAACAAGCATGGTTGAGAGAACTGTAAAGACCCCCGTCTCACGGCCCAAGATTCGAGAAATTGTGAAAGTAAAAGTTTGCACTCTTTTTGTATACCTCCTTTTTATGTCCCCCGTTTTATTGGTGCTCCTACTATTTTATAACCTCCTCGGATAAGTACTAGAAAACATCAACTCCTTCAGGTCCAAAACGACATTGCGAAAGTTTGTGTACCATACATATCACTATCATTCCTACTTGTAACAGCTTGTTATTTCGACCGAAGATGCATTAGACGGTATTGCTTACCATGTGACGGATCGCGACAAAAACTTTGCACTTGTGCCACGATTCACACATGAATTAATATTACTGCTGGGAAGACCTCGTTCCAGTAGGCAGCCCTCATTTATCAATCCACTGTAGCGACACCAAAGGTGCAGTCGACGTCCGGTGAAGCAACTCGGTGCTGACCGTGCTGCTGGCTGCCCTGGCAGTTCACTCATACCCACCTCTCGAATCGTACACATTGCTCTGATCAGTAATCCATGACCGCAGCATTTTCACCTCGCCTCACTGTGTCCACAGCGAACAAAAGCGGCGATACCGGCAGCATCTCTAGAAGCAACATGTGGCTGCGGGAGCTCCAGAAACCCAACGAAGAGGGAAAAGAAAAAAGAAAAGCAGACGACGTCGGGCGCTGAGTCCCAGCGGTGCTAAGCCTTGCGCCCGCCTCGAACTTTTCGATGGCGATATCATCGCTGGACGCTCACGTCGTCGCACAAAAACTACTGCGGACGAAAGCCACTGCCGTTAACATTTTGCGGTGTAATCTTGAGTACGTAAAATACCTTAGCAAAGAGCAGGATACTCGCTGCGAGGAGTTTGGTGTCTGGTTGCTAGTTCGACTCTGCCATGTTGAAAATATTCGTTCGAAGAACAACGAGAATGATTTGCATAATCGTGACGTCACGAAAATGCTTGGACCCAATTGGCTCGCGTAGCTGTCTCTTCGTGGGGCATTTGCTGCTTTTTTTGCTTTTTTTTTTTTTAAAGACCGGCGACCAGTTCGCGCTTTCCACTTTTCCCTCGCTTCCTCTTCTCCCCCCTTCTACCCTGTCCACTGTTACCTCCTCCCCCATGGTGAAGACGATCCTCTGCCTTGCAGAATCTTGAGTCTGGTCGACGGCCTTTAACCTGCCACTGACTATAGAGTGCGCGGTAATGTAAGCCCGGATTTGGTTCAGTATTAAATTGAGCCGACTACCGTCCGACAGAGAGTGGTGCAGCTTTGTAACGGAGCCGTTTCATTGAAGGAAACTGAAAACGCTCCGGCAGCAGCCGTACTCGTTTTAGTTCGGTTCTTGAGGTGGCAGTGAGTGTAGATATGTGCTAGATTTTTACTATCAAATAGCAAAAAAGGCAAGGGCTTCTGTGAGATTTTTTTTTCTGAAGTGATTGCGGTAGAATATTAGCTTTGTCAGTGTGGTCGTTCCATACCTTTCGTTGAACCTTTTATTGTTTGGACAAGGAGACCCCCGCTTTTGTTGCCAAGTTCCTTTCTTTTAAGAAAACGCTTTGCATATTTTGATGTATTCCAATTATGAATGCCAGTTAGAGGAGAGTGCCGGTGGTTTGCTAACCTACCCAAACTAACTACATTTTCTCAACGGAATATTGACTATTTCTAAATTCAAAGAGAAAACGGTAACTGAATAGAATTCCCCAAAAACCATTCAAATTTTCCCGAGCTCTTTAGTGGCGTGACACCTGTAAAAATTACGGGTCAAGCGAGCAGTAAAAAAAAAACAAATTATGACGGATATTTTCTTTCTTTTTTTTTTTTTTTTTTTGTTCAGGCCGATTGAGTTTTTATAGCAGTCATTTCACACCACTAAACTTGTTGTATTGCAACCCTTCGTGAAAAAGCTATACTGCTCAATATACTCTACAGTATACCCCACAAACAAATGTCCCCTGTGCACCGAAAAGGCTTCACTATATCACATCACGTGGGCATGCCCTAGGATTCAGGCTGCCCCCCCAGTTCCAAACCCAAACGCCGAGCAGTGGGAAGCTGCGCTGTCCAGCTGGGATCCGGACGACCAGCGTAATCTGGTCTCGCGGGCCCGTGCCGCAGCGACAGCTACAGGTGCCCTGGAATGAGAGCTCCTCTCGCCTCGGAAGAGCCAAACTAATTGTTTATTAAAGTTTTCTCTCTCTCTCTCTCTCTCTCAATATACTACTTCCATAAATCACTGCATGCAACACAACGTTCGTTGTATTCTAGGAACAGTTGGCCAGGGAGAAGAGTTGCATGATTTCGAATTCCATCGACGCGTCGATAAGAGGTCTTGCACAGAGCGTGGCCCAGAAAGAGCCGTTATCTCACCTTTCTTTGTCTCGAGCGCTTTATTTTTTTTTTTTTTTTGTCTCTAAACTAACCTAAATGGTCCGACCTTGAAGCTTCAGCAAAAACACGAATCATACGTAAAGATTGTCGTGACGCATCTTGTTGTATTTTTGTACTAGAGCCTTCCTGTTGGCATTCCGAGGTATGTGGGCGAGCCAGTGCTGGGAATCTTCACGCTGCGAAGCTCGAGGATGTTGCTTATATAGGAGTCACCACGCTGTAACAATCAAGAAGCACACACTGAGCTCTCACCATTGCATTAGTGTTGCTGGTCAGCAAGTTTGTTACCTGTTTGGTGCGTCCATTGACGATATTACCTCTTTGCAATTACTCTTTTTTTTTTGATACACCAGAGTACGCGAGTTCAAACTATGAGACACCATTTAAAATCATAAATCGATCACACTTCCTATCTCTAACAGATGTACCGACCCGCACCACTGCATGATACGAAGCCCCACCGGCTTGCATTCTACGAATTCAATATTGCGCGTGCGCATAAAGTTATCCAACAATTATATAAGCACATTCGCATATACAAATTGTCTTTAAGAAAGCAACAGTTGAGTACTTGCGATAAGAATGTCGCACCATTCCCCTAACGGCACAAATACGGCCGTGAACCCGTATCCGGTGTGCCAAACGAACTAAAGGATTCCAAGCGCATTTGACGGTTGCTAACGGTCATAAGATTCGATATATGTTTGCTTTCTTTCTGACTCAGTATGCCAAGTTAATTTCACATCCACCGTTCATACATATACTTTGGGCGTCGTGGGAAATAAGCGCCGAAGGAACACGGACCAAGAGTAGAATAGCAACGAAACAGGGCGCACTCTTAACTGAATTTATTAGGAAAGAACGAACAAACTTATATACCAACGGGAGCACACCATGCATCATACATAACACGTCGCGTAAGTCCCCGCCAGGCCCACGTTTTTAAATATTCAAACTCATCTGTGGATAGAGTCAGAGAAGCATCGCTAATGCATATTTCACGTCCACTCCTGATCTCAAATTCGTCATGAAGCTCGCGTGACACTTTGTTTTTGTACTTTGCCGAAATTCTAGAGGCTAAAGGTATTTAATTCTTGCTGCCACGGATTGTCATTTACTCAGAAGACACCTAAAGACGGGTTTATGTAATTCAAGCTCAGCTTTCTTGGTGAGCATATTTGCTGGGAGTACTCCCCTAGGTCTAAGAAGGGGATCCTTCACTTTGATTCGTGCCACTCTAAGCTCGTGAAGAGAGGCATCGCGAGCTCGTGTCCGGAGGGGTCTCTCGGAAAGTCTTGCCTGCATAGCGCCCAGGATAGTTTTGTTAGACAAGCAGACTGTCTGCGAAAAGGGGGTTTCCAAACGAGCTCATTGGTCGAAGTGGCTTGGAGCTTATAAAGACGTTCAAGGGGACACAGAAACCATCACGCCAAAAGAGTAACATTCGGCCTGTGGTGATCCCATATATGCACGGTATCTCATATAATCTTAAAAAGGTGGCCGGGCGTTACGATGTCTTGGTCTTGTCTTCAGCGCCTAACAAAATGTCGCGATCATGCAGGAGAATCAATGACCCCCAACCGATAACAGACCCGTGCAATACCAAGCATAAGAATAGACACACTGAATGCACAACCGGCGTCGTTTACGAGATCTCAATGACGCGTGGTTTAAGCTATATAGGACAAACTAGGAGATGTATCAATGATCGGGCCCGCGAGCACGCCGCTTCAACTAGAACCGCAACGTCAGAGCATTTGGCTGTACATTGCAGTAGATGCTCTTGCGCCCCGTCATTTGACAGCACTAGAATTTTGCCAAAGTACAAAAACAAAGTGTCAAGAGAGCTTCATGAGGCATTTGAGATTAAGAGTAGGGGTGAAAACTGCATTAGCGATACTTCTCTGTCTCTATCTACGGATGATTTTGAATATTTACGACGTGGGCTGGGCTGGGACTAACGAGACGTGTAATGTCTGATGGTGTGCTCAAGTTGGTATATACGTTTTTCCGTTTTTTGCTAATAAATTCAGTTCAGAGCGCGCCCTGTGTCGTTATTCTACTCTTGGTCTGTGTTCCTTCAGCGCTTATTTCCCGTGATGTAGCAACTGGTTCATTTAAGCATTTTATTTATTCGGCATCGGTAAGGCTCGTTCAAAAAGGCATAGCGAGGAGCAAACGTAAACTTGTTTGACCTAACTCAGTTTGGTTGGATCAAAAATGAGAAATACGGACCTTCATTTACCAAGCCCTAAACAGTTAGGAGCCGGACGTTTCAAAACCGATTCGGTTTTTTTATCAGGGGAGACTGATGTCCCCCCTGACTCGAACATTTCACGTGATGAGCAGCAGCTTTTTTTTTTTTTTCTTCAACTACGGTAGTGTCGTTTGTTTCACTCACTTTTTCTTCAATCGCTCTAGCCAGTTGACATACGCCGATGGTAAAGTGCCTGTCGACCTATTCATATCTACTGGTGTAGTCTGAATATGCCAGGATTCTATGAGAAGTCGTTGCGGATGTTGGTTTCAGCGCTCATTATTATGGTGTTGTCAAAATCGTTACGGTAGTCGTTGTCAGTGCTCTGCAACAGCACTCCGCTCGAGGTCAAATTTTCGCACATCATTCTTGTGTTACAGAATTCTTTGATGGAGGCTCTTTTGTATCGCCGATGTAAGCCTTCAGGTCACTGAATTTGGTGTACAACCTCTTGTGCTTTTTCTTTAGGAGGGCGGTTTTTGGATCGTGTTATCGGGCGCCCAAGCGTTAATACCGGCGTGTAGGCCACCTAAATACCTTCTTTCGCCAATGTATGCGCCAACGCTTCCCTTGTCCCCTTTATGTAAGGAATGCACATGTGGGTTTTCCGGCGAGATTGCGTACTATTTTAAGGCTGCAAGTTTTGGAGACCATGATTTCGACGGCGGGCCACACGATCGATGAAGCCGCGTGTGTAGCCGTTCTTTTTTAGGTCGGCAATGACTCCTTCTTGTTTTTTTTTGTTTTTTTTTTCTTTTGTCCGTCTCTGAGGAGCAGATGTTCTTAGCATTGGTCAGGATAATCAGCTAGGTAACGTCCATTGTAGATTGGTTTTCTGTATAGCGCAAACGTCAGATCTCCTTGTCGCTTGAAAAGCAAATCAAGGAATGGCAAGTTGTGGTCTTTTTGCGTTCTGCTGTGAACTGAATGGACGGTTCGACGGAGTTTAGATGTTTCAGAAAGTTGCTAACCTCTGACGTTTTGATGATACAGAAGAAATCATCCACGTAGCGCACGAACACTTTGGGGCTTGCAGCGAATGACTGTAGTGCCCTTTGTTTAATGGCATCTATTGTCAGATTAGCTGTAGGGATCAAGACGGAACCCTTGGGGTTCGCTGGCCTGGCTGAAGAAGTTTTCTTGAAAGCTGAAGTAGGTGGCTTCTGAGGCAAACTTCAAGGAGGCTGCACCCTTCATCCACGCTAAGGCACGTCCTTTCATGCAGGTCTCGCTCTTTCTCAAAAAGTCGGGCTGCTAACTGCGTAGGACTTGGCTGCTGAAGGTCCGTATTTCTCTCATTAGCAAGGAGTACGGGACGCTTTGTGAAGGCGTCCGTCGTAGCTAGCCGTTCTCAGCATAGGCGAAAACTTCTATAATATCGTTTATCAGTATAAAATTTGAGTGGGATATATATCAATGTCATGAGAAAGATTTCATAGTAAATTCTGTGCAGTAACGAGGGCGATTGTATTGGATCTCCTTAAAAGTTCATGCGCCAACGTTGCGGTCATCTGTGAGTATCCTGTGTGCATGCGGCTTGTTTTTCGCTCAGTGAAGTAACAAGTGAACGTTTGGCAAACAAAATACGTGTAGGGCTTAAAGTGACATAATTTCAATTGTCGTTTACTGGTATAACAAGGAATGTAAAAATTGAGCTAAAAGATAAAATCGCGGAGTAACTTCACTAAGCCACGTCTTGCTATGTTTGCATACGCACGCACAAAATTCGGCATGTTGGGAACCAAGAAAAGTGTTCCAATCTTCATTATATATCGCTCAAGAGTGCTTTGATATTGTACGTTCCTGGAAGACCGGGTAATTAAAAACGCAAGCAGCGGACTCGGTCAATGCTGAAGCTGCTCAATCGAAACCGAAACTGAGCGGCCAACTAGTTCTCAGAGTGCATTGCGTGGTATTTCGCCGTGATGGGGCGCTTCAAATTTTGAAACAAATCTATTGCAACATGTGTCATGACTTTTTTCATTGCTGCAATAGGGCCTTTCAGTTCGTTAAAAAAACTGTGATGTTTAAAACTTTAAAATTTAATAACTTGGCGACATATGTGTATATTAAGTTATTATTAGAATATCTAGTTCAGCTAATTTTATCGGTGTATAGACCGATCTCACCAGCCAGTCTAACTACGCCACCGATGCCGCGATGCATCGATAGAGCTTTAGTCTATCTGCGCGTGCGACAACCTCGGTGGAGCTCTGCGCGTGCAGGGTACGAACAACGTTGGTACGAACACTCTCGTGCACTGCCGAATGCCTCCTGTGAACTAAAGTTATGGCTGCCCCGCGCATGCGCCGAACGTTTGGTGAGATCGGTCTATTAAACCAGGTTTAAGGCAAATCAGCTTTTATCAAAATTTCTTCGGATATTTTAGATGATATTTGGTACAACTACGTTGTCTAACCGAAAGGAGGGACAATATGATTTACAATCGGATGTAGTCATCGTCATAGACTTCTCATTTCCTGTCGACCGGATACACCAAACAAGTCTACAAACATTTTCTGTGGGTTTTTTTTATTTTTCTTGTATGACCAAATTGAACAAAATTGTATAATCCTTGTTCATGATGCGCAAAGTACGTAAAACATCGCACTAAAATTTACTATTAAAGAAGGCAATTATAAAAAGCGTGTTTAAAAAGAAACATGGTTGCAGCACATGACTGCTCACCATATTTGATATAAAAATAAATGTAAACTCGTCGCGCCAAAGGCACCTCTCAGCAAGTGATATGTACATATACTCACACAACTCCAGGACCTATGGCAAGGTCGAAGTCATCACAGCAACGTTATGCAATATCAACCTTCTTCACGCAGTGCGGTTGTAAGCGCGAGCTAGACTTCCCATGGCATTTAACCTTGCCTGTGCCATTTCCCTGCTCTGAGTGCATCGTAACCCTGCAACGTTTGTACACTAAGAAATGCCTGCACGTCTACTTACCTGGAAAACACTCGAAGAGCCAATCTCTGTGATTCACGAAATCATCTCAGTGAATGATGAGGCGGAACATCTGTTTAGACTTCAAAAATTAAGTCTACGCTGTGGCATTACGCAGTGCAAGCATGACGCTTTGCATTGCATAAGGCCACAGTGCAGACTTCATTTTTAGGCCTAAACGGATGTTCCGCCTCCTCACTTGCTGAGCTGATTTCGTAGAACGTAGAGATTGGCTCTTTGAGTGTCTTGCGGGTAAATAGACACACAGGGATTTCTTAGAGTGTAACAATCTTTGACAATTAGGAACAATAATTAACTGTACACATTAAAGCATTCGGTTTCAGGAAGCAACGACCAAACCGCGAGCTGGAACTATTTGCGCTCATAGATCACGCAAGCTGTTCACGATGCCGATCAATGAGGTGGCGGCTTCGGAGGGTCCGAGTTTTTCGGTCAGCAGTTGGGCTTCCTGGATGTAGTAGCCCAGCATGACTTGCACCCTTTCCAGGGAGTCGCCAGTCATGATCTCGGAGTGCACCTTGGCGGTCAAGGAAGAAAGGGAAGATTGATAAGTAAAGTACATAATGGGTATAAACCGCTCAGAAAATGGAGACAGCGATTAAGAAACATACACGACATAACAAATCTTGTCCTGTCATGCGTGTCTCTTAATCACCGTCCGCCTTTTTTTTAGCTGTTTATCCCCATTATGTACAACTACTACCTACCAGCCCATATCAAAACCTTACCATAAATGAGAAACTGACTGTTTTTGGAAAGTATGAGAATAAAACAAAAATTTTTGTTTGTGACCACTGATGGAGGGATATCTCAAAACTGAATCATGTCTTTTTTTATTATTTTTTTATTGCTTTTCTTTTAACTAAGTTTTGATTTTCAAGAGACAGGTATCACTTCCCGTTTGAACGTGCTAATCTTGAAGAGAAGACAACGGCAAGGCCTAAATTGCAGTTTTCTTAATTACTTCGAATTTCCAGGAGTACGCGACCTTAGGCACACGTCATGTGTGCTATACGGTACCATGACAAAACAGCACGCGACAAAACAGCACGATCACAACAGCACGCGTCAAAACAGCACCGCGTCAACACAGCACCACGTCAAAACAGGACGACGACAAAACAGCACGCGTCAAAATAGCAAGCGTCAAAACAGCACAGCGTCAAAAGGGCACAGCGTCAAAAGGGCACAGCGGCAGAGGAGCACAGCGACAGAAGAGCACGTGCCAAAACAGCACGGTGCCAAAACAGCACGGTGTCAAAACAGCACAGCGTCAAAACAGCACAGCGTCAAAACAGCACAGCGTCAAGAGGGCACAGCGACAGAAGAGAACGGCGTTAAAACAGCACTATGTCAAAACAGGACATTCACAATATAGCTAGGATTTGGCGTTTTCAAATTTTTATTATTTTAAAATTCGGCGTATCTTTTTCGGTTTTTATTCCAAACAGAAGTGTTCGGTTTATTGCGGTGAATATTTGTAGACTCATAAACTTCTCGGTTCTTTTCGGTTTATTGACGAAAATGCAGTATTTAAAAGCGTTTGTTTAAAATGTATTGTGAGTCAACCAGGTATTGATTTTCTTATTTGTTGCTGTCTGCGGCAGCCGACGTGACCTGTTCTGCCAGGCGCACTGGGACCCTATCGTGATCTGACATCGTCGTGTGCTCGTATTTGTACGTACACTGGGCGAACATGAGCTTCACTACCACTTCGGTCGGAGAGGCACATATCGAAATTCAGAAATTTGCAACCATTGTACTTAATGCGTTTTTCCCCATTTTACCACTGCGAGGGGTGGTAAATATGCGCCTACCACAGAAACGGCAATAAAACAACAGTATATATGCCCTCCCCTAGTAGACGGAAGCTAGGGGTGGTAAAAATATGCGGCATTTACGGACGTCAATGATTTTCATTGTTCAGTTCACGAATAAACTATCTTCTTTGAACAAAGAATTTGTCACACAAATTCATATCAGCTGAAAAACCCAGATTTCATCCTGAAGACCCCTGGGCCCCCGGAGCTTTTGTTGAACGTCGAACCGATCTCGGAGAAAAGCTGAAAACTGCGAAAGGAAGTGGCATACGGTCAGTAATGAGTCATACCCCCCCTTCTTGCCTCTCCGAACTCACTCGAAAATACTGACCTTTTTCAGTTAAAACCGAATTTGCAAAAATTAATTTGGCGTACTTTTACCGCTTTTATTCGGTTTAAGCCGAAAACGCTGCACACTAAATATAGCGCATGTAGTTAAAAAAGTGTATGTCTCAGAGTAGGCGCTGTAAAGAAATGGAAGGTTTAAGCCAATTCGGTCGAAAGCCAACTCGTCGAGGGCCAATTTGTCAAATCCGTTTTCTTGGGAGCAAGTACGGAGTGGGGAGTATACTCGATGAGCACAGGGGGGCTCCGTGGGCAGTACCGAAGCCCCCGCTGTTGCGTATTCGCGAGCATTTCTGCTAATTTTGACGCGCAAATTCGCTGGCAATGTCGTCCACAAAAAAAAACAAAAAAAAAACCAAATAATTGGACGGGATAGTGTTGTCGTTAGTTGCTAAAAAAAACAAAAAAAAAACAGAAAGCGTGTGCGGCAACAGTGTGCTCAGCCCATGCTGTACGGCACCAGCTTTGAGGCTGTGGCATGTTTCTGCTTCACCGGTTTCCGCTCGATCGAGGCCTTCGTCGGAAATCATCTGTGAATTTAATTGAATACGACTTCTCGCCTGCAAGCTGCAGCCGCGTGTTTTCTGGACATTTTATTCACGGCGAATGAACCGTGGTACACCTTGAATACGCTCGACATTAAAGTCACCGTATCTTACCGGTTGTTCTATCAATGCATCTGTAATCGGCGCATCTCCCGCATTCCTCTTTTCTTTTTTTTTTTTTTTTTTTTTGGGGGGGGGGGGGGTGCGTTTTACGCTTGGGTGGTAATTACGAAACGACGAGTACTACGGAACCTTACCGGACCACCGCAAACCAGACGGTTCATAACTTGAACTGAGGGATGTCTTTTTCCCAATAACTTTTCCGCTTTCGCTGGTCCTACAAAAAAGACCAGACAACGTGGCCAACATCGACGTGAAGATATCACCTCTAACTACCCAATCTCTTCAAGTACGCCCACATACTTTATAACCTAGCGCCGAAAACTGAAAGGGTCAAGGAGGTTCGAAATTATTCACGCAGAGAGAGGTGAAGAGCGCACTCGAAGTTGCTACATGCATGCTGTTTTGTCGCTGTGCTGTTTTGACGCCGCGCTATTTTGGCACGTGCTCTTTTGTCGCTGTGCCGTTTTGACGCTGTAATGTTTTGTCGCGTGCTATTTTTATGTGTGCCGTTTTGTCGCCGTGCCGTTTTGTCGCCGTGCCGTTTTGTCGCCGTGCCGTTTTGTCGCCGTGCCGTTTTGTCGCCGTGCCGTTTTGTCGCCGTGCCGTTTTGTCGCCGTGCCGTTTTGTCGCCGTGCCGTTTTGTCGCCGTGCCGTTTTGTCGCGTGCCGTTTTGACGCGTGCTGTTTTGACGCGTGCTGTTTTGACGCGTGCTGTTTTGACGCGTGCTGTTTTGACGCGTGCTGTTTTGACGCGTGCTGTTTTGACGCGTGCTGTTTTGACGCGTGCTGTTTTGTCGCGTGCTTTTTGACCGCGCGGTTTTGTCACGTGCCGTTTTGTCACGTGCTGTTTTGTCACGTGCTGTTTAGTGGTGTGCTGTTCTGTCGCGTTCCCGAGCTATACAAATCGAAACTGTATTTTCACGTACAACCTCGAGGGTCTCCCATTCAAAGGGCTTGATGGGACCTGGGTGCACGTCACGTGGCGGTGGACAGTAGCAAGAAAAACAGTTCGAGCGTTCTACAGTCGGTGAGGAGTTATGAACATGCACCGCCTCCTGCAAGAGCTCATAGTTTTCCGCCGGGCTGTGGTTGCGCGTGCGTATTAAAGTCAGAAAGCTCGCGCTCGAGGCGGAGGACCTACTGTCACCGACTAAAGGAGTTCTACAGTTTACCATTAACGCAACGCTCTTTTTTTTTTTTTTTAGCGCAGAAAAATACTATTTAGGTTGTGTTAAGTTGGAGTAAACTTTTTAATTGTCTTAGATTCGATTTTGTCCTTCTCCCTAGCAATGGCCTTTGTAGAGGTTTGACAACGCTCGCCTCATTGGCTCGACTTCTCATTAAGACAAACGAATCTCAGTAATGGCGGCTGTAATCTGGCGCGTGTGTAAAGCCTCTATAGCTGGCATAGAACAAATCCCGCAATTAATTTAGCAGATTCCGAAACTGGTTGCTCCGCCCCTTTAATGTTAACGCGCAGAAATCTGCGGTGCAGCACACGGCTACCACACAAAATACTTATGAAGTGTTGTTGCTTGTTTGTTTTTATAAATATTTATGGCGACAGCTTGATGTCATGTGTTCGAGAAAAAAAAAAGATGCCTTAAGTAGTATGTTGAGGCATCACTTTCATTAGTGTAGTTGCAGTTTCGATGGAGTCTTCAGTATTCGCTTATTTATTCACTGATCTAAATTAAGTTCCGTTCTTGAACGTGTCAATATTTAGTCCATTATTCTTCCAGCATAAAAAAATGACATAAAAGGAGATAAGCTTTTTCTAACAAGCACGTCGATCTCTTTACCGGAAAGAAATTAAGCTTGATTTCAGAAAGGAACAAAAAAGGAGTATCTTCATTGAAACCAACATAGTCCAGTCAAACCAGGAGGTATAGAAGAGTGTGGCCATAGTGCCTTCGAATTAGTAACGGAACATGATCGTAAACTATGAAAGTAGCTTTGGCATATTAAGCAGAAGCAACATTGAGCAATAAACGACCCCATCATGGCAGGGAGAAACCCCAGCCGATTTCCAGCAGCCGGTCACCGTCTCAGCAAAGACGTTGTTTTCGGCTGGACCGGCCCAACAAAACGCTGAAATGAAGTCTAAAATGCAGATTGCAATGGCGGTTCTTCGCTATCCAGTATCCGCCACTATGACTGCGGAACTTTTTAAGCAAAAGGATGTCAGATACGGCGAAGATAAAACATTAGCGAACATTTATATACTTTTGCCGCATGCATACAGTCATTACTTATATCAGTGGTTTAAAAAAGGCCTAGACAACAATAGGCCTGTTTAAAAAGTAACAAAATTTAAAATGCCGGTAAGGATACTTGTACAAGTGGTAAGAGCTTTTGTTCGATATTTAGATTGGGCAGATTCTCCGCAAAACTATCTGCGTCGCAAATAAAAATTAAAAAATCGCCGTCAGTCCGAATTGTTGAAAATGCACCATATCCAAAAAAGCTACACCTTTTTCATGATATGTTGTCTCCGCGCCTTCAACTCGGTGCCGGCGAGGAGAGACATTTTGAACAATAAATCCGCCAAAAAGAGTAGACAGCCGACTCTGCTGCCACGATGCATGAGCATAGACAACATCAAAGAATGCCGATTCTCACTGATGTAGTCCAGAGAGAAACTGACCTGGGCAAACTGGAGCTCCTGGAGCCTGCCCTCTTTCGCCGACTGCAGCAAGTTGGGGTGAGTTTCCATGTGCAGGACCATTGGGAGACTTGTGAGGTCATAGTTCAGTCCGGACGAATAAGACGTGCTGAGGAACTGCTTCGTCTCGTGGTAGGTCTGAAAGAATAAAAGATGCGGCACAGCCACATGTAAATTGGCACTCTTGGGAAAGTTACTTTTAAAAAAGTAATTAGTTGAGGTTACAGCTAGTTTGGCAAACATGTACACAAGTTACAGTTACAGTTACGTAAAAATGAAAGTAACATGTTACAGCTACAGTTACTTCGTCATGGTAACTTAGTTACTTTCAAGATACTTTCGTGCTTTATTTTTAATTGAACTATGAAGACATTGATGAATACGCACAATGACAACCATATATATTTATTACATTCCTCTTTCTGTCAAGAACTCTATTGCTCCATTTTCTCAGATGACCGGAGAGTAGGATATTGGCGAACAGATGGGTCCATTACAATAATAGGGAGGGGAGGAGAAGGCTAAACAATTTGGAGCTTAATAAAGTAGAAAAAACAGTTAGTGTCAAACAAGAAGAAGAAAGGGGTGTACAAAAACAAAACAGGGTCGTCTAGGAAGGCGTTCCGCTTTTATATTTAATTTCCTCCGTGCAACGCAGAACAAAAAACTCGACCGTGGATCACGGGCTCACGGCACCTGGGAAAGGGAAAGTCAACCAGCAGAAACATCGTCTGTGGCACGGGTCACACAGTGTCTACCGGCAGCGACTCGCTTTCGCAACGAAAGCAATCGGCGCGACTGCTGCGTAACCAACGGCAGAGGCTCTCGTTCAGCGTTAAACAGTTCACCGTTAAGGCTCTATTGTAGTTCGACCTGAGCGTAGCAAAAGAGGCGTAGTGCAAGGCGCACAAATACGGATTGGACGCAGATATCGAGTTCCAGCTCGCTGGACAAGGAAACGTGCGTGTTCTGCACTTCACTGCGTTTACTTCACTCTACGCCGGAGTATAACAGAGCCTTAGGTGCTAAAGTGGCGAAGCGGGCGAGTTGGTTCATGACTTATAAAATTTAAAGGCTCTAACAAAGACGAGAACAAAAAAAGGAAGGCGAACAGGACGAGCGCTAGGTGTTACGCTGGTGCCTACGCGTTGCATGTTTCCGCGAGGTGGCTCTGTCGCTTGGCTGAAGAGGCGGCAGTGTTCGATGAGGCTGGAAAGGATGAAGACGGGGCGACAGAGCCACGCACGAAAATGTTGAAATAATGCAAATGCAAAATGCGCTTTTCCACTCGATGAAAAAGAAAACAAAATCTGAGGTAGAAAAACGTCTTCTCTCTGAGCCGGCGCTTTGCTCCGCCAAAAAAAGGTGCGAGTTTTTGTTTTATTTTAAACGTTCAAGGTTTCTTCTGGATATTAAAGGGCAACTCCACTCCATTCTTACAATTTTTGGGTTATGATCTGTTTAGTCGAAGCCGGCGGCCCTGAATCACGAGATATAATTTGTTTTTCGGTAGTGTGTATAGTTTTGTAGATATCGCGAATCCAAGTATCGTTCCCGCGGCACGGCGAAACCGAAACTACCGGTTGAAGCAGCTTGGTAACACTAGGGAGTTTTAGTAAACCGTGTTTCCCGCTCCGCTAGCCCTCCGCTACGAAGAAACCGCCACTGCGCCTGCGCGCCGATGGCCTTGGCTGTAGAGTTCCGGGTAGCGGAGGGGCTTAGCGGAGCGGGAAACACGGGCTACTAAAACTCGCTACTGATACTAGTGGCGCGTCATCGGCATGACCTATAGTCGGTTACAAGTCAAGAAGGTAGGAGAAGCTCCTCCCACAAGCGTGATGCGCCCGTTTCAAATCTCTCCGCAGTCGAAAGAAGAGTTCACTGGAAACGCTCCTTGTTCCGCTTCAATGGATTCCCACTTGTCTCCGATCCCACTTTTTAAGAAAGCGACCTTTGTATTCATCGGAGAGGGAACCGAGCCCCTGAAAGCAGCCTTTGTATCCATCGGGGGGGGAAGCTAATCCCCGAAAGTCGTATTTGTTTCCGTCGGTGGGGGAGAACTCTAATCTCCCTTTCGTGGCTTCCACAATGCTAAGTCAAAGTCGAAAAATAAAGCAAATATGTACAGAAAGGCAAGACCCTCCTCGCGCGTTGGCCGCGACGTCAAGGAAACGGTGGGACGCTATTGGATGCGGAGGTGGCGGAGGGATATCTGATTCCCTTTGAGGGGCATTTGCCGCTACCTTCTTGACCTGTAACTGACTATAGTTCTGGTCCCGCGCTTCTCAGCCGACGCGCCGACAAGGTCGGCTCAATCGCACGTGGAGTTTCAAAACAGAAGGTTAGATGCACATTTTCTTTTTTTACCGCTTCACTTTGTTAATATGCACCAAATGTAGTAAGTTTTAGTGTGTATTTATAAATTTGCCGGCCGAAAAGCGAATCCGACTGCTATAAATATGACGCGGTCGGGTCCGGCGCAGCGTGACTGTATTTGTTTTTTGCTCGCGGTCCGAGAGAAAACGAAATAACGGGAAATAGATGTACAGATCTATCCACAAGTGGTCTAAGTTGCTAAGCTAAGGCGCCTTTATGTGCACGCTAGTTAAATCAGCCGCGACCTGCTGCCTCCGGCCGATCGTGTTGGAGCAGCCGGCGGACGGTACGCGAACAGCGACGGCACCGCATCGTTCTTCAAAGACGCATGTTTCGTGGAGAAACCCGCAACAGTCAGCAGCCGCAGATCCCGTGTGTAGGTGTCTGACGTAAAGTGCTGGGAGCAGAGCTTCGCGTTGGAGCTCAGAGTCAACGGTCTTCCGAAGTCTATCCGGCGAACGGCACCGACCCACACCTTGCGTCTCTTGCGGTCTCTTGGGAACTGGTGGAACCGCAGCTCCGGGTTGCGCACCGGGTTTTTGGTGCAACCCAGGCCACTACAAATCCTGCTCGACATTGCCCAACGCGAGTACGGCGAGTCTCTCCGGCTCCACGACGCGCGCGTGAGCGAGCGGCACCGCTTCGCTCTCCTCCGCGCTGTCGCGGAAGCAATGCTGGAGTTAAAGGAACTGCCTGGAGGCTAATAAAAACAGGGAAACACAAAATAATGTGGTAAACACCTCGTGCCGTCAGCAGAATCGCAGAATGCCACGGGAAACGAAGCGCTCGCGGCGTCCGCACGAGAGCGTAGGACTAGAACTACGTCATTGCCCAGTGTTGCTTCACTAGCTCACCCGGTGCCAGCGTTCCTCACCCGCTTTCGGGCCGCTAACCGAGCCGGGAGAACATTTTTAATATTGGTTTTAATCGATAACGCGGCGTCGGTTTGACGTAATATTTTGGGTATGATCGCATTTTGCCCTCCTAAAGCGATATCAGTCATTTCGATAGGGTCGACTTTTTGAGTGGAGTTGCCCTTTAAAGGGATACTACAACGAAATTTCGGCGTTCATTTTTTGGTCTATATGTGTTCAAAAGAGCAGTATCACATGGAACATACCAATGTCTTGTT
Organism: Ixodes scapularis; assembly: GCF_016920785.2. Classification (NCBI taxonomy): domain Eukaryota; kingdom Metazoa; phylum Arthropoda; class Arachnida; order Ixodida; family Ixodidae; genus Ixodes; species Ixodes scapularis. The sequence goes on from NW_024609835.1 coordinate 173,573,562, forward strand.
AAAAAAAGTCTCAAAAAGGGATTTTAAAACGAATTAAACGATTAGCAAAGAGCACCTGGTGGGTGTCGCTAACGCATCGTTTGTAATGCTCGTCTAGGAACCTTGACAGCTAGTGACGGAGGTTGTCTCGTCTCCGGCCACGACGAGAGAAGGGGGAAAGGAGGAACTCCCCTCTTCCCGAGAATCCCTTTTGTGTGTCGCAGAAGTCGCTATTGTCCCCCTAAAAGATTATAGAAGATTAACCCGTCACTCAAAATTCGTACAAAAGCAGCCGCTTCGGTGGCTGGAACGACTAGGCCATCCTCTGGACGTCAGCCTCGCCGTAGCTTTGCTCGTCTTGAGACGACCTACGTCACGATTGCGCTGGATGTCACGTGCTCTAAGCTGGGCCTTCTCCGAGCGCTTGCAAGAGTGGGCCGTTTCTAACGAAAAATACAGCTACCCAGGCTCAAAATACAAACGTGCGATTGTCATTTACGGATATTGTGGATCATATTCGACCTATTTTTGAACACGACGGGAATATTTCAAATTTCGTTGAAGTATCCCTTTAAGATGGGACGGGAACACCTCTCAAGAGGTAGTACGAGGAAGACTTCGTTTCAGGGAACACATTTCAAAGTAATTCAAGGTAAAAGATTAAAAAAAAAAAAAAAACGGAAACATATGTGAATGGCTGGGCGATAGTTTCTTAGGGTTAATCGCGGGACGGTCATCTCCTTGTAAGATGTGCCGATATAAATCGACATCGTCCACCGCAGTGAATGTCCGGGTCAGCCTTACCACTCATTACTACTACAAAGAGTTTAATCAAGTAAGCAAAATTTATATCAGGCTGAACAAGAGCAAAATGCAGTGCTCTTCGGAAAAAATCGGAGCATTGAGCTTTCCTTGTACCTTGCACTTTGTTCGTCAGTTACTTAACGTCCTGTGCAAACAATTCAGAAAGCGAAATAAGAAGCAAATAAAGTTTTGTAGCTTATTTAAAAAAAAAAACAAGCAGTTTTTCGTCTAGTATGATGGGGGTTGCATTATAAAAAGGTTGTTTATTTATTTATTTATTTATAAATACTACATACTCCAATTTGGAGACATGGTAGGAGTGAAACACTTCAAATATACAGAAAACAACAGTCCAACAGCCGACAGTGCCTAAAAAAAATGAACAATGGGCTCTCATGTAGATACAGCTCAATGCATAAATACAAAGATCAACCACGCCAATCATAATAGAGCAACAAGGTACACAAGAAAGAAACAAAAGAATAGGGCCTACATATCACAATCACAGCTCCTAAACATAACACACACTGAGCAGCGGAAAAATAAAATTAAAGGTAGTTGTTTAAGCGTTTAACAAATTCTGGCGAGCTGCAAGAATTAACAATTTCCTCGGGTAACTTGTTCCACTCATTCACCGTTCGCGGAAAAAATGAGTACTTAAAAGCATCTATTCTGCAGCTAAACTCGGCGAAGGCTCTGATATTTCGATTTCTGGAAGGATATCTAGGAACCCCAAGTGGTGTTATGTACAAAGTTTTATCCAGGTTTACATGACCGGAACTTAGACTGAACATAAACTTCAATCTGTCCACCTTACGTCTATGCTGCAATGTAGGCAAGCCTGCAAGGTCATAAAGGGCTGAGACTGAGTCAAGACGACCATATTTGTTAAAAATAAAACGGAGTGCTCTTTTCTGTACACTTTCAAGTAAGGAAATATTTTGTGCAGTGTAGGGATCCCATACGATTGCAGCATATTCGAGAGTAGAACGAATAAATGTCTTGTAAGCGGTCAGTTTAATATCCACACTAGCTTGTTTGAAATTTCGACGCAAGTACCACAGTTTCGACAGCGCCTTACGCACTATGTAGTTAACATGAGCATTCCAACATAAATCGTTACTAATTAGAACTCCAAGGTACTTATAGGACGAGACTTCTGAAAGGATATGACTCTGCAATGCGTACTGATAAGTTAGGAGGTTGCGTTTGCGAGTGATGTGCATGTAGACACTTTTTATGGGGTTTAGTGACATTTGCCAGGTCGAGCACCATGCCTGAATTTTGCAAAGGCAAGTATTAAGTTGAACTTGGTCATTTACATCACGGACTTCTGTGTACAATATGGCGTCATCAGCAAACAAGCGTAATTTCACAGGGATGTTACGAGTAATGTCATTAATGAAAATCAGGAATAAGAGAGGTCCAAGGACGGACCCTTGCGGAACGCCTGATATTACCGAAGCATATGAAGATCGAGAACCGCTAATTTCAACAAACTGGGATCGTGATTCTAGGTAGCCTCGTAACCAGTTAATTATATTATCATTACTTAAGATGGACTGCAGTTTTACAAGCAACTTAATGTGAGACACCTTGTCAAATGCTTTAGATAGATCAAGAAATATTACATCAATTTGCCCGGTATGGTTAAGAGAGGCACTAAATTCATGAATCGTTTCAATAAGCTGGGTCGTGGTGGACAGACCTTTACGAAAGCCATGTTGGTTGGGACTAAAAAACCGGTTGAACTCCAAGTGGCTTATGATGTGTTTAAAGATAATGTGTTCCATAAGCTTCGAACACGAACATAAAATAGAAATTGGCCTGTAATTGCTAACTAGTTGGCGAGGTCCATCTTTATGAATGGGAATGACCTTGGCTGACTTCCAGTCATGTGGCAACTTTCCTGAGGACAATGATTCTACAAAAAGTTCGTGTAAAAACTTTGCACACCACTCAGCATAGCGGACAAAAAAAGCATTGGGAATGCCGTCGACCCCAGGACCCTTCTTAGTATCAAGGTTTAGAAGATAAGATAAGACGCCTTCGTACGAAATGTTAATATCTGGCAGGGGGTCAAAGCTGACAGCATCTGTCATACAGGGGGAATCACCGTTGTCAATGGTAAAAACAGTCGAGAAGTAATCATTAAAGCATTCCGCGATTACGCCGGGTTCATTTAAACTGTACTTTAGATACACAGATCAGTGATCAGACGGATAGGTCAACCAATCTGCCATGTTTCTACCATGTTTAAAGATACACGTAGTGATAAATAGTCATTATTTTCTCGCTACGATGATTTTACTCAAATTAATTTTGTTTAAATAATAAAGTCCGATTTAAATCAATCAAATCTTATATTCGCGCTTTTTTTTTTTTTTTTTCACCCTGGTTACAAGTTCTACGAGTGCTGGAGGGCTACATCGTAAATAGCCTAAAAAAGCTCGATAAATACTAATTATGAACGCGGCTTTCTAGAAAACTTTTCGGGACTGCATGCGCTATTTTTACGCAACAAGCGTGGCCTCTGGAGTTAAAATGAAGAAGAAAAGTCTAGCGCCTTGGGCAGTGCTCGGGCTAATACTCTGAAGGTCTGTAAGACTGTCAAACGCTAACTTCTGGGACAAACCGCTTACTTCTGGTAGCTTCATACCTGTTTGCGGCCTTACGCTTCAAGGGTGCTCGCTTTCTTTAATAATAATTTTCGAAAAAGAAACTTTTTATCGAAGACGTTTTTAAGCCCTGGTCACACTGCTAATACCGTCATACACAAGACAATCTATAGACACTGTCTAAGGCATGTGTCTGTCTTGTGTGACATTCCTGTCAGATTGGTTATGCAAAACCAACCTGCAAATATGTTTGAAGCAAACATAAGCAAACATGCTTCGAAGATGCTTGATGCATGCCTGAAGATACTTCTCTCATGTGCGCAGTGAGCACCCTGCTATCTGGATGATGTATAAACACTGAGACTGCGGCTTTAGTGTTAACAGATGTCAAATGCGTGGATGTTACATAACTGACCACATAACTCGAGCAAGATACTGGGCGTGAGTGGCAGAAACCGTCGTTCCCTTCAATTTTGACCATCAAAGTATCGTAGTACATGCGAGGGCGAGCTCAACTGCCATTCATTCATTCATTCATTCATTCATTCATTCATTCATTCATTCATTCATTCATTCATTCATTCATTCATTATCAGTTTCAACAAACAGCGTGACGCCTCCTTAGTAGTGCCCTTTCCAGATCCTCGTGAACTTACATATAAACTTCTGAATTACGACAGAGCGTTTACATTGCAGAACGCAAAATTCCAGATTAAAGTGGAAAGCTAAATATGTGAAGCAGCACTTGGCAAAGCAGTGGAGCGCAACCTTTGACTATAAAACTATGAATTTCGTCCACTCCCGATGCAGCTTCGGTTTCAATTTCGTAATTCCCTTCATCATTTCAATTTAATTAATTGGAACGATTTGTCTAAAATCCCTGCTATTAATATCCGAGCTCACCAACAAGTTATCATTTGCTCCGATACACGGACTGAAATGACTCGGAAAAATATCTACGGGGTCCGAAAACAAATTGCCATTGTGTCCAGCAGGATAATGGTAGTATTATTTTCCATGTTTTTTTTTTCTTTACAAACTTTCAAACGCACTGAGGCTGTGTGTTTAACAATTTTTTCATAAACTTATCGTGTTCTTTCCTATCATGCTCATAAGGTCGCTTGGCAGACGCTCGACATCGACTAAAAGTTCCGTACCGGTCATGTTGTCCGGTTTTTCACCACAGTCGATAATAATGCAGCTTACGCTTTAAGCAATTCTGTCTTTGAGAAACATAAGATTAGTTACTTTTACGAGATACCGTTTTTGGTATAAACGATTTTATGCTTTCCATCGCAATAGAAGGTTTATCCGTAAATGAATCGACGCACCGATCCTCTAAGAAACTACTCCAATTATCGTCAGAAAGATACTGATCCAATGAATAGTGACTGCCTTTCATGTAGAAAAACCACGACTGTGCGTGAAAGGGCAGCTCCGGCGAAATTTTTATAGTCGGTGATTCGCCCTCAAATAGCTTAAACACATTTTAGATAGAAACCCACGTTGCAAGTGAAAATAGTTTGTTTTCGCGAATAATTGAATTTTGCAATCTGGTCTAAGACGCTTTACAGATGGAAATAAGCGTGTGACGTCATATGTATTATGGGAGCAGTGCAGCTTGTTCCCGATGACTAACAAGAAGTCTCATGGTAAAAATGAATGCTGGGAAGCTCACGCCAGCAAAACAAAAGATAATGCGGAAAACAGTGTGTTTCATTAGTAGACTGTCTGCTCGACTTGCAAAGTGTGCTATATGTTACCTCTCTCCGCGGGAGAGCGCCGGAAAAATTTGAATTTTGGTTTTGGCATAACTTCTCGCCGTTTTCTCAATAGCTATTTCGAATATATAGGTAATGAATAAAATGCCAGGAAGAGTAAACCTAAAAGGATTTTGCAAAAATGTGCTTAGTTAGCGTAGTCCTCAAGACCGCCGAGCTCCCCTTTAAAAGAGAATACCCGTCAATGCTTTTCTGTTCCGCCACCAACTACGCCTACTGACGCAGCAGATCAGGTAGCAAAACAATGTACTTAAACAAACAGAAAAGAAACATTTCCTTTGCGAAACAAATATAAATAAAAAGTACTGGGTAGTTGTTTATTAATATGGCTTTTTTCCCGAGCTCGACTTGTGAGTACGTGCGGTTCTCACCTGGAAGGCGAGCGCGATGTGCTTGCCCAGCTCGTAGACGTGGTCCTGGCGCTCCTGGTCGAAGCCGGCCACCATGGCGGCGGCGCGATAGCCCGACGCCAGGAGGCTGCACGTCTTCAGGTGCGTCTTGGCCTCCCACCAGATCGCGTCCACTTCGCTCGCCTGGCTCAGGTCGCCCTCAAAGTGCGACCGGACGTAGTCCTCCACCGCCTTGCCGAACACGTGCAGCATCTAAACAAAGCACTCCTCGTCAGATAAGCATTATGTGCCAACCCTCTCTGTCAGTCTCGTCAGTGCCTCTCAAAAATCAAAAGAAGACGGTTATATTCTATAACGCAGGGCTTAACCAAACACTAAAAATAAAATGTTCTTTCAAAACACTTGTGATGGGCAGATTCAGCATAGTGTTCCTGCAATGCCGCTGCAATTATACCGTAACCAGGTCGCTAACGCATAGTGAAGAAAGCATTTTAGCCAATAGTCATCATACACTGCCATTTTTTATCTCATCAGCTTGATATAGACGATGAAGGTTTGCTGAAAACGGTGACCAAGTGACACCAACATGTCGCACCAAAGATTTCTGAGGACTTAAGTTTATACTCCTGAAGCTATTCAAGGTTGAAAGTAATCAGGGTATGCGAACAGTAGTTCAAATCGAATGGTGCAGTGTCCAGATCTAGCTTCAACACTCTTAAAGGGGTACTCCGGCGGTTCCTTCATGGTACCTGATTTACCTGAAAATTGGCTAAACACACCAACAATCATCGCTGAAATAGTATCCCAAATATTAGCTGAAAATATTGTGTGTTTCTTTTTTTTTTTTTTTGCGAAGTTAATGAATTTAACATTTCGGTCCTCACCGTGTTTTTCAAACTGAAAGTCTCTACTGGCAACAACGAAGAAGTGACGCCAGTAGACGACATGGGTTCAATTAAAACTTGTTGGCCTAGTTGGTTCATGATGCAGTATAGAGGTTTTTTGCGCGACACTGGGGACAATTACGAGCGAGTAGACACGGTGTCTACTCGCTTGTAATTGTCCCCAGTGTCGCACAAAAAACCTCTATACTGCGACATGGGTTCACTTCTTGGACTGTAGATTTTGTTCCCACTGCAGCTTCAGTTTCAGCTTCAGTGCAGCAAGCAGTTTCATGGTGTCAAATCAATGCTTTGAAAGTTAGATCCAGTACCCACGCAACAACGCGAAACGAATGCTTGGAAGTATATGTCTTAGACTGCTTCCTGCACTGTAGTGATTTCCCCGCACACCACCTAGGGTGGCTGCACCACCCCCCCCCCCCCCCTTGTCTCTCTGAAGGCACCTCCTTAATTCGCAACGACTCCTCGATTTTCAATGCCCCACCCACCTCCCCCCACTTCTAGAAATTTTTTGACAGCTAGTCAACTAAGCTCATATTTCAACCCGAAGAATATATTAATATCGCTTTATATAACCCGAAGAATATATTAATACCCCCCCCCCCCCCCCCAATTGTACGTAATATAATACATAACCCGCTCGTCAAAATGACTTCTCGATTGCTACTAAAACCTGCATAAAAATACGAGCATCAGCTGCTTAGTGCGGCGCCAGCGGGTTAACATGCTCCTTGGCTCAAGAAGCGCTTGCTTAATTTTCGTAATTTTCCTGCAGCCTGTGTTGTTGACCGAGCAGACGACTGGAGCTGTTCGCACAAAAGCTCGATTTCGCGGACAGATAAGTCGCGTGGCCGAGGCATGCGAGTTAGCTAAAAATTACTCTCGGTGGAACAATTCTGTGGTCATCGCCGCTTTCCTTAGCTGATCAAAACTGATTAGAGTCTATTGCCGTTTCTCCGGAGCCCATAGTTTCGTTTTTGAACGAAATCTCCGAAACGAAAGTTTGACATGAAAAGAACAAAAAAAAACGCGGGGAAACCAAAACTATGCTTTGCAAGTTTGTGTGCACCGTCTAGACTTAAAGGGATTGTCCGGTCAAATTTTGTATTCGAGAAAACAATTGAATATCATTGTTATTGCCTCGAGACGCATCGTACGTGCAATATGTGAATTTTATATGCCCCTCTGCGTGAGCAATTGAATTTACACTGGTCCAATCGCATTCTAGCGTAAACGCTGCTTTCGTTGGTCACATTAAAGCTCTGACCTCACAAAACACAAAGCGAGCATTTTGTCTCGTCGTTTGCCTGCGAGTGAACGCTTCAGCGTGCTTCGTTTTTTTTGTTGTGCTCAACTTGTTTCGTGGTTGGGTGAGATTTTTGTTGCGCGGTTGGGTGCCACAACCACCGGGCAGCACATGCGAGCCAAGACATGACGTTCCACACTTTTCCGCGAGACGTGCAGTGACGCGCGAAATGGATCGTCGTCGTGCGTAGGGACTGGGTTCCCGTCAAGATCGAGATCCCACTTATACAGCAATCATCTCAGAGAAGAGAGCTACGAGCTGAGTTCTAAGCGGACAGAAGGCTTTTAAGCTGAGATGCGATGCTGTGCCAACGATATTAAACTACGTCCACCCACTCTTCGCCCAAATCGGATCAGTCAATTTAGGTCTGTTCGATTCGCCTGAACTGGTTGAACTAGTTCAGCAGTGCAGGAACTGGTGCATTCGATTCAACGGAAGTTGCACGACCGCTGCACTGGCGCGTTCGATTCATCCCAGTTCTGAACGGGTTCAGACCCAGTTCCTCAAAATCTTGCAACGGCTCCGGACTCAGTTCAGCGTCCGTGCAGAAGCAGACGACAAGAGCAGACGGCGATAGCAGACGACACTCCTCGTCCGTCTCTGCTCGCGATGCCATTTTTCGCAGCTCTTGCTCAAATGTCTGCGATGTTTAACAATAACGCCGATACGTAGGTTGCATTTCCTCTCATTTATAATAATAACGTACCCGCGGTGGACGCGGAATGGAGATCATATCCGAGGGTAGAAATTTGCTTGATTATGCTATTCTTAAAGCGTTTTAGGCACCTGCTCGCGTAGGTTTGGCTACCTGTGGTGAGTGTTGAAATATTGGCTCACGTAAATTGTTTCTTTTTGATGCTTTCTTTTTGATGCTATGTGGAGATCCACAGTGTTGATATTCTTACTTACAGATACGGGAAAGGTGTTGCCCTCTTGATAGTCCCCGCCTTCAGTTGCTCTTGGATGCATATTGACGACTCCGATACATTGCAGAGGTCTGGGATTCAGTGCGTTGGCGCTCGCATGTCCCTTTAGCTGAGCATAATACTGCATGCTTTGTCCGCTGGTATCTGTGGACGCCCACAAACGGGCCTGGCAAAAACGCCGAGAATCGGCATTTTTGCCAATTCTCGCTTCAACTTGACGCCAAATTTCCGGTCGATAACTGTCTTGTCCAAGACGCTATCGTCAGACTTTTGTCTTCGAGGTGACCGGTATACCGACCGCGCACTGCCGCCAGTGACTTCCGACGGAAAATCATCCTGATGCCGCGAATCTATCGTCGAAATGCAAAGATTCCCTTTGAGGGGCATTCGCCGCTACCTTCTTGACTTGTAACCGACTATAGTTCAGTACTTCCTGGCCGAATCGAACAAACCTTGATTATCCAGCAAAACCGAAACCAACAGCTAGGCCATCTCGAAATGATACCAGAAGTTGTATTTAGCACGCGTGCAGCCCGACATCTGTTTGACCCGCGTGGGAAAATGGAGCGTGACTACGATTCACCAAGCTCGTCCAAGTCAAGTGACGCCATGCATTTGAACGGTTCGTCGTTTGCCTTCGACCCGCGGACATCGCCTCTGAGGGAATGACCCGCAGTCTTATCACCGATCTAGTGGATCCGCCGAAATGTGTACCCAGATGCCGCTTCGTGTACCTAGGGGCCGCTTCAGAGGCGAAAGCTGCATCCTTTTCTTTGCAAGCGCCCCTTGTTCAATCGGCGTCCGTCGCACTTGTGTTTGCGCTAAACAACATACGCTTGCTCGAAGCTGATGGCTGTCTGCGAGTAATACCCTGCTAAAAGGCGTGACTTTTTTTTTGCACGTGCTTGGGAATTGGGTTGTGTGTGTGTTTATACAGCCTAGAACTTGGTCTGCCTCGCAGGGGCGACGAGTCTCCCAGCTGTAGATGAGAAATTTAGCCAGTGCGGTGCAACCGCTAGCCTGGGGTCTTTAACGTGCACCACGCAGTAGTGATACACGACCGCACGCCGGTACGATGCTCATCCAGATCGAAACGGGCAGGGGTGGGGCTCGAACCCAGGATCCCTGGGCTCTGCAGCGCGAGCTTTCGCTCCACGTGCTCCGAGCTGGTGTGCGCTAAACCACTCGGCCACCGATCCCCCGTGCGTGGGAACCGCATTAAAAGAACCGTATTTCAGTAGTGTACTGCCTAGGAGACTATATAATTCGAAACAAAATACAAGACGTCCATCGACCAAAGCTTGTTATCCCGACCACCCGACAAACATTTGCGTTTTGTGACGTCACGCAGCACCTCCGGATGTCAGCCATTAACACTGGCGAAATTCGGGGTGCAGTTTCGTACGTAAGCTCATGAAAGGTTTAATTAATAACGGGAGATCATATATCAAAATAAAAATGACGTTTGTCTATAGGAAGGCTCCCTCGACGTAACGAGCCCAAGAACTTAAGTACTTCCGGTTTCGACCGGACAATCCCTTTAACCGTCGCAGTTCAAATACCTATAAAATTGGGCATTAAGCAAAAGAAAATCTGTTAAATTGAATGCGCCACCAGTTCGGGCGGCCTGGCCGAGGCGACGCGAGCTGGACTCAGCCGCCATGTTTGTTTTCTGGTGGGTTCGTTGGGAAAAAGAAGTAGCACGGCCCCGTGACTTCCGCAATTTTTCTCCTCTATATTTCTTCTTCATCCGCAGTCCAGTTTCGGTTTCGGTTTCGAGCAGTTGCGGTTTCTTTTTTTTAGAGCATGACGTACAATAACCGTAAATGATAATCGCACGTTTGTATTTTGAATGACTAACTATATTTCTCGTTCCAAACGGTGCACTAGAGCAAGCGCTCGAAGAGAAGCGAACTGAGAGCGCGATGCGTCATGGGATATCCAACGCAAACAAAAACAGAAAGAAAAGATTTCCCGCATTCGTGACGCAGCAAGGCTGGCATGGTTATGATCTTTGACCTTGGTGGCGTTGTCAGCGTTGTGGTATTAGGGAGTTTTCGTAGACCGCGTTGCCCCTTCCGCTAAGCGTTCCGCAACGAAGAAGTTGCTACTGCGCCTGCGCGCCTATAGCCTTGACTGTGGAGTTCCCGCTATCGTAGCGGGTTGCGGAAAGCCTCGCGGGACGGCGAAAACGATCTACGAAAACTCCCTATTGTCACGGGAGTTTTCGTAGACCGCGCTGCTCCCTCCGCTAAGCGTCCCGCAACGAAGAAGTTGCTACTGCGCCTGCGCGCCGGTAGCCTTAACTGGGGAGTTCCCGCTATCGTAGCGGGTTGCGGAGGGCCTTGCGGGACGGCGAAAACGAGCTACGAAAACTTCTGAATAGCGTCAGCGCGTTACAACCGAGCCGTTCGAAGTACCCGTGGGGTGACGAGCGTGTTGCTGGCCAAAGGAGCACGTAGCTTCCACAACACTGTCAGCTTAGGGCTGAACGGGGTGGGGAAGCAACTTTTGTTCGAGTTTTGAGCGACGGGCTAATCTTTTAGGGGGAAAATGGCTGTGTCCGGTTGCAAGAACGAGGGTCCGAGAAAAGTTGAAATGCCAAAAAGCGGCGCTGCTCCGAAGGAATCTGCTACGTCACGACTACGTAGCAGATTCCACAACGTTGCTAGACTATTTCCCAAATAGGCTCCGCATGCATCCACCAGGTGCACATTGGAAGATCATTTATTTAGCTTTAAAATTAGTTTCCTTATGCTTTTCAACGGAAGACTGGTGTTTTTGAGGTTTGGGTGGAACATTCAACACATACAAGCGAGAAAATGAGCGCTGGAATTTCGTTTCCCTACCCCTTGAAATGTTTGATGCTGGCGAGCACTTCAAGATCAGCCATTGAAGAGCACGCTTCGTCTCGAGATACCCGTCGCGTCGCGACTTGCCCGTGACGTCATCGGCCTCCCTGGGGAAGGGCATACCGTAGTTATGGGCACTGACACTTGGTGGCGTCAAAGCGCTACTACCTTGCTTTGTCATAGTGCCCGAGTGCTGTAAGATATCCCCGTGAGATTGCGGAGCTGGCGGAGTCGTGCGTGCTATGACACCACGTTGTCAGCTGCGCGACTTGGCCGGTATGGCGACATCGGCAACGTCGGTTTGGGGCGCGAGCTCGCTGCTTTTTGAACTAAACTAGGTTGTGGAGATGTTGGTAGCTTTCCTACCTCGTGTTGTCGAAGGTGATGGCAGGATCATGTGCGACAGTCGCAGGACGAGGCACTTGCTGCCTATCTGATTTACCACCGACTGATCACACGACCAGACTGGGCGAGCGTACCAGATTCATGGATAAGTGAGTATCGCTTTCAAGGCGCCATAACAGTGGGCATTTAATCATTAAAGCGAGCAGGGAAGCCGGTCGAGTCTGATGAGGCAGCACGGCGGTGGCATCACTCGAGCATTTTACGCAGCGTATCGCATCGATTGTGGTGTGACCGCGACATTGTCACCCCACTGCGAAGAAACAAGTACACCATGAGGGTTTTGCGACATTCCTTGTCACACACAAGGGCGAAAACTAAACGAAGCGACGCGATTCCGGCGCAGAAGAGACTTGCGCTGGTCTCGACGGGACGTCATTTTCTAAGCGAAGGCACAAAACACAGAGAAAACAACTGTACGATTCTCATATCGTCACACAAAAACTACCACGAAAAAACACTCACATCGCCGCGATTTTGCAACACGACTTGTCTCAATGGCGAACATTAAACGAATGAAGAGGATACACCGGCACCGTTTTCTCGGTCTCGTCGAACGAGGCTTACGTGATCGTCCAAGCTGGGCACTTACCTCGTCGACGGCGAACGAGTTCTCTCGTCGTTGCACAAACTATACCGCGCACAAAGACGAACACCGTCACAACTCTGCGACGTAAACCTGGGTTACTTCCACGGGTCGGTCTCCCTCGGCGAGAACGACGTTGAAAGCAGCGCGCACCATGTTGAAAAAGATCGTTCATGAGACCCTGACGTCAAAGAATGAGTGAAAGCGATTGTCTGGTGGAGTGATTTCAAGGTGGCCAATTGTGCTTTGGTTTTCTTCACCAAACCTTCGATATTACGTTCTGGTTTAGGTAGTCTGTACTAGTGAGCTTACTTCCCATATATTAAAACCTTTAATGCTTCCGAGTCTTATTTTCGTGAATTGAAAAATTCGCGAAGTTTAAGGGCGCGCGAAAATTTTATAAGAGTTTTAATGCAATCATCTGAAACTCGCGAAATTTTGTTGCCGCGATTATGTCGTCTGTCACCGGTTCGCGAATAATAGGGGCCGCGAAAATAAAGGGTTTTACAGTAGTGGCACTGCCGTCGAAGGCCAGTGCCGTCGCGACATTCCTTTGAAGCTTCATAACCCACAACCAGGTGAATTTTGTATGTCATTTCATTCACTTTAAAATATGTTTTCTCGCGTTTCCAACAAAATATTGATGTTTCTGAGGCTCTACTGCTACCTATGTCATGTTGAAGCAAAGAAATGAGCTCCAGAATTTAGTTTTTGTACCCCTTTAAGAGAAGTGGTTCTAATGGTTTTTCTTCGCGCAATGAAGGATATAATGGCGGGGTAATATTCGCTTCTAACAACTATTCGCATATAGCAGGTGTGATAAGAAAAAGTTCCGGGACTGATTTTGTGCTGTTAAAAGAGAGCAGCACAGTGATGCGCGCGCAGCAGTCGAAAGAAGGAACCTTCGTGACTCGTTACACCTAGAGGTTATACCAAAGGGCGTCGGTTTGTGAACATTTGGAGCTGCGCTTGTAGACGAACTTGTGTGACCATATGCACGAGCATCATGGCGATCTCTCCATAGATTGCAAACCATAGCGAGAGCGAACATCAATCTTACGTCAAACTCGGCAAATCTAAACCAGGGATTTCGAAAAATATTTGGAAGGCTTATGTAAAAAAGCCGTGAAGTGTGCGAGGTGCTTTGAGTCGCACTCGCGCCTCAAAAATGGCAAAACGTTACTGAAGTCAAGGAGAGGTCCGATAAGGTCGCCTTACCGCTCTTCGTCACCACCGATGTCCTGCCGTTCATGATGCGCGAGTGCCACTAATACATCGCGAAATTCGCTACTTTTTGACAGAAGCCTGTTGAATCATTTAAAAAGGCTCTGCTTTATATCTGCCACGTTTAACGCAGAATTCATGTTCGCTCTCACTCTGGTTTGCAGTCTATGCTGAAATCGCCATTGTGCCCATGCACGTGGTCACAAAATTCGTGTAGCGCTGCTCCAAATGTTTACAGGGCGACGCCCTTTGGTATAATGAGACACGAAGGTCCCTTCCTTCGACTGCTGCGGGAGGGGGGGGGATCGGTGACAGAGTGGGCTAGTGGACACCAGGGGCACTAAGCTGGACGCTTGGCGAAAACGACGGCGGGAAATCTGGCGGCCGCGATTGGCCAATGCCACACTCGACCTTGGCGCCGGCCAATCATAGCCGCCGAATTTCTCGCCGACTTTTCCGCCAAGTGTCCAGATTAGGGCCCCGGGTCGGAGAACGTGGAGCAAAAGCTCGTGCTGCAGAACCTAGGGATCCAGCTGGACTCCTTCCCCACCTCTGCCCGTTTCGATCTGGATGAACATCGTACCCGCGTGCGGTCGTGTACTGCGTGGTGCACCTTAAAGACCCGAGGCTAGTGGTTGTACTGCACTGGCTAAATTTCTTATCTACAGCTGGGAGACAAGTCACCCGTTGAGGCAGATTAAGTTCTAGGCTCTATAGACCCCTTTCGAAATACTGCCCTCTGTTGGCAGCTGTAGAATTCCTACACAATGGCGGACTGAAACCGCAACGTCACGGTACACTTTATGCGTTTGGCGGGAGAACACACCCCCACCAGAAAAGGTGATGAGCGCAGTGACGTTGCATTTTCGACGCTGTTTAATTGGCTCGTAGGCTCCTAGCGTTGGCCGCCCTTCGACGTTCGCTATCTTGTGGAATGACTTGCTTGTTCCACAATGTCAGTTGTTCCGTCATTGTGCAGTGGCTCCGACCTTCCAATAATCGGCACCGAATTTTGAAAGGGGTCTATAAGCATACACACGCTCCAATTTTCGTTTCGACTGCTGCGCGTGCATCACTGTGCTGCTCTCCCTTTTGACGCTACAAAATCTGTCCCGGAAGTTTTTTCTTTATTACATCTCGTATGCAATAGTTTCGTGGACTGTATGAGATCAAGCAGTCATATGCTTATTTGGCGAACCTGGCAGTTTTTGAGAGAGCTGTACTACGATCTTAGAATGGAATGCGAATTAGAGATGTCATACTTTGGGCTATATAATAAATTGAAAGATAATAAAGCTTGCGGAAACCGCAAACGCAAAAGAAGAAAAAAAAGGATCGATAGTATTTTAGCTTTTATTGCCGCGCGCGCAGCTCGCCAATAGGCAGGGTTCGATTTCTTGGAGCGACGTGTCTTTTGCTGATCCCTGCATTTTAGTGTTCTCGCAAATTCGAGAATCCTGGTGCTTGTTCGAGGTGCGAAAGTTCTACGCGTCGAACTTTCTGCGCCGATTATTCCAGAAGCTCACGCGTGTATATAGGGGCTTCGCATAGCAAACCAGAGTCAGTTTTCGCCCCAGCGTTCGATTCAGCTGTCACGCCGACTTCGACGCCCGCGACGCTCTGCTTTATTCTGTTCCTTTTTTTTATTTTTGGGCACAAGTTCGCCCCATTAAACTTGAGTTTCTCCAGTTATTATCGCCTCATCACTTGTCATTCGTGACAATATTCTCCACTTGGATACGTGACGTAATTTCAGAGCAATCACATTTATGCGACATTATATCTAATCCTTTGCCGTGTAAAAGGAGTACACCCTCCATTGGGACCACGTCGGCTACCTCACACTCATCTACCGTTTCCTCACCTCAAGGTCGCCAATCCTATAACACGGGAACGGTTCCAAACATCGTACCAAGGGGATACCAATGTCCGTCGTCGTCTGAAAGGCCTTGGAGAAGAAGAAGTCTCCTGCGAGGACGGTCATCTTGTTGCCCGTCTGGATGTCATCCAGGACCAGCGGGTCCAGTCGCGCCTGGTCCGCCAGGTTGGCGGCCGACGCGTGGATGGTCTGCGCCGCGTGGAACTCCTCGGTGGCGTTCACGACCAGCTTCTGACGCTTCAGGACCACGTCGCGGAGCTCCGCGCTGTCGGCGGAGACGCCGCAGGCCTTGATGAGCAGAGACACCAGCAGACCCCGCGTCTGGATGTTGGCGCTCTGTTGAAACAGGAGCTGCCTGCGTCGGACATCAGAAAAGGCGTCTGAACCCATCCGTTGGCTGGAAAATCTTGGCTTTTGGCGATAAAGTCGCTGTAAACAGTTTTGACAATATATATATATATATATATATATATATATATATATATATATATATATATATATAAAATAATCTGGAGGAACTTTTATCACAGAACCGGGTATTTGTCAAAAAAAAATCCAAAATTTTCACGTAAAATAAAAAAAAAAGTTCCGCTACAGAACGTTTAGTCTCCAACTCGCAGCCCAATTGTAAAGCTGGAGGTTGGGACCGAATGTCGAAGTATCAGAACTATCCGTTATTTGACTAAAACCTTACAAGCGATTTGCGAACATTTTTATTGAGAAACTAGGACCCGTATCCGGTAGCAGACGCTGTATATCGTCAGGTGTTATCGTTCTTATTAGGCCACCATTACTACGTTTAAAGTTTTCAAAAACGGTTATAACATTTCAGTTAGTCTGATAATGGTAAGCTATGAATCTAACATCTGGTCCCAACTCCTAGCTGTACATTTGAGCGAAGAATGAGCGTTGGGCGGTGCGCTGTTTAGACTTGCGGTAAGAAAATAAATTTTTTTGTGAACACTTAGCACTTTGTTAAACAAAACCGTCCTAACATTTCATGGGAAACTCGGCCCTTCGGTCACGACTTCCTTGCTACCTTGGTAAGATAGGTCGTCTGCTTAGGTATGATTACCTAAAGTCTCTGATAAGTAAGATGTGCCACAGCCCGGAAACACGTTTGATTGGTACAGTTCCGACAGACTGCGGATCAAGCAGCACAATGCCGACGCCAAGATTGAAACAGATGTCGGTTGTTCCAGTTTTCTTAAAGGGGCGGTGCAACAAGTTTTGTATTTGTACAAAATTCCGCTTAGTATTAATCCTCATATTTGTAACCTACGAATGCACGGATTATCCATTGGTAGAGGCAGTGGTAGATGTTCTGCGTCCACCTAATGGTAGACGCAGAAAAAATATAAGGAAAATGAGCAGCGTTTATTCCCTCGACTGTGAGGCAGAACAAGCGGCCACGTGATATGGAGCCCAGTGTATGCCACCAGTGCAGCCAAGCGCAGGGCACTCGCTGAGTTCAAGTTTTAACATAAGAGACCCTAATTCATTGGGAACACCTAACAGCTCGGGGCGTCCCAAGCTTTCCGAATGCAAACGCGAATGCGGAAACATCTGCGCCTGCGCAATACGACGCAGAAAGCTGCTTAAGGGACCGAAAGCATTAGGCTCCCCTATTCTAAAACTATTCTTATGGATTCAGGTATTCCCGTGATTGTAGCTACAGGGCACAAGCCACTCCGCGAATGTTCGTCGAGCCATTGATTGTCCCGAGTCCAAATCGAGCGCCCACGCAATGCTGCCTCCAATTTATAAGCAGCCTTCGACAATCGCCACCACGGGACGATTCCTGTGGTTGTGCAAAACGCTAATGTCTGCGTAGTCGTGTAATTGTATTTATTTTTTTAAGGACAGATTTTGAGAAGTTAAGAATTTTTCCTTTCCTTTCGTTCTCAAGCACGTATGCTCCGTATCTTGTATGCGAGACGAAAAAATAATAAAACATTCGAACCTGGATTAGGCGAGAAAATATAGGTGAGGCAAAACGAGAATGTTTGACAGTCACGCCTTTTTTGTGAACACCTTGCAGCCGCGTGGAGATATCAGAACAATATTTTAACGCATACGAGAAGTGACGAAGTTCAAGATGACTGCGCCCTTGCAGAAAAGGTGATCTACAATGGCGGCGCACTAGCGATACTAAATCATGTGGTTACTTGTCCGGGCGGCTGCGAGGTAACGTTGCTGCTGGGGGCTGGGGAAGCAAACGCTGCTTGTTTCTTTCTTCTTTTTCTTTTCTGCGACTGCTATTGTGTAAAAAAAAAAAATCTAACGCATGTTTCCTAGATTGTGGATATCAAGGAATGATTCGAGGTGATATTTACCGAATGCACAAAAAAAATGTTGCACCGCTCTTTTAGGCCTCGGCACAGTGCTAGTAGACATCACACCAGAGACAGTCTGCAGATACTAGAGAGTTTTAGGGCACCGTTTTTTGCACATCCGATTCGGTACGATGGACCCTCCGGTACGCACTGCGCATGTGCGAGTCTTCTGCGATAGCGCATGCGCAGTTCGAACCGGAAGGCCCGTCGTACCGTATCGGATGTGCAAAAACAGTTCTCTAAAACTCTCTACTGCCCGAGACATGTTTTTCCCTTGTACGACGGCCCATTGGCCATCCAAGAACTGTCTGCAGACATGTTCAATGCCCACATGATTCCGTCATCGTGCCTGCAGGGAACGCCGTGCCCTTTGTGTATGATTTATGATCAGCGTGACCGCAGCTTTATTCAGGAGTGAACTAATATAATGGACGGTGGTGATGATCTCTCGGTCGTTTGGGGGCCTCTCTCTATAAAGCTGGGGTCACACTGTCCATACAGCATACAAAAGAAAGACACGAGTCAACACTATATCCCTGGTTTGAATGCCGCGTGCCACGTTTTCTCCTTGAACTCATTGCCATATGGCATTCGAAGCACGGAATTCGCTCTGACTCACGAATCTGTACATGCCGACTGACTTTTGCACACTGTGTAAGCAATAAACCCCCCTCACCCCCCCCCCCCCCCCCCCCCCCCGCCCCGGCTTACACTATTCCCTAAGAGTCCCTCTTCTGCCCATTGCGTCCGAGTCTGCGATGACACTGAGGTGTTCGTTTCTCTCGCGTAAAATTTCTGCCCCATTTTTTGAGTGGCTGGACTCACTTCATACTGTCACTTTTGCGCGCTTAGAGCTCAATCCTCGCACACTGTTCGATTCAAGTGCCCCTTGAAATGCCACAGTTTCAATAAGTCTACCTCTTTTTTTTTATTTATATATTGCGTAATATATTGCTCCAAGATAAAATTGCCAAGTTTGAGAACAAGTAATAATAATAATAGTTTTATTTCCAACAATGAGGTACACTGTTGGTGGGGGCTTGGGAAAAAACTGCTGAAACAGCTTGACTGGTCCCGAGCCGCCAGAAATCAATACTTGCAACAAAAGCATTAACTTTTTTTTTTTTCTCTTTCAATATTATTACTTACTGGGAGGGGTTTGAGTTGTCCATCCTTCATTGCCAGCTACCTTCAACGATGCTTCTACATCTCGTGCACCTCGAACGCGCGCACGCGCCTAAAAAGCACGGCGGAAGGCGGCGAGCGCGAGCATATAGGCCAGACATTCAAAGAGGCACCCCAGCATTCTCAGTCTGCCAGTGGAACAGCTGAGCGATCGTCTTCTACACATGTACCTGGAAGTGGTAGAGACATACTAGTATAATCACTTTTTGTTCAACTTAAAAAAAAATATACAACAACAATAAGGGTTTCAAGCCTCCCCCTCAAAACGGCCGCCACGAGAGATCGGTACTTCCGAGAGCAGGCGGTGGCTTCCCTGCCGTGCGTGGCCGTTGGCTGGGCGGTTCTGATCAAGGTCAAACGTCTCCGACGCCGAGACACTTCCCGATCTGGACTCGCTGGCCCACTTTTACTCTCGTGCGCCGACACGAGCGAGGGGGTCGTTGACTCCCCCGGCGAGCGGAGAGCGCCGCTCGCAGCACTCCTCGCGCCAGCCGACCTGCTCGATGCCGCACGGTCAGGCGTGACCTTCGGAACTGTGACGATTAAATTAAGTGTTACTGAATTGCTACCGCTTCCCGCTCATCCGATTCACGAGGGACCCCAAGCGTTAACGGAGTTGCGCCTTCTGTGTCTGCTCCTGAGCTAACTTCGTATTCTCCGAAATAATACTGCGCAATCAAATTTTTTTTCTTTTCTTTTTTTGCAGCCGAGGCAATTTGTGGATTGGTACAACAAGTACGGCGGTCTTCGATAAGATTAAACAAAAGACAATAAAAAAAAATTGCAACTCACAAACAATGATCGAAAAAACAAAAACATGGAGTTCTAAATCTCTGTAGGAGCATGTTGGTAAAAGTAGTCAGCGACAGGAAGCATTAAACAGAAAATATTAACTGTTTCATTTCCTTCTGGTGCGTTCAGTGCTGCTGCAGTCAGTTTTTCTGTTTTCAACTTAGACACAGAATAACGTAGTGGCATTAAAATTATATATATATATATATACACCACTGCAACTGAAAGTTATTTGAGCTTAACTGCCGCAATGCTATTTGCAGGTGTCTAATATGCTTCCACACAATACAGGATATTAATTGTGCCAGCAGAGCTACATTCCGTGGTGTGCCCGTTATTAAAAGTCCACTAATAACCCCTAACTTGCTAACACGACCAGTTCTTTTTCTTTCTTCCTTTTTTTTTTTTGCGAGTGGTAGGCATTTTGTCAAAATTGTGTCTTAGCCTAAATTAACCTCTGACATGCGTAGAATTCTGATATCTTTTTCATTACCAGATAAAAACAAACCAACTGCTTCTGATCATTCATTTATGCTTGCTAGTGGTGTTCTTTATATTATAAATCTAATCTTAGACAGGAACATGTTTCGGATGGTGGCATAGCTTTTCGTGTCTGAGATGAAGGAAATTGCGCACGTTCTCGCGTTCATCCCCTTTTTGATTGCTGAACTGCAATTATTTAATCAATATTTATGTATAAAAAAAAAAACGCGTTAATAATGTTGTTTACAAGAATCAAGCAGCGAGAGCCGACGATAGTGGTAAAAGGACCCTCTTTGTGAGCTTCCTTCGGGGTCGCGTAGATGTGCAGCTTCGCTTCTCCTTACTCAGTACCGCAACCGACTCCATGAGCCATCTTCGTCCGTCCAGTGTTCCCAGAGTTCTGAGGTGCTGCGTGTCGCTACGCGGAAACGGAAGGAAGGTTAAGTGACACGCTGCGATCGATGGGTTGGCTTCGGTGGCTCGCTGCGTTCGTTGTGGTACATAGTAGAGTGAAACGTAAAACTATCCCGACCCTGCCTCCTCCACAAACATTATCACTGCTCAGACCTCAAGGACTCACTGCTATCTTCCCCAGAACGAATAGCACCTCGCCTCAATAACTCCTGTTCTATCAAAGAAATTTTCGGTAAGACCAATGCTTTTAATGAATCCTTTCTTCCTCTCCCCATTTCCGAATGGAACCAGTTGCCATCATTTATAGTTGCCATTAACGGCTCTACTGCGTTTTTAAATGCTCTTCCAATCCACCTAATGTAAGTGATATTTTGCTTTTTTTTAATATTTTATATAGCTTTTACTACACTTTTTTTTTCTTTCTCTGTAGTCTTCTCCATTAGTGCGTTTTTTTTTTTTTGGTACTAAATTGCCCCCTTATGTAATCCCTAACTGGGCCTTTAAGGCGAAATAAATGAATAAATAAATTAATACAATTTAAATTATTTTTTTCTTGCACTGCAATTTTTTAGTTTATTGCTCCATGCACTTTTTGATCCAAGGTTGTATTACTGTATGGCAATCAATTTTTATTTTATTTTTTGCTTTCAATGCTGCCTAATTGCATATGCTTCCTTGTGTTTTCTGCATTCATGCACCGCTTTTTCTAGAGTTGTGCTTTGTTGATTGTTAATTTTTTTTTTAATATTCGTTTTGCTTCTTAAATCCCGGTTGTAAATTCCACGATTTGTACGGATTAAACAGGAGATGACTAAAATAAAACTGTACGTTGTAAGCGTACGCACCAGTCAAGTAAAAAGCACCTTCATGGCAAAGAATAAAAGCTCGCGTGGAGACTCACTCCAAACACAAAGATGCACATTGAAAAACCTTATCGAAGGAAAAAAAATCGCCCTTTTCGCTTACAGTGTGCGAAGAAGCGAAACAAAATAGCTGTAGCACGGTCGTGCAATGCGAGTAAAATGGTGACGTCAGGAACCTGAGGACGGGGGTGCGACGTTGTCGTGGTTGGCATCGTGGATGCCACTGACGACCGCCACGAGTGCTCGTTTATCCGTGAAGTAAGCGGGTAAGTGCGGGGGAAGTCTCTAACACCAGACAACACTACGTGTAGCAACTGGATACTGCCAAAGTGGAATCCCGTGTAACTCGAGTAACGTTTGAAAACAAGTATTTTAAGCAGACGAGAGGAAGTCTCTTCCTTCGCCGCGTCGTTGCTGGCGGGATGTCTGGGCTCCTTTATCTTCTCTCTACGCGCCACACGGCCGACGGGAAAACCCGACTTTCCTCTCCTCGTGCCAATCGGGGAGAAAAGAAGGGTTTTCCATTGCGGGGACCACAGCTCACGAGCTCGAAATCTCTGCAAAGTGTCGCTCGTAAAACTATCAATTTGAAGAAAAAAAAAAAAAAGATTTAGTTGTTCAGTTACACTGAGAAAATGTCCATATGCGCGCTTGGAAACAACCTGAAATAAAGCAAAGAGCACGGATTTTCTACAAGTACCAGCTCAAAACCCGCTCCAGCCGCACTTGAACAGCGTGTAACGAGGGGAGGTAAGATTCGATCTCACTTCCCGCTCGCGCAGCCGTGCGGTCTATTCTCGTAGAACGTCAGATCCTTCGCGTGGCGTCTCGGCCGCCTCCGGGGGCGCACCGCACCGCCACGCGGAAGGCCACTACTTTGCCTATCACTACAACTGCTGGCTATTTGCGTTTCCTCGTCCCTTTGTAGAGGAGCGCGATGGGCACTTCCCCTTGGCAACGGCACGAAGGACCGGGCTAGGGTCGTAGTTGACCCAGATGAGCTGCAAACGGGCAGTTCCGGGAACGCGGGTTGGATGGCGGTCGGGGGTCATTATCTTGCAGCTGCTCCCTCCCAGTTCCTTGGGACCGTGGCCATAAACGTTGTCAAAGTTACATCCACAACAGTATAAGTTTGGGGGCTTTACGTGCCAGACCAACAAAGGGCGCATTGCGCGTCCCAGCGAAGGACCTCAGATTAGTTCCGACCACCATGGGATGTCTTGACGGGCAAGCGAAATCTCGGTTACGCGGTGTCTTCGCCGTAGTCAGCCTCCGTCGAATTGCGCTCACCTCTACCCGGATTCGAACCCGCCAACGGGGGTTCGTAGGCCAACGCGCTGCCTTCGAGCCACCAAGGCGGAATTTATATTCATAACAATGAATATGTAGTGATTACACAAAGGAAGACGATCTTTTTCGAGAGTGTCATTTTTTCTGTATATCTAAAAACAGAATTTAAAGTCGTTTTCACATCAAGAACCGTAGTAATCACAGCCCACCCCCTCGCGGGGCATTCCTCACTTTTCCCTTTATGTGGAGAATTAAGGCGTATTATTATAGATTAGATATATGCTATCTTATTAAAGGGACACTGACACCCCCCAAAAATTTTCTTTTTTATTTTTTGCCAGGCGCTTCATTGTGGTGTCGGAGGACTACCCAATTAATATTTTGCAACAGAGTAGCGTATTTTTTTAATAAAGCCAAAAGACGCGACTGCTCGAAGCCGAAACCGAAACCCGACGGAGGTCGGAGAAGTGGAGAGAAGAAAGTGGGTGGCGGAAGTCACGTGGCTACACCCGACCGTGCGTTTTTTTGTTTTTTTTTTTTCTTCTCTCCGGTAGCAGACGACACGACATGCGGCGTGCGATGCGGCGTGTGGGAACTGCTCGCCGTGCGATTCTTTTGCAGTTATGTTTGTTCCGCTCGCTGTTCTGTACTCCAAGATGAGTTGTTTTGTACATTGAGGAGTTGGAGATGAGTAGTGAGTGCCCGTGGTGAATTTCCATGATCGGCTCCGAAAAGAACACACCCAAGATGTTGCGTGAACAGCTGGCTCACATGTCCTGCATCCGAAAAAAAGTGGCATTGTGCGGCAGAGTTTCCGAAAGATCAACGGGATCGGGACCAATGGCTGGCTGAAATTCCTGTAGAACATATACGGGCACCTCGGAAAGCGGACGCTACCTGATTTATATGTTCCTTGCATTTTGTGGAAAGTGATTACATTGAGTTCGCAGGTGTCAAAACGGAAATCCCTTACCATCTAATTCAGCGAAGTATCGTCCACAACATTTTTTTGTTATTTTTTTAGTTTGTTTCTTCAGTGATGATTGTAAAAAGAAAAAGATATGTAAACATCGTAAAATGTTTGAAAAAAAAAAAATTTTACGGGGGATCGAACCCAGTCCTACCGCGTCTGATCCGGACGTCTTTCCCACTGAGCTACTGGGGCATCTCTTTTGGGGTGGATTTCTTTCCTTAGTAATAATTTAGCCGGTAAACTGTAAGTTGGAAAGTTTGCTGTCGATTTTTCTCTAGCAAAAGCACTCCCGGGTCGAAGTCGGGAAGCGCCACGCTTTGGGGACATTCGCACCTAGTAAAGAAATCGTACGCGTGCATATTCAACTCGATGTAGACACGTCGTGCTTGACGTTTGCGCGAGCGATGTCTTCAGCCACGAGAAGGGAGCGACGGCTCGGCGACGTCTTCGTGCAAATCGGCTTGGTGGCCGGGCGTGTCGTACAGGATGAATACCAATTCTTTTGACAGAATTCACCGGTACCGCGAACGACAGTTCTGAAATAGAGGTCCCATGCCCGTCGTCCGCTGCCATCGCCGTCCCCGCGAGTCCCACGATACGCGAAACGACGAACGCACAGAATGCTTCCGGTTTTCCGTGGAACTTTTTTATCAATCAACGTATTTACAGGTTTTTAGAAGTCACAAAAAATTAGTTTCATATTTTTTTTCTATTTTTAATATTGAGTGTGTGCCTTCAGTGACCACGACTTTGATTAAATTTGGTGGTCGCATCGATACCTTAGAAAACGGCCCGTGACCGCGAAAAAGAGAGTGAGCGAGACTCGAACCGGCCAGTTCTTGATCGGCGGTTTTCGGGCGGAAAGAAACCGAATTTCGAGCCGCAAATTCTGTTCTGGGTAGTTGAGCTCTCATATGTCACGTACAACTAAAAACCTCGGTGAGCATAAATACCCTGTCAGTGTCCTTTTAAGACGTACTCGTTTCAAACGCCAAAAGCATCGCGCTTCTCCTTTCGACAACCACATCTTGTAAGAACTACGACCCTCGGCGTATGAACAATGCGCAATGCTTTCTTATTTCCTTGAGGTGAAAACAAGCAGAGTGTTTTTTCGAGCCGGTACAACACTGATCGAAACTCAGACTTAGCAATTAAAGTGGTGCTTTCATTTTTCGTTTGCTTTCATTTTTCTTTCTTCAGCGAAAGCTTCCGTTTCTGATAGTCCACTCCACCACCAAAAATATAGGACTGGAAGTCGATTAAAATTTTTAACCGGATTAATTGTCACCGTTATTTCAATTAGTATATCGCCAATTAATCGGTTTCGTTCATTTCCATGCAAAATAATTTTAATAGAAAATTTTCTTTTCTTTTCAATATGCGATAACAGCGCAATATGGAATTTTGATTATGAATCGACCTCGATGTGTAGTTGAGAACAGTTTAAAGGCACGCACTCACAGATTCTTACTTCAGCTGCTTGAGGCAAATAGGTTCGCTGATATCCTACGGCCAGAGTGACCTCCGTTGATAGTTCACAATAGTATGTGCTGGAGTAAACGACACTCGCACAGCATTGAAGTGGACGGGACCCATGTAACCTTCTACACTTGTGTGGAGTTAGAAATCTTACCGCTATAGTTTACTTTAGGTTAAAATTGTACATCAAAAGGTCAAAATCGATTTTTTTTTTTTATTATCCGAAATAACTGAAAACAATGCCTGGACATTACCTTCAAAATGTAAAACTTGAAAACTCAGTATTTGTGAAGTAAAAAAAATCATGAGCCATTCCACTCTTTGAAGGTGGTTGATCCGCTAAGCTGTTTAGCACGCGACTCAAACCCGCCCCAAGGAGCTGGAAGAAAACTAGACACGCGGGACGAGGCAGTCACCCGGCGGAAAGTGGACACATCCGACAGGACCGTCACCCCGGGAGAGCGAAAGGAAAGAAAACTAGGCACGCAAGCGCTTGGAAAGACGACAAAGAGAGGGCGGTGCGAGCTTAGACATGGCTGACACGGGTCGCAAAGCGGCACATGTACCTTTGAGAGACCTTTATTATCTACTGAAGGTTTACTGATGTTGAAAATGGAGCCTAATGGTAAATAATCTACTGAATAGACCTATTGCTAAATTACCCAAGCATCAAGGAGAATGCAGGGAACGGTGTTCCACGTGTCGCATGTGCCGGCGTCTGCAGCAGTTACTGTTTTAAAGCAAAATTCTAAAACAAATGGCATCTTGCACGCCCGTTCGTCAACACTTTATTTTCGACATTTGCTTCGAATCTTTTGTACGGGAAAGGCGTACGCGAGCGGCGGTGCGAGCGTAAAGTGTTCAGTGATTGCACACGAAAAATCCACGGAACCCTAGCCGTAAACAGCTTCGCTGTAAAAAATAATTTCCAAAAGCCGAATTTGAAGTTCCCGCGCTTTACGCGTCAGTGCAGTCACGTCAAAAATTGAGTCGTCCTGCAACTCGAGTTTCTGTCACGCCTCCGAAAAGTCGGGACCCGACGTGCCGTGTTCGCCCGCGTCCAGCGATCTACTGCTCTTCTCCATGTGTGTCGTCTATCGCTGTGAGCGTACGACGCTTCACCTTCGAGTTCGAAGTTTTTTAGGGCCCTTTTAGCGGTCTCAAATGTTTTTAAACGGTGTGAGGTCAAAAAGAACTCGCAGTGGACTTTTGTGAGTGACGTGAGGCGCCACGTCGCATCGGTTCTGCGTGAAAGGCTACCCCGGCGGAGTCACAACCAAAGATACGGTACATAGACACCAAACCCAGTTGCCTTGACCGTATGACGATTTTATTGTCGAAGTCTGAGAGGTCGTCGGGCACCTCAGAAAAGAGAGCTTCGCCCGATTTCCCGACTCACCGATCATTTTTAGTGCTACATATGTTGAGCGCCGCATGTTATCCGAGGGTGGATAAAAAGTTCTGAGGCCGCATCATTCCGGACTCCGATTTTCGGTATTTCAAAAAGAAAGGCAGTAGTGCGTTGGCAATTGCGATAAAAAAAAAAATGCTTTACGAATACCGTTATTAAATATTATATAAATGTCGCCTACAACGCTTCCATATTTCAAAAATGGTTACGTCACAAATGAAAAGAAGCGAGGAGGTAAGGAGCAGGAGAGAAGAGCCTCGAAAATAAAAAGACGCGTGTGGGGAAAATTTAATTTAACGTTGTGGTGTTTTTTTTTTTTTTTTTTTTTTTTTTTTTGCTTTTTGCGTGTTTATGATTACAACTTGCATCGTTTTAGATAGCGCCAAAAATACGATCTTTGGGTTTGCAGCGCCCATTTAAAGTTTACCCTTTGAAACGACCTCATTGAAAATAAATGCATTTTGCGCAATTTCTAACATTCTTGGTCTACAAATGTTTAAAAGCCCAGTTTTGCAATGGTTTCCCGCATTAAAGCACTAGATCGATTGTAATTATTCCGAAGCGCATGTAGAAAAAACACAGTGACATTTACGGGATACTACCTACGACCCCCTCTCCTTCGATTTTTATGACATTTCGCGAATACGGATTATCAAAGGCTACTAAAATGTAAACTTCATTCCGCGCCTAAAATTCTATTCGTGCTTTTTTAAAATTTCCGCCCTGTTTGGTTTATGGTGATTTGAGATGTCAGGAGTTATGCTTTCAATGAAAACAGAAAGCCTTGCATTGCGGTATGTCGATCTACAAGGTTTAAACGAATAATAAAAGAAAACACAGTAAACATTTTTAGCGGCGTTATCGTTCTTGGTTTACGGAAAAGCTCTGTCGAAATATTGCGCGTCGTGACCTATTTCATCGGGAAACACAAAACTGTATTGCGTGAACATATATATAGATTTAGTTACCATCCCCCAAGATATAAAGCAGATTTATATACTTCTACACCTGCATGTTTTTACATGCCTCCTAATATATTCGCACGAAACTTAATATTTTTTCTTAGTAGGTACGACGTTTCGCAGGACTTTCTGGTCCCTGGAATACTGGCGTCAAGTCAATCCATGTTGTGCCAGCACGTGGATAAAGAACGGTAAGTGCTTGATGCCTTATGTAGCAGCTATTACTTGTGTGGTGCCCGACACAGCTATGTGGGCCCTGCAAAATGTCGTTTCCTTCCCAGACGCGGTCACCACCAAAAGCCCGCCATTGAATCGAAAGGACTTCCAAGTGGCCGCGCTGTGTGCTAACTTTACTTCGCACATCAACAAATTAAGCTCGAACGAACGGAGGTAGGCACACAGCTCCACTAGCCTCGCACTCTTACTTGCTCATCCGACTTTAGCGTCATCTTGAAGTGTTATGATTCTTCATAATTTTTGCGTTCAAACTTTTCTGCTCCAGGATGCAGAAGCCATGGACGGCCCCGCGCTTCCCTCTCCTCCCCTTCCCCAAGACGGCATTCTATGATCCTTGTTACAAGCTAATAAAACACTGATTCATTGAAACTCTTACTAAGCTCTTTTATTTAATGAATGGTGTGTTCCTAGGAAGGTGCGATTAGGGAATATTACCACCGTCCATATAACGTCTCCTGTCGGCGTACTGGGTGATGTCCTAAAAGTGTTCGAATATACGTTTGGACAAAAAGTTTGCTTGACGTTCTTTGACCTACTTTAGGATGGACTGTGCTAGCCTTACCTTTCTTGTATGTCAATATAACGTCTCTAGCGGACGTAAACTACGTTTCAGATGTTTTCTAGACTTCGAGTATACGTTCCGTATTTAACCAGGCGTACGAATATTACGTCGATTTGACGTCCTACGGCTTTTTCTTTATGCCGTGACGTGATATTTGTATGTCTTTGAAACGTTGACATGACATTATCAATTGGCATCCCGTTCAGTTTAGCCGTGTACTCGCAGTTTTATGGCCGTTAAATGGGACGTTATGTCAACGTTGATGTAATGTTATCACTTGACTTCCCGTCCAATTCAGGCGTGCACTCGTCGTTTTAGGGTCGTTAAGTCGAACGTCATGTCAACGTAAAATCGACTTTTTTTTCCGAGTTTTTTTATATATATATTTTACGTTGAAGGGACCTGACGTCCAGACTTTTGACATCCTTTTGAAGTGTCGGCCCAGATACCACTTCAGAAGAAGAAGGTTATGGAAGGTTTTTTTGTCTGCTAGCACTGTGCGAATTGGTTTCTAGCCCGAGACAAACCCTGGTTGCCACCTTTCGCATCGTACTGCACGGACCCACTTCCGTCGCAGAGACTTCTTGGTCGGAAACCGACAAGATGTCACTCTGCTGTATTTCTTTGTGGTGTTATTGCCCCGCCTCCCCCCAGCACATCATCCCCTCATCGCTCGGTTTTGGATTTCTAGAAAACGTCGCTCACCGTCTTGGTCGCTTGCTCCCGTCACTTCCATGCGGTTTGCCTCGTCGCGCGACTGCCCGAGCGACAGCGAAGCGGGTCGCCGTCGCTTATCTGGTCGCTCACCAAATCGCTTACATGCGGTTTATACTCAATTAAGTTCCATGCACACAGCATTGAACCATTGGCGCCTCGATATTAAGTATAAACCGCATGCAAGCGATTCGGCGAGCAACGAGACAAGCGACGGTGACCCGCTTCGCTGTCGCTCGGACAGTCGCGCGACGAGGCAAACCGCATGGAAGTGACGGGAGCAAGCGACCAAGACGGTGAGCGACGTTTTCTAGAAACTTAAAAAACCGAGCGATGCAACAGGCGGCAGTGAGAAATCTTCGTCGCTGACTCTCGTCATTGTCGCCGTCGCTCGTCTCGTCGCACGCAAAATCGCTTACATGCGGGTCCGGCTTTACGGAAACGAGCGCGCACATGCAGCAAGAAGCACGACTGGGTTGCCTTACTGC
Source organism: Ixodes scapularis (assembly GCF_016920785.2). Lineage (NCBI taxonomy): Eukaryota > Metazoa > Arthropoda > Arachnida > Ixodida > Ixodidae > Ixodes > Ixodes scapularis. The sequence goes on from NW_024609835.1 coordinate 173,603,360, forward strand.
GTCAGTTGAAATTTGCATATGTCGCAATGGTGTTCACTGCCCTTTATTAGCGAGATCTCTGCATGGTCTCTGAAGCCATAATCTTGTATCGTTGATCCATTCGCTGTCCGATTCCATTTCATTAATAAGAAAATACAAGAGCTATGTTGAAATATAGATATCAAATGATTAAATGAAAGCCCGAAATATCGAAAAGACCTAAAGAAAAAACACGATTTCAACGCGGACCGTAAAAGAACGCGAAAACAAAGCTCCGGTAATGGCCGGTGCAGCACACAACGCGGAGCACCGGCGAGAAACTGAAGGGCAGCTATGGCGGCAGGGTCACGTGACGTCAAGATGGCGGCGCCCACGAAATATTGCCTGAAAGGATCTATAGACCTTTTCTGCAAGTGCGCCGCCATCTTGAATTGACGTCACTTCCAGTATGGGCGAAAACATTGTTTAGGCTTTGCCACGCCAATAGAAGGCATTTAGGATATAAGCGCAACCGTCACACTTTCTCGTTTTGCCTCCCCTTTATTTTTTTACTATTTGCAGGTTGAAACGTTTTAGTATTTTTTCGTCGCCCATACCGGATACGCCTTTTAGGTGGCTGGGGACGAGAGTACACAGAAAAGGTCTATAGACCTTTCCAGCGGAAGTCTCGAACGAGCGATTTACAGCGCGCGTCCCTGGTTTTGAGAGTGTACAGTCGCCGGCCATATGAGCTCCCCCGGCCGAACGCCGACCGGATCAGCGAAAATCCCGCATGCGGCGCGTCGAACGTAGCCGCGTTTTGGGAACTAGGCTATTATACTCCGTTTCACCTTCAGTCCGAGCGCAGTGGACGCCACGAGCCATCCCAGCCGATCCAGCGCCGGGAGAAAGTCGCGTGACCTGCCGGTGGGGCGGGGCGACACGGGGACCTCAAGGTCGCATGACACTCCCTCAACGCCGCATTGGCTGGGATGGCTCCTAGCGTCCGCTGTGCTCGGACGGAAGGTGAAACGGAGTTATAGGACCAAACCATTCCGTTATCAAAGGGGTGGACGCACAGCTTTTATCGGGATTTCAGGCTTTAGAAGTGTGAATCACGAAAACATGGCCGATTAGAATTGCCGTCTGCGGGTGTTGGGCCCAAGTGTTCGGAGATGATGGTATAACTGCTGATAAACTGGAGCTTGCTTTAGGCGTATATAAAGCAGCAGTGTGCGATCGATGCTTGCAAATGTAAATACCCTATGTTTGATATGATATTGGGCATGACAACAATGATCCCTCGGCAAGCGAGAAGTGGCCGACTAGGAAGCCATCTGCAAAGTCATCGTGTAGATAATTACCCTTGGCGAAGCAACGCGCTACTGAGCGCAGAACAATAAAGTCTCCTTGATAAAACGCGTTTATGAAAAGTGCCTGAATCTTTATTCTGCTTCGACACAAATCTTTTTCTTTTTGTTATCTATAGCATATCCCTCTAAATTCAATAAATGATTTCAAGATCGCTTGTCATTGTCTAGTCTAGGTTTAAGAAAGATTGTAAGAAAGCTTGGGCGTAGGATTACTTTTCGGGTAGGAAATATTTAAAATGACAAACCGGTTTTGCAAATAAAAAAATTAGCCTATAACACGTCAGATATATTATGCAGCGAAGATTTTCGATAAACCGCCTGAGTTTACCTACAACCGGAGGCGGTTGTAGGTAATCGGCCATGCTTCAGATTCACGTTCCAAAACGCGGAATGCTATTAAACTTCCTGCGTCCACCCCTTTGATAACGGAATGGTTTGGTCCCAATAGCCCGGCTCCCAGAACGCGGCAACGCTCGACGCGCCGCATGCGGGATTTTCGCTGCTCCTCTCGGCGTTCGGCCGGGGGAGCTCATATGGCCGGCGACTGTACGTTAGTGTTGCCCGACTGCGCTGAGCTGTGGAGTTTCTCGTCAGTGGCCTGTGGCAGCCTGCGTAGGCGCGATTCCGGACGCTGGTAGCGGCTGAATTGCCGCGTTTTCTTTTTTATTTTGTGTTCTGTGGCAAACATAATTTATAGAGGTATTTAAGAAAGCTGTGCTCTATTTCTGGGAACAAAAACAAAGAAATGAATGCTGTTTTGGTGAGTCCGTGCGCGACAGAACAAATGCAACTGGAATGTTTCTTTCATTTTATGTTCACCGTTTTACAGCACCGTACACTCAGCCGTGTCAATCTATATAGGTCAAAATATTTGACCCCACAGGATATCCGAACTGCATGGATATTCCCCGCCCACATGAAATTCAATGAGTCTCATCAGTCGAAAGACATATATTGTACGTACCCCACGGTGCCGCGTTATCCGAACTGGATTTGAGAATGGTCTCAAATACAATCGGACGGAATCCGGCCGGTTTTGGGGAACATGTAGAAGAGAGCAGCTTTTTTGCACAGCTTCAAAGCAAATGAACGAACGTGTCTATTCTGTCCCTACACCCCGGACCCGACCCTATCAGCTATTTTTCGCGAAGACCCGGAACACAGCCGGGAAGGCTTTTTGGAGATTATTTTAACGGAAATAATCCTCCAAGAACGTCGAACTGCCTGCGTCGCGGGCTGCTTGACGTTCGGTCTCTTCGTTTGTTTCCTGCGAAGGCCGAGCAGGCTACGAGCACTGATATTCCCTGGTTCTCACGGTGGAAGATAACATACAAAGGGTAAGCATCTTAAACAGGCGCATAAAGTAAAAACTTCCAAGAAAAGCCGGCGAACTCCGAATGCAAAATGCAGGTGGGGAGTCACGCTGACCGGGTTTCCACAGCTCAGGCGGGTGCCAGAAATTTCTGGCAGATAGGGGTCGCTCGATTCACAAAATAACGGCGTCCAGAGCGCTTTTTGCAAAGGTCTATAAGGGGGCGGCACCACCAAACAAACATGGCGGCTTGGAACAGGTCGCGTCGGCTCGGCCGGGCCCGCCTGAACGGGTGGCGCATTCAATTTAATAGTTTTTCTTTTATTTAATACCCTATTTTATAGGCATTTGAACTGCGACGGTTAAGTGTAGCCGGTGGACATAAATTTGCAGAGCATAGTTTTGTTTTCACGGTGCTTTTTGTTCTTTACATGTCAGAATTTTGTTTCGGGAATTTCGTTCAAAACCGAAACTGTGGGCTCTGGAGAGACGGTAATAGACTTGAATCAGCTTAGATCAGCTAAGGAATGCGTCGACGACTAAAGAATTGTTTCACCGCGAGTAATTTTCAGCTAACTTGCATGCCTAGACCATGCGACGTATCTGTCCGTGAAATCGAGCTTTTGTGCGTATCTACGTTTAAAGGGATGCTGAAGCGAAACTTGAAATACACCTATTATGGTCTGAAATAGGTTCAATCTGATCAATGATATTCATAAATCATAATCGCGCGTTTGTATTTTGAACGGATGGCTATATTTTTCACCCTAATGGGCCCGATTGGGCGCGCGCTCAAAAATCGGCCATCGGAGAGCGCGATGCGTCTTGGGATATTGGGCGCATTCGTGACGTCACTTGTGCCAGACGGGAAAGGCTACGGCGTGAATGTTGTGGTTACGAGCGTTGCCACTTGGTGGCGCGTCGACGATATACGACCTGTGACAACGTGGCCGTTTGAGATGTGCAAGGGCTGCACGCACGCTGCACCACGGCAAGTCGGCAACCACGGCAGCACTGACAAAACCAGCTCTGAGGCCGGATTCTCAAAGCGAACTCGCGACGAAAAAAGTGCGTACGACAAATTTGAGAGAAAACCTGTACTCTTGAAACAAAATTGTCGTAACCTTTGCGCAGGTTACGACAGAATCCTACGACAGCTCCGAAGCTGTCTTACGCACTTTTTACGATCAAATCAACAAGGCCGACAACGTCGCTCAGTTACTTGGTATCGGCCACCAACGGACATTTATTTTTCTACGTGCTCTTCTCGTGCGTCCCGACTTCAACCAGCAAGAAAAAAGTGAAAGCCGTTTACAACTCCCTGTAACACCGAATTGGAGCGCAGCTCTTGAGGAGGAGGAGGGTTGGGTACTGGGGGGGGTGGAGTGACCTGGGGGGGTCACGTGACCTTGGGGGGTCACGTGACGATGCCGATGATGTCATCTGTGACGTCACTGATGACGTCACCAGTGACGATGACGATGCGGACTCCGATGATGTCATCAGCGATGATGACGATGACGATGCGGATGTCGGTGACGTCATCAGTAACGTCACTGATGACGTCACCGGCATCCGCATCGTCATCGTCATCATCACGGATGCGGATGACGTCACCGGCATCCGCATCGTCATCGTCATCAGTGATGATGACGATGACGATGCGGATGCCGGTGAGGTCATCAGTGACGTCACTGATGACGTCATCGGTGATGATGACGATGCGGATGCCGGTGACGTCATCAGTGATGATGACGTCATCGGGGAGGTCACGTGACCTTGGGGGTGTCACGTGACTTCGGGGGGGGGGGTCACGTGACCTCGGGGTCACGTGACTTTGGGTGTCACGTGACCTTGGGGGTCACGTGACCCTGGGGGAGGAGTCACGTGACCTCTGGGGGTCACGTGACCTTGGGGTGACCTTGGCGGTCACGTGACCTTGGGATGACCTTGGGGGCCGCGTGACCTTGGGGTGACCTTGGTTACGCCGACGCCGACGCCGACGCCGACGCCGCTCAAGCCGGGAACGGGCCCCTAAGAGCTGCGCTCTAAAAGGAAGGAGTACTTGAAACAGACCACGACGATCAAGAACGCAGGATCCACAAACACACGAGAAGAGCTACAACGGCCTCGATTCTGCCGACCGAGCGAGCTCGGCAGAATATAGTAGGCCTAGCAGGAACATCGACTCGGCGCACCGTTGCTCCGGCGGTCCTTGGCCAAGACCGCCTGTCCATCACCGGCTGGCCTGCTGAATGGAATATGCCCGCGCGACCCTTGTGGACCCTTACCGGATGAGTAGTTTGATCCCTGAACTAAATTTCAGAGGTCAATATTTTCCCCTTGTCATCTCGATCTCCTTGTTTTCCGAGACAGCGGTGACGAACGCTGTCGTCGAAAAGGGACTTTCATTGATTCTATCTCCTTGTTTTGTATGATATAGAGCTCAAATAAACGCCATACGGATTACCTTCGCAACTCGGTATGTACACTCTGTTATTAGTATGCCATTTTTATTCTGACTCGACGCTACGTCACTGTCGAGCTATAGCAGTTCGTGGGAGCTACGCGATGTCGGTCTAACCTTTCTTTGTCGAGTGTCATGTCAGTATCGAGCTGCAATCGTAAAAGATCGGTCCAGAAGCGCTTACCGAAACGCGGTCTAACAGAGCGAATCCAGCACTTCGATCAAACGCGCGTGTCCGCTCCGAGTGTGAGCAGGTATTTGCGTGGCTCTTGCTGACACCCTCGTAGTTCAAACATATCCTTTTTAACGTCGGCTCGCAGCTCGCGACTCGCAGCAACTAATACCGGCCGTGCCAGAAGCACGCTCGGGTCGTGTCGTGCAAAGAGCCGCAACGAGAACGAGCTCACTGTGGCCAACTACGCTTTGGCTTTCTCCGCCAAGGCTTTGCAAACGCGTTCACGCCTAGGCGAATTCTGCCGGCACGCCGTATTGCCGCAGAACGGCGCTGCTATTATGGCACAAGTGATGTCACGAGAGCTTCCTCCCATCCACCAGATGAGAATTTGAAATCGTTTAATTATGTTTAAAATTAGTTCTCCTGTGTTTTACAGCGCAATATTTATATTTCCGAGGTGGTGCCTGTCCCTAGCCCATATTTATGCAACAAGATCGGCGCTAAAATTTCGTTTCACTACCCCTTTAAGAAACAGCTCCAGTCGTCTGCTCGGTCAACAACACAGGCTGCAGGAAAATTACGAAAATTGAGCAAGCGCTTCTTGAGCCAAGAGCATATTAACCCGCTGGCGCCCCACTAAGCAGCTGAAACTCTTATTTCAATTCAGGTTTTAGTAGCAATCGAAAATTTATTTTGAGGAATATGCGGCTTATGTATTATATTACGTACTATGTCCCACTTAAGCGATATTAGTATATTCTTCGCGTTGAAATATGAGTTTAGTTGACTAGATATTAAGTGAACGGCTGAATAAAAGCATATTTGACAGACAGAGAGAACTTCTTAAACTCAGCCAAATGGTTCTAGCCGGCAGCACGGGGACTAATAACAAACTGAAGAGAGTCTTCATGTTAAATTCACGCAGAACTTCTCTGCATTGAACTTGACTTTAAATCCTAAACAAAAAAATGTATTTTTTTTTTTTTTTTTTTTTGTGGTTGGGCAACCTGCGATGTAGACGTATATTGCTGCTGGCTTCGACGGGGGTATAATACAAATATTGGAGGTGCGGTAGAGCATAATGTCGTGACGGCTTCTAACTTTGCGAGACGGGTCCCCCACCTTTTCAAAGCAGACAATGTCAAACATTAATCATTTCGTGTGCTTAAAAATGCACACCCCGAAACCAAGATTGGCCTCACAAAGTTTCATTCCTCGCGACCCTGGTGGGTCAAGTGTGCCCCCCAGAGAGAAGTTTGTGTATGCATATATTGCGCAAATATTAAGCTTTGCGTTGCGGCTCTTGAAAGCGTAAGCGGTAGGGACGTGAACATATCGGACTTGGAATTATTGTACATTTGCTCCCCGCCGACCAATGAATGCCGGCTTGGCGATTGTGGACGATGCCCCAAGGACAGCCATTTTACGCTCTAGCGGCTTGGAATCCCAGAAGAAGCAGAAATTTTGGTAGCAGCCTGGGAGTCCGGCAATCTGATAGAAAGATCTTTGGATTCAATGACATTCATGAACGAAGTTCAGACTTTGGTAGGAAGATGGATTCCTCATAATCAGATCAGGTCAATTCAAGGAAAGGCCATATACACAGAAAAGCGGTGCGAAAGAAAAGGAAGCCTCGTGCTGCATTTTGATTTTGCGGAGAATTGGACCGTTGTTCTTCCCGATGAGGTTCAAGCCTACCACTGGCATAAGAAGCTAGTTTCGGTTTTTACATGCGTTGCTGCAACAAGAAAATCAACGCGTAGCTTTGCTGTCATCAGCGACGATATGCGCCACGACTCCGCCCACGCCTGCTGCGCAATCGGAAAGATAACCGACTGGCTTGATGACAACGCTCCCGTGCACTCGCAAGTGACTTTTGTAAGCGATGGAGAAGTGAGCCACTTCAAGAACAAGTATCAGCTACACGAGTTTAGAAAATTAGAGTACCCTGCAGCCAAATGGCTATTTTCCGTCACTGGGCACGAACAAAATGCATGCGATGGCGTTGGAGGGCTTGTGAAGCATCGGGCTACTCTACACAACCTGCGACAGCCGGCAAGCATGGCAATCCAAAATGGACGAGACATGTCAAGAATACTGTCTCAGCATCTCAAAGGGGTCAAGCTGCTCTACTTGGATGAAACTGAACTTGTACAGTTCCGGAGTCGGAAGAAGGAAGAGTGGAGCAATGTGTGAGCCGTCCGTGGAATTCAGAAGTGGCACGTATGGCGAAGTCGCAGAACGGGGCAGAACTCGGAACTAACTGTTTTCCGGACCGCGGAAAGCGCAACGACGATCACTATTTCATAACCGCTGCTTGACCATGTTGAGGGTCAATGCATTTTTATTTATTTTACAACAATGACAAACGACGCATCAAGAGACAGCCGGAACGAGTGGTCAAGCCAAGGTGTCAGCGATTTATTAAAACAGGTGCCTAAAGATGTAGTAAAAGTGCTGATCCTCAATCCCACCGAGATGTTATGTTCAGTTCTTAGGTTTACTTCGCGAACCCGGGTGCTGTATATCGTTTCGTTCTAGGTATTTACTCGCGCGACCGTGCGGTCCCGTGACCCGGCGTCTCCGGTTGCATCCGCCGTTGTTTGGGCTCAAAAGGTCGTGTTCGCTATACACGACGAACACGCACGTAACACACGGCAGGTTATATATGTACCTTTTTTCTGTCGACCGTAGAGTCTCGAGCGGGTGGTTGTGCTTCAGTTCGCGCGACCGTGCAGCGGCATGTGCAACAATTAAGCACGAAAGGCGGGCTCGTCTTGGTTCGCATCTTCGATGCTTCGAACTGCTGTCCTGAGCTACGTGCACTTATACATGCATTTAAAGCGGTCCACATGGATAATTCAAAGTTGGGCACAAGTAAAAAAGCAGGACATTAAAAAAAGTTCTAAACCAAAAAAAAAATAAAAAATGGAAGGCGACCACACTGCGGCCGTGATCTTGAGCGAACATGTCAACGTGGGGAGGTACATTTCAAAGCGCTGTACTCTTGACGGAAACAAAATGATGCAACATGTTTTTAACGGACTTTTACGAGGGTGTAGAGAAGAGTGATTCCTCCAAATTTTAAAAAAAGATCGAAGATTTTTTTTTTTTAATTGCACGTTGAAGTTGCAGAACTTTTCAATTTCGAATATGTTTGAGGCGCTGTATATATTTTTCATTATACACTTGTGGGGATTCCACTGGTCTCCCTTCCCCGATGGCTGCGATAACGGCCGCGGGTCGGAACGCTCGGCCTTCTTCGCCGTGAGCTCCGACCTGTTCGTGAGGCGGAGGGCCGCCCTGGCTTGGGGGGCTCTTTTTTCACTCTCTCCCGGGGGGACCGATTTCCGTTCCCGAGCTCGGATGCGGATCACTGCTGACCGGCGAGGAGGTTTGGCCTCTTGTTTTCCCGCTTTCGGGAAAGGGACTCGTCCGGGTGACCGCGAAAGAGATAGGACGTGTGTCGGCGACTTCTCCGATGCTTCCCCGGTCTTGGCTCTCCGGAACCCCGCGTCTGGCCAGGTAAGGACCTTTTCTTACCTTGCCGGCGCGGGGGGCATTTTGGATGGGGACATAATAGTTCATCTTAAGAGTGTTCCAATAAATTCTCTTGGACTCTGTCCTTACTCTGGTACGTGCGTCTTCTCTTCCGCTATATTCGAGAGAGTGAGACAAGGTGGACGATCATTGGGACCGACGGAGGTAATTTATCGAACCGACCCGCGGTAATGTAGCCCTAAACGTTCGTCTATATTGCCGCGGAGATGTGGGGACCGCGCGCTACTAGGTTTCACGTCTCCTTTGAGATATCGCCGTTGTTGAGACAACCCTTTGGTTACTCTATCGGTACCTGTGTTAGTTGGTAGCTAGCAAAATCCCACACACTAGAGCAGCAATTTATTTTTCGATAAGAGATACGTTTAGGAAGGACATATAAAAAAGTTTCAGTTTAATATCCTTAACGTATAACGATATAACAAGTCACAAAAATGGGTCCAAATTTGGCACGCACGATATATATTTTTGAGAATACTGTAAACGTTCAAGAATGAGTAACTATAGACCGTTTTATCGTGGGTAGCGCCATTTTGAGAGCGAGAGAGAAAAGGGGAAAGGGCTACCGGCGCTTTCCTCCTTTCTGATTGTGTAGAAAGACTGGAAGTCCCGGATGAGAGGCTTGGCCGGTGTTGGGCGTCTGCAGTGCCCCAACTTCGTTCGCGCTTTCTTCTACGTTTCAAACTCCCAAACTTAATTAAAGCCATGGTCTTTGATGGCGACAGTCCCCCGGTCATCGGGACACCATTGCTGGGTGATAGGGTGCACAAATAACGACAGAAAGCATCGAATACTGTCCGAGGACCTATGTAGCTTGCACGGAATCCGGCAAGGCAAGTACGGCTGGAATGTTTTTAAGCTCCATTGCTTTCCGAATGACTGGAAATGATGAACCATTTATCATTTTTGCCAGCAATGGGCCTATTTAAACGTAGCCGCTTTTAGTTGTAATCAGCAAGTGATACACGAAACGGGAACCTCAATTAACTTTGTAAACGCCCGGAGCTGCTACATATCGTCTTGCTGTGCTGTTTTTATCTTCGTGTCCCTGTTCTTATATTTCCTTGTGAATGAACGACGAAGACGCTGTAGATGTACTTTTATCGAACCGCAGAAAGCCTCGAAGCAGCCACGAATTACTTTACTATTTGATGCAAGATTTTGAGTACTCACCTCCAATTTCTATCGCTGGCACGTTCGCTGCCGCTGTTCCCCCCGTCGCCACACTGGCGGATGCCATGACTCAAGCAGAGAAACGTGCGCACTGGGCTCGAAAACGCAGATCGCAACACGCGAGTCGTTCCCTGCAGCGACTATCAAGCGCCTCAAAGCGCCTTAGTCAACGGAGACAACCCACCAGCGGCACTCGAAGGAGCGCTTTTGCCGGCTCTCTAATATCGCGCAGGAGATCGCAATAAAAAAAAAAAAAAAAATCAATAGAACTACGTTTTCAACAATTTCCAGCCTCACCCGGCGGCGGAAATAAAAGCCTCTAACTAAGTGTTGTAGATGATAAAATCGATTCAGTCACCACTACAAATTATCACTATTAAGATAAATTCAGTTACGAAATTTTACAAGCTGAAACAGCAGTTATCATGAGAAAACTCGCACGCACATTGCGAGCGTACCCCATGTTCATCGGCGGCACAGCGTTCGGTGCGCGCTCCATTCACGAAATGTTCCGAGCGAAGTCGAGAGGATGGCGTTGAGGAAACGCCTTTTCGGTTTACGGACGCAAGCAATCCACTGCCCCCGGAGACAGGAGTCATGTGGAAGGCGATGGAGTTCAAAGACATTGCAGCCGCTCTCGCCTTGCTGGATTCCTTGCAAGCTACATATGTCCTCGGACATTATTCTATGCTTTCTGTTTTTATTCGTGCACCCTATGACCCAGCAGTGGTGTCCCGATGACCGGGCGACTGTTGCCATCGAAGCCTCTGGCTTTAATTAAGTTTGCGAGTTTAAAACAGAAAAGAAAGCGCGAACGAAGTTCGCGCAAAGCAGACACCCAACACCGGTGAAGCCTCTCATCCGGGACTTTCACTCTTTCTACACAATCAGAAAGGGGGAAAGCGCCGGTAGCCCTTTCCCCTTTTCTCTCTCGCCCTCTTGCAGTAAAACGGTCTATAATCCCCTGCTTCCTGAAAAATATTCAGTTTTTTGGTATTTTTTGTTTGTCCATTACATGCAGTCAAACTTGAGAGAACAGACAAAGCCCGAAAACGGCGTTGCCGTCTTGGGGCAGTTATGTTTTTTTTTGTTTTTTTTTTTTAGAGATCCTTGTGTTTTTTTTTTTTTTTGTTTTTAGAAAACATTTGTGATTTCGTTCCCTCCGCATATTGGGGAGTAACGTATAAAAATATGAAGAAAAACAAAAAATCTGAACAGGACTCGCGTGTTCGATCTTATCTGAACACACCCCGCTACGAAAAGCGTTCCACCTAGGGAGCCTTCATGTGCGCTTTGCTAGGCTGATGCCATCCTTTGCAATACCACTCGCCGACAAACCAGCAGCCATTTTGTTCCTCGGCGATAATCCGTGGGGCTTATAACCCTCCCGGAAACAAGCACCTTATCTCACAAGTTCGGAGCAGCGTTGTGGAACGCACGGAGGGAGGATTAGCATTTTCCTCCTCGGATGGGATTACCGATGGACACAAAGGCCACTTTCCGGCGCACGGAGAAACAATTAGAGAGACAAAATGGCGGTGGAAGAGGGTGTGGGAAAGGGAGACAGGCAGTTGGCATCACTCTATGCGAGGCGCACATGAAGGCACTCTAGTTCCACCAACTCAGTAATTTGCCGCCGCGTTGCTCCGGCCAGTGGGTCTGGTGTGAGGTGACGCCTACAAGATTCAACCAGAGTTAAAAATGGCGACCCCCTCGCCGGGAGATAAAAACGGAGGTTATGCTTCTTTTTTTTTTTTTTCTTTCCCTATTTTTTAGGGGTTTGTCTAGCGAAAAGCGAAAGCTGTGTTTTTAGTTTTCTTTTTTGCCTATCTTTTAAGGGGCTGTCTACTGAGCAGCTTCATTAAATCAGGTTTTTGTTGTTTTTAGGCTAGGGGGCGCAAGCTACCGACCGTCATAAAGGTGCAGCCGTTATTATCCATCCATCCATCCCTTCTCTGCAACTCGTACTTTCTCTAACTTGACGGCTACTCAGGCGCCGGGCACGCATGCCGATGAAACGATCGCCGGGATATGTAGTAATTGTTACAGCCGAACGCGGCGCAATTTACCATCGCCCCCGCTGCGAATGGCAGCCCACTCAAAAACCAGCATGTTTATTGACGCCATTCGACGCCATTCGACGCCATTCAACGTCATCGTGTGACGTGGTTGCAAGCCATTCATAGGGGGAGCTCTGTCTCACTCGTTTTTTCAGAGAGCTCGGTGTTTACTCAACACAATGCCTGGATTTTCTTACACCTTCCTCAATAGAGCGCAGTGCACGCCGTAACGTAAAGAGTGTTCCCAAAAAACGGAGTGACGTTGGCGGGACGCGACAGGCCAAATCTCTGGCGAAAGCAGTCGCCAGATAATGCAAGGTTAAATCCCTTCGGCCTTTGTGCTGAACAGGTACTGCACAGACATGCACAGTGCATGCTGCGTTGTTCATGCATGCTGTAATGGCTACAAAAGAACCCCTCCTTGGACGCCGGCGGAACACGAGCCCTAGCCGAACGCGGACGCAGCGTTCGGAAACGTCCATTGGCCGCTGCGTCACTTCTGTTGTTGTCCCCAGAAGTGTCGTCCTAAAGTTAGCCACTAGGAGCGAGACGGTTGAATCTCCTCCCCAATACCACGTATGTGAAACTGTGCCGACGGCCACTTCCTTGGTGACCTGAAAGTTTGCACAAACTGGTCTCGTCATTCTGGGGTCTATAATATTCTACCCTCCCAAAAATATCTCCTCCAGTCTTCCAATATATTTCCCGCTTAGAATAAAAAAACTACGCATGAGCTTCAGAAATTACCTATGCTTCTGTTGTCATTCACCAGAAGTGATGATTCCGTCAGTATTTATTATTAGTTAACTAGCCCCAACAAACAAATATCGTGGTCTTTCCTTCTTTTTGGTGGGGATAGGAAGCGGTTTTTAAGAATAATCTAACTCGAAAGCCCAATCAGCGCATTCGAAACAAAATATTTGTTTTTGCGCGTATCTCTTTTTTCATCCAGGCCAATTTTTCTAGGATGACTCACTGGGTGCGGTCCAGCTATTCTCATTGACCGAAAGGCTCTCTGTGTGTTATACATACATGTATAACTGGCCCAAGGAGCACAGTTATACATGGCTTCAAAAAACATAGTTGAGTAAAAGTAAAAGGCACATAGTACAAAAGCTTCCCAATAAACAGAGGTAACACTAGGCAAATGATTAGTCAAATGGATTTAAAACTCCATCTAAGGTGCTGACAAACGAGTCGAAGGTGGCACGGCCTATAACGTTGTGAGGCAGGCCGTTCCAGTCTCGGACAGTTCTCGAAAAGAAAGAGTGGTCAAAAATGTATTTTCTATATTGAAACTCGCAAAGAAGATTGCCATGCTTCTGCCGTGTGACTCGACTGAGATTGTACTCCAGATTGTCTTTGAACTTCATTCCAATCTTGTCGTGTATTATTTTATACAAAAAATTCAAACGCTTCAGTGTTCTGCGGGTCGATAACTGGGTTAATTTGGATAACGTATAAAGGGATGACACAGACGTATGCATGCCATATGCATTATAAATAAATCGCAGTGCCTTTTTTTGCACTCCCTCAAGTTTGTCAATCAATGACTGCGAATACAGATGCCATAAAATGTCCGCGTATTCCAATAATGGACGAATCAAAGTAGTGTACGCAACAAACTTAGTTTCCGGGGTACAATGTCACATAGTCCTTCGAAGACTCCACAGTTTACGAGACGCTTTTCCAATAATGTTCTCTAAGTGAACAGACCAGCTTAAAGTAGATGTGATGGTAATGCCAAAATATTTATAAGAAGTGACATTTTTAACGGTACTGAGTTGATAGAAAAGCAAAACAAAATTGGAGACTTCTTTAGTGTTACGGTCATTTGCACGCATTTTTTACGTTCAGATTCATCTGCCATGCTTGACACCAGGAAAACACAGATTGTAGGCTACTGTCCAAATATAATTGATCGAAAGTGCATGTCACTTTGGCGAACAAAACACAATCGTCGGCGAAAAGACGGCACTGAATCCCGGGCTTATCTACACGCATATCGTTTATGAACACTAAAAAACAAAGGAGCGAGCACCGAGCCCTGGGGTACTCCTGACGTGACTGGAAAATCCAGGGACTCCGCTTTCTCAACAGTCACGTACTGTCGACGGTTCGTAAGATAGGAATCAACCCAACGTAAAAGGTAATCGTTATCGAGTATCTGCTTAAGTTTGAACAGCAGTTTCCGATGCGGCACCCTGTCGAAAGCTTTCACGAAATCTAAGATAGAATCCACTTGGCCATCGTTATACACTGTAGAAGCAAATTCATGGAATGTGTGGAAAAGCTCAGTAACTGTTGAGTAACCACGTCGGAACCCATGTTCGTCTTTTACCAAAATTTCTGCGGACTCTAAAAAGGTTACAATGTGTTTAAAGAAAAAAGTCAAATTTGGGGGTTTTACGTGCCAAACCAACGACGGGCATCTGGCACGCCCCAGCGGAGGACTGAGGATTAATTTCGACCACCTGGGGATCTTTTGACGTGCAACCGAAAGCTCGGTTACACGGCGCCTTCTCCGCAATAAGCCTCCGTCATGTGTTTAAAGAGAAAATGTTCAAGAACTTTGCTAGATGTGCTCAGTAGCGAGACAGGTCTATAACTCGAAACGCACTTTTTATATCCACTTTTATTAATTGGCACAACTTTGGCCACTTTCCAGTCTTTTGGCACTTCGCCAGTTTTTAAGCTGCAAAAGTATATTTCATAAAGATATTTCGCACTCCATTCCGCATACCTGTGAAGGAATGCGTTAGGAATCCGGTCCGGGCCGCATGACTTTTTAACGTCCAGTCGGAGAAGGCTACCAAAAATACCACTTGCTGACACTACTAAGTCGCCAGTTTTACGATGGTCATAAGTAAATGGTGGCATTATGGAATTATCCATGGTGTAGACAGTAGAAAGAAAAACGATTCATCTTTCTTGCTATACTCGGTTCATCGGTGAGCGTGTTCCCGTTGAGGCCAAGCTCCTTGATAGCTAAATTTGTTTTAGTCAAATGTGCGTAAAATTTTCTGCGGTTTTCCCTGATGAAGTTTGCCATTTTGACGTTGTAAAAATAATACCTAGATGTGTACACGAGCATCCGTAGCTGATGGCGAAGGGAAGGAAGCGTACATTATAAAATTGGTTGGTACCTTTCAATACGGTGTATTTTACGTTTCAGATGTAAAATATTTCGTGTAATCTAAGGACTCAGCTTCTGATTTCTTGAACGCTCGGGAACAAATCGGTCAATACACGATAAAACAACATTCTTATACAAGCCATGAGCTTATCAACACATACACCGTTCTGAATGCTTATCTTAAAAAAATTCTTCAAATGCCTCTTCCAACATATCGAGGATGCCAACATCATCCGCCCTAGTGAAATCCCGGAACCGTTTCAGCTCTTTAGTACCCCTAGCTCTTATTTTGCCGGAAAGATAAATCACAAACAACTATTTCATGGTCAGATATGCCCTCTACATTTGATATATTAATATTTCTAGCAATGGCCTCTGATAAGAACACAAGGTCTAGCAATGAAGCACGCACACTAGAAACGCGCGTGGGACATCTCGCTAAATGGCTTGAATTATTGCTAAATGACAGGGTGTCCCCCAAACACGTTTCCAGGGTTCCTTTTTTACAGCGGAGCTGTAAAGGGCTAGTTTCCACAGGATCGTGTACCCCGAAACGAAATGAAGACACAGAACTCTGGACACCTAACGCCATCTATGAGCAACAGCGGCAAACCACGTATCTGGTTGCCACCATCACTTATAGATGGCGGCATCCTTTCCACTCTGGCTTGCCGACTTGCAGTCGGCCATTACTTTCCATTGTACCGCTCGGCTGGTCTTCCTTCTTCACCAAAGTAAAAGGGCTGAAAGTTTTTTTTTTTTTTTATTTTTAAAATAAACTACGCGTCGCCGATCACCCATTTTCCGCACAAATGTATCTTTAGCGTCCCCGAACGAGACGCCAAAATTTAAAGGGCCGGTGCAACGATTTTCGGACTTCAGTCAAAGACTTCTGGAAGTTGCCCCCTGCCACTTCTGAAGTAAAGAACAGAAAGCCGATTTCGGCTGCGTGTCTTAGTTGTTGCGTAAAAAAAAGATAAAGATTGGCATTTCGGGCACCCCTCAACTCACTCCCAGTCTTCAGGGTCACACCTATCGCACTCCCAGTGACGTCATTCGGAGTGCCATGTAGCTTTCCGTGAGCTATCTCGGAGGACGCTTCCCCTCCATCTCTCTGCGTACATTAGCGGGCGCTATGCTGCAGCTTAGAGCCGAGCGAGGTCACGTAATCTTTCCGCCGTAGTTCCTTCGGCTGCCACTTGGGGCTGCAGGTGGGGGAAAAAGCTCGACTTTTGCTTTGCGATTATGCAGCGGAATCGCGACATTTTTAATGAAGGAGGTGTTTTCTCTATCCTCTGGGACACGATAAACAACGTAAAAGGGACGAGATGCAAATTTTTTTAATCATAAAATCGTTGCACCGCCCCTTTAAGAACTATTAACTGTTACTTCATTCAAAAGTTGTGATTGTCTCGAATTTTTTGGCGGCCGATGGAGTTCTCGAAATACATGAAACAGAATAGTATCATTTAGCGAAAGCGGGTCCCATCTTTCCAATTGAAATTTATCATAAAATCGCATACCTTTCGAATGGCATAGCGGATAGTTCTGAAATTTTAGCATCTGCTTCGTAACGCTAACTTCATCTTTGGAAAAAGAATGAGGGTACGGCGATGCGTAGATTATTTCTGCGGTGAAAAAAATCTAGCAGGGGGGGGGGGGGGGGTGGGGAGGAGGGGGTTGCATCTACTTAAAGTGGCGGTGCAACGATTTTCGGACTTCGGTCAAAGATTTTTGGAAGTTGCCCCCTGACACTTCTGAAGTAAAGAACAGAAAACCGATTTCGCCTACGTGTCCTAGTTTTTGCGTAAAAAAAAGATAAAGATTGGTGTTTCGGGCACCCCTCAACTCACTCCCAGCCTTCAGGGTCACACCTGGTCGCACTCCCAGTGACGTCATTCGGAGTGCTGTGTAGCTTCCCGTGTGCTATCTCGGAGGACGCTTCCCCTCCCTCTCTCTGCGTACATTAGCGGGCGCTATGCTGCAGCTTAGAGCCGAGCGAGGTCACGTAAAGCGCGATCCAAACCAACGCTTCTTTTTGCGCCTGTAGGTCGTGCGGCTGCGGATGTGACGCATTTCGTGGCGTTTTTGCTGTTTCCGGGCGCGCTTTCTGAGTCTGAGGCCAGATTCATAAAGAACCTCTTACCTACGACAACTTAGCTACGAAGTTCGTAAAGTTACGATCATCGTAAGATGAGGCGAAAACGGTATTCACAAACGCGTTCTTAAGTGAGAGGAGGAAAGTTACGACCTCCTACGGAGAAACGATGACTTCCGGTGCTGTTGCTATGGCAACGGCGTCTTCTGCAAAACGAACAACCAATTAGAGAGCTAGGCATAGTTCGGAGCACGTGGATCTTTAATAACAAACACAGGCTAACCACTCGTTGATAGACAGCTCCGTGTATGTCCTGTCCTGTCTGTGTGTAAATGTGTAGTGTTCAAGCTGATTCTCATAAACGCGGGCGACCTTTCCACCACCGCTTGTCTGGGGTTCGTGTCTAAACGCTTCGTTGACTGCTACAAACTCGATCGCTACGAAGTCAACACGACTGTCATCGTTGGTAAAAGCCCCGTGCCAGTCGTTTGCAAAGCGACGTAGAAGGAAACAAACCGCCGCGGCGTTTCTCGCGTGCTCGGAAATGCAGGAGTGAGCCGACGTTAAAAAAGATACGTTTGAACTACGAGAGTGTCAGCAAGAGTCACGCAAATACCTGTTCACACTCGGAGCGGACGCGTGCGTTTGATCGAAGTGCTGGATTCAGACTGCGTTTCGGTAAGCGCTTCGGGACCGATCTTCTACGATTGCAACTCGATACTGACGTGACACTCGGCAAAGAAAGGTTGGACCGGCATCGCGTAGCTCCCACAAACTGATACAGCTCGACAGTTAAAAATGGCATACTGATAACAAAGTGTACATACCGTGTTGCGAAGGTAATCCATACGGCGTTTATTTGAGCTCTATATCACACAAAACAAGGAGATAGAATCGAGGAGTCAATTTTCGACGACAGCTTTCGTCACCGCTGCCTCGGAAAACAAGGTGATCGAGATGATAAGGGAATCGGTTGACTTCTGAAATTTAGTTCAGCTATCAAACTATTCATACGGGGAGGGTCCACAAGGGTCGCGCGGGCATATTCCATTCAGCAAGCCAGCCGGTCGTGGGCAGACGGTCTTGGCCAAGGACCGTCTGAGCAATGCTGCGCCGGAACGGGTCGGAGTGCCTGCTAGGCCCATATATTCTGTCGAGCTCGCTTGGTCGGTGGGATCGTCGCCTTTGTTGCCTTTTCCGGGTGTCTGGATCCAGCGTTCATGTTCGTCGTGGTCGGTTTCAAGTACTTCTTCATTTTTTTCTTGCTGCTTGAAGTCGGGACGCGCAAGAAGAGCAGGCAGAAAAATAAATGTCCGTTGGGTCGTCGCGACCGAGCAACTGAGCGACGTTGTCGGCCATGTTTATTTGATCGTAGAAAGTGCGTAAGACAGCTTCGGAGCTGTCGTAGGATTTTGTCGTAACCTGCGCAAAAGTTACGACAATTTCGTTTCGAGAATACGGATTTTCTCTCAAATTTGTCGTGCGCATTTTTTTCGTCGTAAGTTCGCTTTGAGAATCTGGCCTCAGAACCGTGCGCTTTGGTTTGGACGGGCGAAACTTCGGGCGAGCGCGCATAAGCAAAGTGCAACTGCGACAGACTGGCCGGCCAGACGGCGAGAGAAAGAGAGAGAGAGAGATCGCGTTGTCGTGTTGGGAGAGAATAAAAGGGAGGGAGGAGAGGGCAGCCAGACGGCGAGAAACGCGGAGCCGGAACTAGCTTGCCCTCCACCGATTGGCCGGGACACAGGAGCGCCCTACTACGTCACCGCGCGTTTTTGTGCGCGTTGAGAAGAAGTTGAAATTATCCAACTTTCTTGTGCGCGCCCGGAAGGAGCGAAGAAGTGGCGCGACGTCACGAAAATACGTCACATCCGCAGCCGCACGACCTACAGGCGCAAAAAGAAGCGTTGGTTTGGATCGCGCTTAATCTTTCCGCCGTTCAAGGCTGCCACGGCGGACTCACAAGCAAAACTACGGCACACAGACACCAAACCAAACCCAGTAATTTCGACCGTTTGACGAATTCCTTTTCGAAGTCTGAGAGGTCATCGGACACCTTAAAAAAAGAACTTCGTCCGATTCCCCGACTCTCCGATCATTCTTAGTGCAACATGCTTCGAAAGCCGCCATGTTTTGTTTGGGAGGATAAAAGCCAGTAGGCGACATCACTCCGGACTCCTATTTTCGGAATTTCAAAAAGAAGGGCCGTAAGGCGTTCGACGTTCCATTAAGAAACATGTTTCACGAATGCCGTTATTAAATATTAAGTAAATATCGCTAACAAAGCTTCTAAATTTTATAAGCGATTTCATATTTGAAAAATCGAACTAACAAAAAGAAGCGAGGAGGTGAGGAGCGGGAGAGAATAGAGCCATAAATAAAAAAAATAAAAAACACGCGCACAAGATTTTTTTTTTTTTTTTTTGCGTTTTTAATTTTTGGTTGCGTGTCTATGACTACAACATGCATCGTTTTTAACAATAAAAAGAAATACGACCTTTGGAGTGTCAGTGCCCCTTTAACTTTTCGGTGTACAAACAGTGTTTTTGCATTCGTACCTTTTGTGCGACATTTTGTGCTGTACGAATGACGGCGCCGGGAGCAACTACTACTTTTGAAACTTCGAATATGAGAGAATACACAAGTTGGTTCTTAAGCGTTTACATAATGTGACGTTCGTGATGCGCTCACGATGTCAATGGAACTGCGGTTAAAGGGCAACTCCGGTCGAAAACAAAACCTAAATAATTGACTGGTATCGCTTTAGTGACATGAAATATGATCACAGTCGAAATATTCTGTGAAAGTGAAGCCGCGTACTTCGCTAAAACATATTTTAACGATGCGACCCAAGCGGGTTAGCTTCTAGTCAAGGAACACTGGCGCAGCACCCTTATGACATCACTTGATGGTGGAGCTGCGGTTGATTGGTTGTACCGCGTAACGCAGCACCACGATGACGTCACGTTGCGGCCGTACGACTGACGTATTGGCATCACTCTAGCAGATGGTTTGGGTTTTAACGTGGACGCCCGAAACCAAACTTTGAGCCTTGATATTTATAAAACTACGCAAAGTATTGAAGAAACAAATTATACCTTGTAATTATGCCTCAGCTGAAAACAGTCGTAATTTCAAATTCAAAAATATTGTCCGGAGTTGACCGTTAAGAAAATTCTGAGATGACCTCTTTTTTGGGGGGATGATTGTGTTTTGATTTTTATGGCTTCTTTTTTTACAGACATGGCTTTGGAAGGCGATGGGTTATCATCCTGATAGTACGATCATTTGTTCACTCGTATTGATTTCTTCTCGGCTGTCTTATTTGTTCAAATTATAATAAAGCTGTTATTACCGGGCTGCAGCCCCCCCCCCCCCCCCCCCCCCCCCCCCCCCCCCCCCCAGGCACTTTTGTGTCGCTCTGATAAAGAGGAATTCTGACACGGTCTTGAGCACGGTGGATGAAGTGAGGGGTGTCTGAACAAGGCCAGAAAGAGGACCTCGTTCAGACACCCCTCCCTTGTTTCTCTCTCTCCCTCTCTCTCATCGTGATAAAAAAAAACTGCAGTGAAACCTACAAGCAGGAATGAGGGAAAGAACTTCAACAGCAGGAGTGAGGGAAAGAACTTCAACAGTCCAATAGGACTGTTGAAGTTTTTTCCCTCATTCCTGCTTGTAGGTTTCACTGACGATGTTTCCTGCATGGGAGACGAAACGTTTGTTTAAATTGTCAATCTTGTTGAGTAAAGTCGGAGCAGTTTTTTTTATCATTATGATTCCCGGCTTTTGGAATATTTTTGCACTCTCTCTCATCTTTGTCAAAAGCCGAGAGGGTCGAATTTCGCTCGGGCTTCGCGCGTCTCCCTGCAGGGCTCTTTCGCCTTACAGCGCGAAATACGTGCACGACGAAACCTTCCGATCCGACGTGCGGACTGCTGGAATGACCTTGGGAGGCGAGGGTTTTCGTAGCATCGGAGAGCGTTGAAAACCCTCGCCTCCGACCGTTGTATTGCGTGGTCGGACGTCGGATCGGACGGTTTCGTCGTACATGTGTTTTGCGCTTTAGTGCCTTCTCGCAGGTGCGGGAGCGCGACAGGCAGCCTTGAAACCTGGAAGGACGGTTTCTCGAGCCCGTAGTAATAGGGAGTTTTCGTAGACCGCGTTTCCCCCTCCGCTATGCCCTCCGCTATTCCCTCCGCAACAGACTTGTACGTAACGCGTTACAAGTAATTGATTACTTGTAATCAATTACAGTTAAGTGTAATTTTGTAACGCTTCAATTACATTTGTCAAGCTGTAACGCTCGGAGTAATTCAATTACTTTTTTCTGTAATCAATTACAAAATCAATTACACAATTACCAATTACATTTTTCATCCCACAATTCTTTTTTCTCACAAAAATCAGCATAGTCACTCAGCCATGGAGCAAAAATGATTGACATTTTTTTAACATCTAAAAAAAAAAAAAAAAAAAACTAGGATTAGTCGGCAAATCCTTTTTTCTTTTGCGCCACGCTCTTCTACAAGCGCGCCACCAGCCTTGGCTGGGGAGTTCCGGATCTCGTTGCAGATTGCTGATAAAGTCGACGGGAAGCGGGAACTCGCTATTGACTTTTTAGTGGGCTTTGTTCCTTAGGTCGACGCGTCAGCTACACGACAAGCTCCGGGTCTGAAAACAAAAAAGGGAACAATAACCGAACAAAATTGTGTACGCAATATTTTACTGTGTATTTGTGTATTTCTGTCATCGCAATAAGAAGTAACGTGAAAGTAACTTGAAAAGTAATCAATTACTTTGCAGTAATTGTTCAATTACTTCTGGGAGGCAGTAATCAGTAACGGTAATCGGTTACTTTTTTGACTGTAGTAATTGTAATTGTAATCAGTTACTTTTTTTCAGTAACGTGTACAAGTCTGCTCCGCAACGAAGAAGCGGCTACTGCACCGGCGCGCCAATGGCTTTGACTAGGGTGCCTTCATGTGCGCTTCGCATAGAGTGATGCCAACTGCCTGTTTCCCTTTCCCACACCCTCTTCCACCGCCATTTTGTTTCTCTCATTGTTTCCCCGTGCGCCGGAAAGTGGCCTTTGTGTCCATCGGTCCTCCCATCCGAGGGGAAAAATGCTAATCCTCCCTCCGTGGGTTCCACAACGCTGCTCCGAACTTGCGAGAGGAGGTGCTTGTTTCCGGGAGGGTTATAAGCTTCACGGATTATCGCCGAGAACCAAAATGGCTGCTGGTTTGTCGGCGAGTGGTATTACAAAGGGTGGCATCACCCTAGCAAAGCACAGATGAAGGCTCCCGAACTTTGACTGTAGAGTGCTGGCTAGCGTAGCTGGTTGCGGAGTGCGTTGCGGGACAGCGGAAACGATCTACGAAAACTCCCTAATGTTACGCACGTCACGGCGTTTGCCAGAAATCCGAACGAACTTTTACCACCCTTGTACCATGGCGAGGCGGTGCCGCTCAGACACCGTGGTCGTGAGGGCATAGACCCTCAAGATTTTCACCAGGTAGCACCATTATTCTTCGCATTCCGGCACCACCTCATCTTCTTAAAGAGATGGTCAACCGAAATTTAGATTTAAAAAAAAAAATAATGCAGGAGATGTGGCGGGACGCTACAATCCCTGCAACATTACTCGTAAGGCGACATCTCGAATGGACGGCAGTATTTTGGGAAAAAGAGTTCGAGATTGAACCCGGCCGACGAGGCGCGTAACCGTGAAGATACCTAGTTTCCTCCCCTCGTCGCTTCGCTCCCTAAAGGCGGCGAGGCAAAGAAGACGCGAGGCCGTTCCCTCTCCTTCTCGGAGAAACATGATGTGAACATTTCTGCCAGATGTGCCTCCTTTTCTTGAAAAATACAGTCATCCGTTCGAAGTATCACTGTATGAGCGATGCTTTGGTGTTTGTAGCATCCCGTTGCACGCTTTTGCCGCGTGTTCTGTGGAATCCAGATTTCGGTTCAGCATTCCTTTAAGCAGCATTTTTGTACACTTGAGTTGTAACGAACTCGCTGTGCCTTGATGCGATCTGGCGTATTAAAAAAATTGTGTTTTAGTTATGAGGTTAGCTTAAAGGAACAAAAAATTGAATTATTCAAATTTCGTTCGGAAATAAGTCAAGCATGACGGATAATGACTGTAAACGATAATCGCACGTTTGTATTTTGAACGACTAGCCATATTTTTCGTTGCAAACGGTGCACTTGAACAAGCGCTCGAAGAGAAGCGAGCGGAGAGAGCGACGCGTCAAAAAATATCAAGCGCAAAAAAAACCAAAAAAAACAGAAAGATTTTCCGCATTCTTAACCTAGCAAGGCTTGCGTGGTTATGAGCTTTACCCTTGGTGGCGTTGTCAGCGCTGTGGTGGTGCCATTAGGGAGTTTTAGTAGACCGTATTTCCCCCTCCGCTAGCCCTCCGCTACGAAGAAACCGCCACTGCGCCTGCGCGCCGATGGCCTTGGCCGTAGAGTTCCGGGTAGCGGAGGGGCTGAGCGGACAAGAAACACGGTATTAGCCCCGAGAGCGAACACAAGCGTCGCTGCGGTCGCCACGCCCTGATTGGGTGAGGCGAACCGTGACGTCAGGGAGGGGACTCCGCTCCGCGATCTCGCATCGGCTCGCTTCCCAGCACCGGTTTCCTGGTTTGGCATTGTGTGCCGCAAGCTCTTCGAGGAGCTGGACTTCGTTTACCCGGTGTACAAGACGTTGAGTTAGGCCGATATTGAAGTGCTTCCGTACATTTTATAAGCCTGCTTGTCCCCTTTACCTTTAAAATTGGGTTACAAATCCCGAAAGCCATGGGCGGAAGCAATTCCGCCGATGAACCTCCCCGCCCGTCCACACGACACAAGGCAATTTTGCGAGGGATCGGTGAAGCGATGGCGCAAGTGTTTCAGACGCTGGATTTCTGTTCCTTGCATGTTCATAATTTAGTACGATATTACATCCCGCTTTAAGGCATTTGAAGTGGCATTTATATCATGGGCCTTTGGGTGGTCGGCAAATTCGCTCGGGACTCCGCCTTTGCGCTGCCACTCTGCATGTGCTGGTTCACAGATATTTTAAAGGCCCTGTGTCTGATTATCTTTGAAGTGCTCATGGAACAGGGTTGTTTTACATAAATGGAGCTTCTTCGTAAATTAATCACTGTAAACGAATTAATTTTCGCGGGCTCAAATTTTCGCGAATCGGGCCAAAGCTAAAAATCTGAAATTATTCGCAGGTTCTAATTTTCGCGAATCGAGCGTAGCTTCCGTGGCGTTCACATATTGGCCGAATTGTTCAAGGGACGTATTTCTCGCGTTTGTAGTTCATTCGCGAAATTCGCGAAAATTAGGCCTCCGCGAAAATGTAGTCGTTTACAGTATATAGTTTATACACGTACGCAGGCATATTAATTATGCACAATTACTGGAAATTAGTTTGTATGGTAGCAGCCAAAAACGGCCGAATGGCCCCCAGTTGCCTGTATGATATGTATTAAACTGCCCAAAATATGCACAGCAATAGTGCCGTAATTCGGAATGTTTATAGTTTTTCCTGACATTTTTATTCCAGCCTTGGGTATTCGAAAAAAAACACCGTTTAGTCTGAATTGTCATTTCCAATTAAAAGAGACACTGCTGCAGGTCCCCAAAAGCTTCCTCAGCCTCCAAACTCCCTACAGCTGGACTCTCTGACAACAGAGGAAAACAGGAGTAAAAGCAATCATTCGAACGTCTGTCCAGTGGTAGTTGCAGCACTAGTAGCACAAAATGTGGAACCTGTGAAGGGCGACAGTCTACTTGAGAAACTTTTAGCTTCACGACAATTCAATTTAAGCAAAATCTCAATTTTAGGGCTTAACGGACTAATAACGAGCTAGACACCTTCGCTTACGTTTGTTATACATTACTTGAGGGTTGATATAAACAAGTCTACAGATATCACCCATGTAGTCCGTTGAAATACTATCCGAATCCAGCAAAGGTCAAATGCGAGCAATGTATATAATATAATGTTCCTTGTTTTGTTTTTTTACTTTGCCCCTGCACTTGAGCTGTCTTACTTGTGATTCTCTCCCCATGGCCCAGACTGTATTTAGCATGTTGCCCGAGCAGCATGCAGCTTTTCTGCTTCGGCGATCTTGTTTAAAAACGAAGATACAAAACAAAAAAATAGTATACATAACCTGCCAATTCATTCAGACCATCAGCAGCATTTATTGTGCGAGATGTAAATCTATAGTGATGCTCCTGCAATTGTGGTCATATTTCTTTATTTTCATATGCGATTCATGCGTTGCCTGCCCTGTCAACCATGCTTAAAACGTTGGTTGAAGTTTCGCATGTAGCTACAAACCATACCTCAATAAAGGCACATAAAAAAAAATTTACACTTCCTACGAAAAACACGCCAAAAAGAATTAAATAGAAACGAGCGCGCCGACAGCTGGCGTCGTCACAGCCTCCACAGGGCGAGCGGGGCGAGCCGGGGAAAAATTCTCTCCTCGCCGTGACGTCACCCCGGTTCGCCGTAAGGGGGCGCCACGCGAACTTCTCGGGGCTAATACTAAAACTCGCTAATAGCGTCGACTAGGGAGCTCGAGCGTCAACGCATTAGAACCGAGCCTTTCGAAGTGCCCGTGGGGTGACGAGCGCGTGGCTGGCTTAATGCGCACGCAGCCTCCACAACACTGTCAGCTTAGGGCTGAACGGGGTAGGGAAAGCAACTTTTGTCCAAGTTTCGAACGACAGGAGGGAGAATGTCTGTATCCGGGTGCACAAGCGAGGGTCCGAGAAAGAGGGGAGTCCCTCATTCCCGTCTTCTTGGACTGTTTGGTACAATGCGCGATTTGTGAGTTGATTAGGAAAGCCAAGAAGGAGAAAGTTGAAATGCCAAAGAGCGGCGCTGCTCCGATGGAACTTGCTACATCATCACTACTTAGCAAGTTCTCCAACGTTGCTATAGACATTTTCCACAGGGACGCCGCCATCTTGAATTGTCGTCACTTCCAGTATGGGCGACAAAAAAAAAGTAAAACGTTTCAACCTGTAACCAGTAAAAAAATAGAGTGGAGCCAAAACGAGAATGTGTGACGGTTAGGCTTATATCCTAAATGTCTTCTATTGGCGTGGCAACGGCAAAGTAATGTTTTCGCCCATACTGGAAGTGACGACAATTCAAGATGGCGGCGCTCTTGTGGAAAAGGTCTATTAGCCCCGAGAGCGAACACAAGCGTCGCTGCGGTCGCCGCGCCCTGATTGGGTGAGGTGTACCGTGACGTCAGGGGGAGTACTCCGCTCCGCGATCTCGCATCGGCTCGCTTCCCAGCACCAGTTTCCTGGTTTGGCGGTGTGCCGCAAGCCCTTCGAGGAGCTGGACTTCGTTTACTCGATGTACATGACGTTTAGTTAGGCCGATATTGACGCGCTTCCGTACATTTTATAAGCCTGCTTGTCCCGTTTAGCTTTAAAATTGGGTTAAAAATCCCGAAAGCTGTCGGCGGAGGCAATTCCGCCGATGAACCTCCCCGTCCGTCCACACGACACAAGGCAATTTTGCGAGGGGTCGGTGAAGCGGTGGCGCGAGTGTATTACATCCCGCTTTCAAGGCATTTGAAGTGGCATTTATATTATGGGCCTTTGGGTGGTCGGCAAATTAGCTCGCGACCCTGACTCTGCGCTGCCACTCTGCATGCGCTGGCTCGCAAATGTTTTAAAGGCCCTGCGTCTGATGATCTTGAAAGTGCTCGTGGAACAGGGTTGTTTTAAATAAATGTAGCTTCTTCGTGAATTAATTATATGGTTTACACATGCATGCAGGCATATTTCTTAGAAGCTGCACAATTACTGGAAATTAGTTTGTATGGTAGCAGCGAAAACGGCCGAATTGCCCCCAATTGTCTGTATATGTATTGGCCAAACTATGCACGGCAATAGTGCCGTAATATGGAATGTTTATACTTTTTCCTGACGTTCTTTATTCCAGCCTTGGGTATTCCGAAAATACACCGTTTGGTCTGAATTGTCATTTCCAATTAAAAGAAACACTGCTGCAGGTCCCCAAAAGCTTCCTCAGCCTCCAAACTCCCTGCAGCTGGACTCTCTAACATCAGAGGAAAACAGGAGTAAAAGCAAGCATTCGAACGTCTGTCCAGTGTTAGATGCAGCACTATCAGCAGAAAATGTGGAACCTGTGAAGGGCGACAGTCTGCGGGAGAAAAGCTTCAGGTATTTTAGCTTCAGGACAATTCGATTTAAGTAAAATTTCAATTTTAGGGCTTAAGGGGCTAATAACGAGCTAGACACCTTCGCTTACGTTTGTTATGCATTACTTGAGGGTTGATATAAACAAGTCCACAGATACCACCCGTGTAGTCCATTGAAATACTATCCGAATCCAGCAAAGGTCAAATGCGAGCAATGTATATAATAAATGTTCCTTGTTTTTTGTTTTTTACTTTGACCCTGCGCTTGGGCTGTCTTACTTGTAATTCTCTCTTCATGGCCCAGGCTGTATTCAACATGTTGCTCGAACAGCATGCAGCTCTTCTGCTTCGGCGATCTTGTTTAAAAAAGAGATTAAAAAAAAAAAAATATATATATATATATAATATACATAACCTGCCAATTCATTCAGACCATCAGCAGCATTTATTGTGCAAAATGTAAATCTATAGTGATGCTCCTGCAATTGTGGCCATATTTCTTTATTTTCATATACCAGCTGCGATTCATGCGTTGCGTGCCCTGTCAACCATGCTTAAAATGTTGGTTGAAGTTTCGCCTGTAGCTACAGGCCATACCTCAATAAAGGCACGTAAAAAAAAAAATGTACACTTCAACGAAAAACACGCCAAAAAAAAGTTAAATAGAAACGAGCGCGCCGTCAGCTACCGTCGTCACAGCCTCCACAGGGCGAGCGGGCCGAGTCGGGGAAAACTTCTCTCCTCGCCGTGACGTCACCCCGGTTCGCCCTAAGGGGGCGCCACGCGAACTTCTCGGGGCTAATAGTCGGTTACAAGTCAAGAAGGCAGGAGAAGCTCCACCCACAAGCGTGATGCGCCCGTTTCAAATCTCTCCGCAGTCGAAAGAAGATTTCACTGGAAACCCTCCTTGTTCCGCTTCAGTGGATTCCAACTTGTCTCCGATCCCACTTTTTAAGAAAGCGACCTTTGTATTTATCAGAGAGGGAACCGAGCCCCTGAAAGCAGCCTTTGTTTCCATCGGGGGGGAAGCTAATCCCCGAAAGTCGTAATTGTTTCCATCGGTGGGGGAGAACTCTAATCTCCCTCTCGTGGCTTCCACAATGCTAAGTAAAAGTCGAAAGATAAAGCAAATATGTACAGAAAGGCAAGCCTTTCCTCGCGCGTTGGCCGCGACGTCACGGAAACGGTGGAACGCTATTGGATGCGGAGGTGGCGGATGGATATCTGATTCCCTTTGAGGGGCATTTGCCGCTACCTTCTTGACCTGTAACCGACTGTAGATTACCACCCAAATAGGCTCCACATACATCCACCAGGTGCACATTGAAAGCTCGTTTAAGTAGCCTTAAGATTAGTTTTCTTGTGCCTTTCAACGAAAAACTGGTATTTTGGTGGTTGTGCTGCAACATGGAACACATTAAAGCTAAAAAATGAGCGCTGGAATTTTGTTTCTCTACCCCTTTAAGGTGGGGCAGTTTCCACAGCAATGTTGGGGTTTCGGGACTTGTTGCCCAGATTTTCACGCTGCAACTCGAGTTGCTAGGATGGGGTCCGGAACGAAGCGAGTGAGCAAATTCTACAACTCGGAGACGTTAAGCAGCAGCCAAGCAGGAATAAACTTTTTCGTAAAAAGATTATGAGTGACTATATCTCTTTGAAACGTTGAGCCAGCTAATCTTCTATGATGATCCAGTATTTATGAAGACTAAGTTAACCGCAAAAAACGCAACTTTCACCAATATGCTCGAATCCGAGATTGGAAGGAGTTTACTATCAGCCCACAAATTTTCTTTTCTTGAAGGTGAGGCAGCAAGAACAATCTTTGCAACCTCGAATCGAGAAATCTCATTCATATATTGCATTTAAGCCAGTCCGATTCACTTTTTGTTCGTATCATCTTCTCGACCACAAAGTGGTAGCGTAATCATTAAGCGTTTGATGCACAAAACCTTATGTTTTGTTGCACTAACACCCAACATATTTCCTCCTCAACGACACGCTTTCTCGTTCAATATTCATCAACTACTTATGTGATGATATGCTTGAATTGTCGGCATTATGATTCACGTGTTAACGGAGAAAAAAAAGAAGATCACTGCGATTGATGAAGAGGGTATACGTATGCTTTGGTATAAGGTAAATGAGACGGAAGTTAAATGGTTAAATTACAAGCGATTTTTTTTTTTTCGAAACGCGAAACTAAACAAAAATCTTCGTTACGTCATAATAGTATTTGTTTTCCCCAAGTGCGCGGCCAACACGCTTTTTTTTTTTTTTGGCAGAACGGGTTAGCGGGTCTCGAAAGGAGAACACGACCCGTTCCGGCTGCTGTGTCAAGACTTTTTCTTTCTGCAAAAACAAACTTCAAAGGCGAAGAAGCCGCCGACACCGTGTTACGGGGGAATGAGGAAAGCTACCCAAAGATTAATAGACGCGCAAACGAGTAGAGTTGTTGGGAATGATCGTGTCCTCTGCGATAAGCAGGCGAATTAAAACCTCTTTGCTTCTACCGACACGGCCTCGCGGATTAGCTGGAGGGCACTAACGTTCTGCCTCGCATGTTATTTGTTATTATATTGTTTACCGAAAAACTTTGCATCAATCAACTTACATCATTGTTTTGATTTGTCAGCTAGATTTCACAACCACGCCAGTTCGGAAAGTTACGTTCTTCACCGAAAGTAAAGGGGAGGGGGGCACATATTTCTCTGCACTGACTTCAGGACCGCTCGACGGAGGCTAAAGAACCACGCCGGATGTAGCTTTGAGCTGGCCGAGCCGGATTTTTCTCCAGATGCGCCATGAGGCACGCCATAAATAAAAAGGGGCTCAATACATAAAACAGTCACTGAAGACCGTTTCGATCGCGTCCGTATGAAGAGACTTGCTGGGTGCAACCTCGAGACCCGCGAGTCGAGCGTGAAGTGCTATATTAGAGAGTTTTAGTAGATCGTTTCCCTACTTCCAATACCCCCGATAACGCTACGACGCATGCGCAAAGGCTGCGGCGGAATATCGGGCATTGTTATCCGATTCATCGGAACGTTCTACCAAAACGTTCTACTATTTTCTATCTTGGGTTGAATGCAAACCTAAGCTGCGTTTTTTTGTTCTTTACAACGGGGCTGTTAAGGGGCTAGTTTCCCCAGGACCGTGTCCGGGACCAAACAAATGTAGACATCCGTGGTCGACACAACACTCTGGTTGTTTTTGACCTTTCAGAAGTTTTAATTTGGGAACATCCATCAAATAAACAAGAACTCGGTCTTTCTTCGTGGGCAGAAGTGTGTTGATGGACCATCCCGATGGCAGCCTGTACTCCGTTTTCCAGTGAGTCCGACCGAAGCCAACGCTGATTCGGCGAAACCAATCAAGCAGCGCCAAAAGTTTGCCAACACGGCGTTCGTCGTCACAGCGTTCGTCGTGACAGCGTTCGTCGTCACAGCATTCGTCGTCCGTGTTTGTCGTCTTCGTGCGTTTGCTACCGCCGGCTAAAGCAATCGGGCACTGAAAGAAGCGCGGGATCACGGCGTATTCACTGTGCATGATTAGTCGAGCCGCGGTGATACAGCAAACGCACAAAGACGACGACCGCCGCGGCGACGAACTTTTGGCTTTGGCTTCGTCGAATCGTAGCGTTGGCCGGACTTAATATAAAACGGAGTACAGAAGCCTAGTCGCCATTGCGTTGCCTCCGAAAACGACAGAGGCCGAGCAAAGACACTTACTTGACCGAGTCCACAATGGGATGCTGACTGCCCATCATCTTGCCCACCGTGCTAAGGAAAGTGTGCAGTTCGCCGATCCTCATAAGTTTTTCGGACATCCGGCTCGTGTTGTGGCCGGTCAGCTTTTCCGCGTCCTGGATGGCCTTGTTGAGGCGCAGTGCGCTGGGCGCTGGCACCGCCGCCGACGACGACGACGACGACGACGCGAAAGAAGACGCTTTCACGCGCGACACCGTCATGACCGCATCCACGGAACGACACCTCCGGGGTCGGAGCCTCTGGCACAGCACCCGGCTCCCAGAGGCCATGGACGAGCCGCTTTGGCAGCGGACGCTCCGAGCAGAAATCCGAGACGGCCTTGGACGGCTGCTTCCACCGACGCCGCTGTGGGAGCGGCAGAAGCTGAAGAAGGTGCGCGAAGCCAGCAAAGCCGCGAGCGGCCCGCGTGGTTCAGCGAGACACCGTGCAAGAAGCTAGCAGCCCTTCTCCGCGACTCCGTTCGCGAGCGAGTGCTGCTCTTGGAAAGTGGGCCACGATTCTCTCTGCTCCGCGCGCGGTGGGGCTCGCAGAAGGAAAGCGCTGAAAGAAGGGGTGGCCCGATTGTGGCTTTGCCTCCTGAAGAATCTCCCCGGTTGGCCCGGCCGGGAATCGAGCGCTGCAGCGTCCTTATTCGGCCAGGTGAAAGTGCGCCCACTCCGCGGACGGAATGGCGCTGATGCCGGGCCGGCTGAAGGCGAGCTCAGGGCACGCCCGCCCGACCCCAGTGTGACCGGCCATCTTTGTCTCCTGGAGAGTGGAACACTTTCTGAGCTCGCGCTGTAGCCACCTTTCGCGGAACACCAGACGGCGCGCACGCGTTCGTAGCCCGATGAGTCGGCTTTTCTTTTTTTCCTGAATGATAAGCGTTGGAAAGGTGACAACTGTACTTTATTTCAATATAAGTCCGAGCGTTGACAAAGGCTAGAGTTTTAAGGAACACAATAGCGCAGACAAAATTCGCAGGGTGATGACTCACGGTGAATCCCTCCGCCTGTAGGCGGTGGCAGCACACGGGGGAAAAAAGACAACGCACTCCGTGATGTAGCGCTTTTGGCACTGCTCGGTTGGTCCTATTGGCTCGTAATGTCGACTGCGCTCTTCAGTTCCAGCTCGATTCGGAGGCGCACGCTGATGTGGTGCGTGCTCTGCACTGTGCGCCCGAAGAGGCGTTTTTTTTATTATAATTTTACTTGTGATTCATGTTAGCTTTGCCGGAATAAGATAGCCATAAAGTGTGGAGCCAAATTTGCCACCAACTAAATATCACGGGATTTCCATCGGGATCACCTAAAGCGTCGGCTGATGGATTTTATTAACAAAATACACCGAAGCTGGTGCATGCTGAGACACACTGTAGCCGAAAATGGCGGAGCGTCCCCGCCAACTCGGAGTCATGACTGGAGTCACTCCTTCCACTCAACGGGCCACAAGCACTTCCTTAGCTCGTGACTTGAAAGTCAAACTCCGGAACTCGGTCCTAATACTCGGTGCTCACGGAGTAAAATAGTTTTACTTCCGGAAGGGTGACGCAGTCCCGCCTGGTCCCGCCGAGAGCGGACGCCGATCGCGGGCGCCTCGAGCTTGTTTGGTAGCCATTTCGCTACTGTTGGTTCGTCTGGCAAAGGTATCTAATTAACCGACAAACTTCACAATGGATGTATCATCGAGGAAGCAAAGAAATGTGATTCCTATCATCGTCCGGCCTTGTGAAGAAGTGGTACCCTGTTGGGAGTCTAGTGTTACGCGTTAAATTAGTCACCTGCTTCCTTATGCCGAACTTTTCATTGCAGTTGCTCCGCGTAAGCACGTACAGCTTTAGAAACGATGTTTGCTACTTCCCCTTCCTGGTGTCGGGTAGCGGACATTTCATCGAACGCCGTTTCATCGAATGAATGGACATTTCATCGAACGCCATTTCATCGAATCGCTAAGGGCCGTTTCATCGAATTTCTCTGTATCAAGTTTTGGGGCATAACAGTGCTTTATAGATGTTTTACCTTACATTTGTTAAGACTAAGGTAGTCACTTGTGAAACTGTTTTTAGGGTGGAGTCAAATTAATGGAAATAAAAACCATTGGTATAAAAACAAATGGGTATGCGACTTACTGAAAAGGTTTACTCCTGTACATGTCAGTAAACATGACACTGGAGGTAAAGGACCGCCACTTAAAACACTCTTGAATGTCTGTGTCGTGTTTTTTTTTTTTTACCGGCTGTCTGGGGGTTTTGGTAATGTGCAATTCACACCAGCTCGTTTGCACACCTACGCTTAGTCGAAGGTTTATTCACGAAAAGCATTTAACTGCCAGAGCAGCACGCTTATAATAAAACGATACTCTGCCAGGGGAGCACACGAAATAAAATATAACGATACTCTGATTATCAGCTTTATGCTCAGATTGAACGTTTCTGCTTTTTTATTTTTTTTTTTTAGTTTTCAAACTTTACAGAGACAAAAGCTGCACAAATTGTCAGCCAAATGGTTTCGGGCTACACCAGGACAGAAACCACCTCCCCTTTACGGTCAACTTTATCACCGACCCTTTTGCCTATGAATCATCTTCAGGACGCTTTCTTAGGAAGGCCAACCCGCACCAGACAATAGTAAAGCCCTGGGTGTACTCTGTCACCCAGGAAGACAGGAACCTTTCGGATCCTCACATAACCCAAGGTTACAGGTACACGCTGTCAGACAATAAAACACTACCCCCTGCTTTCTGTTTTTTTTTTTTTTTTGTCTGATTTTTAATTGTTTCATGTGACAAGGAGAGGGGTCATTGTTTCATAGAGACTTTCTTTTCGAAGCAGGATATGTTCACGATGGAATTTATCTTGTCACTGCATACTGTGATTTAAAAAAAAAAAGAATTAGATGACGTTGTGTATAAAAATTAAAATAAATTGCAAAAATATTGCAGGCTGTAACGTCGTTCGATGAAACGGCGTTCGATGAAACGGCGTTCGATGAAACGGCGTTCAATGAAACGGTATTTGATGAAATGGCTTCGATGAAACGACGTTCGATGAAACGGCGTTCGACGAAATGTCCGGACCCAGTCTATAAGATCTTTCTTGTGTTCTTTCAATCTCATTTGTGTTGAGAGTTTATGGCAAGCGCAACCTTGAGAACGCAGCGGTTCCTGCATGCATCATACATTGCGTTCGCTCCTTGTTGCTGAGGCCGTTTCACTAAATGGTTCCAGCCGCTTAGCTTAAAAAAGCAGCACAGCTACAGTTTCCGGCAGAATGCGCGCTACGTGCAAAACTTCATATTCCAACTTTGTTCACGTTTTTTTTTTGTTTTTTTTTTTCGAAATGACGAATAGGCAAAATAAAGCTCATAACGTTACTTTTATTGACCACATACAGTCATTTGAATTCCGGTGTGCTTATGAGAAGTTACATTCCCTTCAATACCATTTTCACGCGTTATAAAAAAGCAAACAACGACACAAGCTTACGCTTGAGCAGCTGCAGCGTCAGATTAGTGTCTTCTGTGTTCTGCTTTGTCGGCGTGCCCGCCATCTTGCAATGTTCCTCAAGAGAAGCAAGACAAAAGAAAACAACCGGAAATTTCAGAGGGCGCGGACTGCATCCGAAGGTGCTCTAAACGCCCGTTTAGTGGAGACTGTGACAGTGACTGGAGTCGAAGTCTTGGAGTCTCCACTAAACGCGCCCAACGTCGCGTGCGGCGGCCGACATCTACTGCAGACCAAGAGGAACATGCTCACAAACGGCGGCGCGTCACCGCCGTTTGCGAGCTGGGCAGGGCTCCAAAGAGCGCTCCCGTCGGTTCATCATCAGCGCCATCGTGGCCAAACTAAGCAACACTGGGACGGCTAAAATCGGCAGCGCCGCCCGCGCACCCTCTCGAGACTACGTGATTACCAACTCTGAGCGTTGTGTTTGCGCGTACTACACTGCCGACTGTTTCAAAAATGCATCACACGTTAAATATATAAATGTGCATGCGTGTGTGGTTGTGTCGCCAAACGCCAAACGCCAGATGGTGGCGGTTTAAGGCTAGCCCACATGGCGCGTTTTTCTCCGCGTCTGCGTCGCGTTTGCGCCCGCGCTTTGACGTCACTTCCGGCGCCGGGACAAAACGCAGCGTTTTTAGGCGCATTCCGGCGTATCTGGAGGAGCCAGATATTTTGCGTCCAGGCGTCGCGTCTCGCGCTGCGTCCAGAAGGCAACAACCAATGAACGGCCGTGTCCACTAGTTGCAAGGAGCGTTTGAATTGTCTCCACTATCTTCGCCACGGACCTCGCGACAAAGGCGCTAATAATAATAATAATAATAATACTTTTTATTTGCACATATTGCGATACCCCCTCGGCAGCGTGCGAAGCTAGGCAGAAAGGTTGAGACCCTTACGCAGGTGGGCCTGCTAGCACGCCGCCAAGTATAGGGAAAGGAATACGGGAGAGGAAAATAAATAAAAACGCTCAAAACAGGAAGATACACATACAAAAATGGGTAACAGCCCTGTGCCATTCCAAGGCAGAGCGCACGCGCGCACGCACACACGCACACACGCGCGCGCGGAGTTTACGAAATTTTTACGCTCGCGGCCTTAAATAAAAACGGCTTTTAAGCACCCCCAAACGCTAGCAGCAGGGCGAACATGGGTAGTTACGTCCTTCCGCCCGCTGATATCAGTTTACCATACCTTACACAAGTCCAGGGAATCCTCCCTGCTCCGCGGGAGAGGCTGACGCTGCTTCAGCGGAACAGAGAGGACCTAGCGAAGTACAAAAGCGTCCTGCACTCTGGCAGGTCAAATGTAAAGAATACAAGGACACCGAGAGACAAAGGTACAAAATTAATCCTACCGGCAACCACCGTAACAATGTAACTAGGGGTGTCGCGAACCGGCCGACGTTCGAGTTCAACCAGGTCCGACGTTTTCGAACCTTTAGTGAAAAATTCGACGAACATAGGTTCGACTCGTGTGCGCATGCGCGACCGGCTGGCCAGTTGGCTTTGGATTGGATGGTGATGGCTAAGAGAAGAATTAAGGGCAGCGCTGATTGGTTATTTCAGTTAATGCAGTACAAGAAAATTAAGTTATTAACTTGCTCAGTGATTAGAATTGGTTTCTTTTATTTTCAACTGTTCATAAAATAAAATAACCCTTTGCATTAAAAAGAAAATTCGCCAAACCTAGACATGCTTGTATCAAGGTCTGGCCACAATGTCCACTTAGTCGAACCGGTCGAATCTGGGGAAAAGTTCGAAGGTTCGTCGAACCCCGAAAGTTCGACCTAAAAATCTGGTTCGACAAAAGTTCGCGACACCCCTAAACGTAACCTCTGTAGCGGCCAGCGGCCAGCTGTGAATGTTTTGGCGCGAGCGATGGTGATGCCAATGGCGTATCGAAACGTGGATGAAGCGTACGCACTAAAAAGGATAAAAATTAGTTAAATTGAGCTTCATTGCAATTGCTGTAATAAAAATGAGTGCTTACTATTACTAAAACTAAATATTACGGCTGCCTATTACGGCATGTAGCCATCACTTACCGCGCGATTTCTATTTAAAATTTGATTTTGTTGCTTAAGCGCGTCTGGCTACGTTGGGCAGACGCTTCGGAAACGCAGACGCGAAGCGCTGGCCGGTAGCGCTGCGTGTGGTTTGACTGGGCGCACGCGTCCTGCTTAGCGCGCGCGCCAAGCCGAGACGCGCGTCTAGACGCACTAAAAAACGCGCCATGTGGGCTAGGCTTTACTTCGCCTCTTGCACGCGCGACAGCGCTAGCGAGGTCGCCACCCACCCATGTCCCAACGCCTTGGATTGACTCGAGTAGTGGCTGCAGAAGTGACTTCAGATCAGTTTCGTTCTTACCTTTATTTTTTCTCACTGACCTTCTGTCCCATTTCGGAAGTAAGGCGCGAAACACATGTACGACGAAACCGTCCGATCCGACGTCCGACCGCGCAATACGACGGTCGGAGGCGAGGGTTATCAACGCTCTCCGATGCTACGAAAACCCTCTCCCCCCCCAAGGTCATTCCGGCAGTCCGCACGTCGGATCGGAAGGTTTCGTCATACATGTGTTTCGCGACACCGGATACAGTCTGGCGCCTGCTCGGCCGGCCGTTTGGAGCTCGGGCGAAAAAAAGCGCCGGAAAGTTGCCGGTGCTTGCCGGAGAACCACCACCCGAACGGTGCGCGCCGGCCGGAAACTGACCACGCGAACACTATTGCCGGTTTTCCGGCAAAATAAGTTGCCGGCGACTGACCGCCCGAATTCGCCATTAGTAGGTGCCTTCCTCGATAGATAGAGACAGCCCAAAACAGGAACTAGCAGAACGAAATTGAACGTCCTGATATTACGGCCAAATATAAGTGAAAGCAAATAGACAAAGATAGTTTTCTTCCTTTTTTTTTTACGTTGTTTGCGCGCGCCTCAAAATTATAAAAGCGAAGACTTCGTTGGAGCTTCCCTTCTTTACTAGGGTGCCTACGTCTTGCGGAAACATGTAGGCACTCTATTCTTTACAAAAGCGGAACCAAAAGCACCACCCTTCGAAAAAAAAAAAGGGGGTGAGTGAGAGAAAAGGAAATCCTGTCGCTCACTTTTTTTTTTTTTTTTTTTTCCTTCGAAGTGAACTTTTTCCGCGTGAATAGCTGACCTCATTTTGGTAATCAGCTCTCTTTTAGTCCTTTGTCGTCGTGTTGAAGACGATTATGGTGTCCGAGGAAGGTGTTTTTCTTGCGCGCTGGCTGTAGTTTTGAACGGTGTCGTACGCAGTTACTCGTTGGAAGCTGATACTTGTTCTCGTTTATTGAATATGCTGCTCACTTTTGCCTGTAACACAAATAAACGCCGCATGAATAACCTTTTCTCGTGGGGTAACCACTTTTTTTTTTTTTTCTTTAGCAGACTGTTTTCTTGCAGCGGGATGATGTTAGAACCGGATAGACACGGGTCGAAATAGAGCAACCATTTTGGGCAGCCACATGATCAAACTAAAGGCGCAAACGATAGTCCGCTCTGCCACCAGCGGAGCGGAGAAAACACTCCGGTAACTACGCTCAAACGTCCACAAAACGTCGTTCTATCAAGATCTGTCCGCGGAGCAGAGAGCAGTGAGAGTGCCAAAGAACTGATCTGACTAGAGTCATCGCATCGAATCCAAAGACAACGCAGGGCTTCGAGTGTATTAATTTCAAATATCGAGTCAAATAGTACATTTAGAAATCCATCTCAAGTCATGCAATGTAAACGGAATGCATATTTTACGTGTTTTGCGGCATTTATTTATCTCCGACGGCGTTGTCTTTTCCACGGCCTCGTGGAGAACCTGAGGAGCTTCACGCCTGCTAAGCTTCCGGGGTTGCGACGGTCCGGTACGCGGCAGTGCCTCGACGTTTCGTTTCCTGCGACATCCGATTGCAGTGTTAAAAATAAAAGACCAAAGACGCCTTCAAAGTGATGCGTGAACGACCCCACGAGCAAGCAAGCTGGCGAAAGGGCCTTCCCAGTGTTGCTAATATTTAGAGCTTGATGACGCAACGTGTCACACCAAACTTGATTCCCCCGATGGCGTGCGCGTCTGGATGTGGGGTACGCCACGAGCCAAAAATGGCACCGCGGCGCAGGCATTCAATTCGCTATAGTCAGTTACAGGTTAAGAAGGTAGCGGCAAATGCCCCTCAAAGGGAATCAGATATCCCTCCGCCACCTCCGCATCCAATAGCGTCCCGCCGTTTCCGTGACGTCGCGGCCAACGCGCGAGGAGGGTCTTGCCTTTCTTTACATATTTGTTTTATCTTTCGACTTTGACTTAGCATTGTGGAAGCCACGAGAGGGAGATTAGAGTTTTCCCCCACCGACGGAAACAAATACGACGTTCGGGGATTAGCTTCCCCCCGATGGATACAAAGGCTGCTTTCAGGGGCTCGCTTCCCCCTTCAATGAATACAAAGGTCGCTTTCTTAAAAAGTGGGATCAAAGACAAGTGGGAATCCATTGAAGCGGAACAAGGAGCGTTTCCAGTGAACTCTTCTTTCGACTGCGGAGAGATTTGAAACGGGCGCATCACCGCTTATGGGAGGAGCTTCTCCTACCTTCTTGACTTGTAACAGACTATAATTCCAGCTACGGTGCGCCGCCCTCGCGGCCATCCTCAGAAACAGAAAGGAGAAGCATGGTTTTGCTCTCTAGGCTCGCAAGGTAGGTGACTGAGGCTCACAAACACCGCCAGAACTAATATTACGAGGCGATAATACGATAAACGGACGGCGTCATGCACTGCTAAACCCCACGCGGCAACAGCTAGCACGTCGAAGAAAACACGGCCTGCGTCCGGTCGCCACCCGAACCACCGCTTGATGGGAATTGTTCGGCCCAATGGCATATGGGCTTCCCCTCCAAGAAACTTTGCTCCTACTTGATACTAAACGAGTCTTATTCACTGTCTGTGTCTGTACAGTGGATGGATTATTCTCACGGATCTGCCTTCGGGCGTGAATGTGGCCGTAAAAGTGTAAAAGTCGATGTGATCATCGTCGGCTCCCCGCTTGCCGAGATAGCACTAAACGAAAGTTGCCACAGTCGACGGATGGTCAACACGTGCTCCCGTGTAGGTTCTGAAGATTAATTTTTGCAACAAAGGTAGGTTAAACGATGATATTTTTTTGTATATAACAAAGTTATATACAAAAGCTATGAAGCTTTCGGACAAAAGCGATGGAGCTTTTGTCCGAAAGCTTAGCACAGTTACCTTTGCAGCTGGGTAGCTAAACTCGTGGAGCAAAACATTCTTCGCTTTTTGACGTAGCGGGGGGAGTGACTAAAAGAACGCCGCAAAGTTTCCTCCTCCCTGCGCGCGCGCAACTTCGCAACTTTTGACGAAAAATCCCCCGCGATCCCTAGGCGGTGCACGAGAGCACGAGACAGCGCGGGGAGGCGAGCGTTCACGCCGCTCGCTGTACGTAGTCTTTGGGCTCTCTAGCGCCGACAATCCCGTCATGCCTCGCCCAGGCGAGGAGCGAGAGCAGACGACGAGAGTTCGTCTGCTACGATGAGGCATTCGCACAGCGGAACTGAAAGAAAAAATTGGTTTTCTGCTCGAAATCGCGTCCCGCGGGCCACAATCTCAAACGCGAGCTTGAATTGTAAGCGTCTGATATTTCACGAAGGGAGGAATCGACGGCCCGTCTTTTATTTGCGAAATTTGAGTCGTTTTGTAGCCGTACAGACGCTGAAACCTACCAGTGTGTAATGAAAGGCCTAGGACAACCACAGGGGCAGCGAGATCTAGCATCATTTGTGTATGGGTGAAAAGTGCAACACTTTTCGACAAAGCTCCCACAGCAGAACCCTGCGACGGATTCACTCAGCGTCCGGGAAGGCTAAACATGGAGACGTTGCCCGAGACTCAAGCAAAGTCATATTTGAACGGCAGCTATCTCGCCCCGTCATATTTTGTTTTGAGAAAGCTCTCGTTCTCAATGCCAGGGAAATAAAAAGTCTTACGAAACGTATTGCTAGCTGTTCCAAAGAACTAGATTTAAGCCGTATCCTTTCAGGTATTCACTCATAATATTATGCTTAAAATGAAGCAAGCTCTTGCGCGTACAGTGCCATCAATTTCCTCAAGCGTATGCTGTTTTGTAGTCAACTGGTTTTGGAAACTTACGCCGTCTGTAGATATCTCTGACTGCCGAGTTGCTTAAGTGGAAGTCATCGCAAATGTAAGTTCCACGTTGCAGCAACCAACGTTTAAACAATGGCAGCGACTGCACTCTCGCATTCCCACCCATCACGTCGAACAAAAAGGCGCTAGTTTCGGTTTGAGGTCGGTAATTTTCTACAACATCTATGGCGACAGCATCAGTCTGCACTGGGTGCATTCGGCAAGTTCGTTCGGGGCCTGTTCTCTGTGCAGCACTCGGCGGGTGTAATGCATTAGAACTCTCACAGTGCAAGTCTGTATCGCGAATGGGGAGCCCGTCACTGGCCTCACCGACGGCCATTGCTTGACGACAAGCAATATGCCGCGTCCTGTCTAGTTCTCCCTTCGTTTTCGTCCTTGTTCTTTTGGCCTATTACACCATGAGGCAATACACGCAAGTCTAAGGAAGAAACATGCAAAAATTGGAAGCTTGTACGCGGTGCTCGAGGGCGAGCATTTTATGACGTGCTGCGATGATTATGTCGGGTTCTTGGAGATCAAATAGACATTCGTCAAGCGTTTGAACATCGATTGAAAAAAAAAAAATTGGCCGGAGCACGATTGACTTTACCGACGTCGCTTGCTTCGGTTGCTAAATAAATGGCACGTCGAGCGACTGAACGGCACGCTCCGAATTCCAGTTTGTCACGGAAGCCCTCACAGGAGTTCAAAGAAAAAGCTTTCACCATGAAGCACTATGTACAAGCGGTCAAAACGATGCGAAAATTCCCAGTAAAGGCATTCTAACTTATCGTTTGCTGAGCTTTGATGACTCCGAAATCACGGATGACTCCACAATAACTCTCGGTAGCCCTTGTCTCATTAAACACATAACAGTTAACGCCCAACGAAGTAGCCCTGGACCCTCAACCACACAACATTTAGTTAAACAAGATTGGTATTCTAACGCGTTTAATATTCCTGCCCACAATATTAACTGTTATTTGCAGAAACATGATAGAAGTTTCATGGTAGAGAACAATTTACTAACGTAATAAAATTGACTTGTGTCAAGCGATGACTGCCGGTGGTGCCGCTCGACCCCAGCAATACAGCCCTCTATCCACGATCTAGCCTCCTAAGAAATCAGTGGTGCCAGTGCTATTAGACATAAATCGTTTATTTGCATCGGTACTCTCATACCTGCCGGATGCAGGGACGAGGCGCAAAACCGTACATCCGGCCAATATTGAAGCCGGTTTTCGGACGATATTGCCTCGACACTCGCCAAGAAGCAACGTGCTATTTCGGCGACTCGTTTGTGTAATTTATTTGTTCAGTCATATTAATGGGTCCCGGGCCACTGTGTACACCCCAAAAAAAGAAATGTACTGTGGTAATTACACCTTGAAAAGAAGCAGGCACGTAGCCAGATTTTCGTTTAAGGGCGGGGGGGGGGAAGGGGGGGGGGGGGCGCCGATGACAAAGTGCTCTATGAGGGGGAGGGAGGAGAGGAGGCCCCCAGCAAAATAGAAAATTTCGGGGGGGGGGGGGGGGGGGGGGGGCGGGAAAGCCAGGCCTTATGCCCCCCCCCCCCCCTCCCCTTGGCTACGTGCCTAACGAGAAGGGGTATTGTAGTTTTACATCTTTATAAAAAGGTGTAGGCATTATCATACGTTTTAAGAAACGTGTTTAAAAAATCACACATTTTTAACGGTGTGAGGTTTACATTTTTTTTATAAGGTCCATCGCTACACTTATTAGGGTGTTAGTTATGGGACACCCCACTTACATGTTTAAAGGTGGGAAAATGCTTAATGTGTATATACCTCTAACGGAAGACAATCTCTTTCATGTGATTACATCGCGTGCCGATGAAACGATCTGTCAATGACACGTCGTTCGATGAACTGATTTGACCGCCAATGAGTGACGACTGCCAGTAGAATTTCGGGGAAATAATTCTGCCGGCGGCCAGGAGACTCGACCCTACCCAAGAATTACCCCGGTTCTTGTTTGTTTTCCAACATTCTGAATTGTATACCAGCTTATTAGTACCTCTTCGGATATTACAGAAAAAATAAAATAAAAAAAAAGCGACGGCAGCCGCAAAAACTCTGACAGCCCGGTTCACAGTCATGTGGGAGACTGAAGGTGCTCGTCAGTCGCCACCATGCCTTGAAAGCTACCGGTTCCGAAGAACCGGAGCGCGCAGAGAACTTGTTGTTCCACGGTCCGAGGCGGCGAACGAAGCTCGTCGCAGAGTCAACG
Source organism: Ixodes scapularis (assembly GCF_016920785.2). Lineage (NCBI taxonomy): Eukaryota > Metazoa > Arthropoda > Arachnida > Ixodida > Ixodidae > Ixodes > Ixodes scapularis. The sequence continues at coordinate 173,646,535 of NW_024609835.1, forward strand.
CACAACGGCTTTCGATAGCCGGAACTGTCGCCGAAAGTCGTCGTCGGGGAGTTGAAAGGCGTCCCCAGGGGTCTCGGTAGCGACGCCGACGGTGGCGGAAGATAAGCTCGGCCGCAGCGTACGGCACCGCCATGTTGACAAAGTTTAACTTCGCCTCAATCCGAAGCGAAGATCTCGAGCTCGAACCACGGCTCTCGCGAAGTTCGGAAACGCCACTTTGACGTCAGCGACAACTTTGACAAACGAGGTTTCTTTTTACCACAAACTTCGGAGGGATTTTGAGCGTCAGCAGGTCGCCTAGGGACAATCTGCAAAGCATTAATTTTAGCTCGGCGTAGGGATGTAGGGACAAAGGGGCGCTACGTCATCGGCGAAGCCGTTCAATCAGCGGGCTCCTAGCGCCCCTCACGCGCCGCACGCGCGCCTCGATGAACTTTGCTTCGAATGATTGACACCTCGCTCGGCGCGACGTCAGCGTCGCGAGAGTCCAATTAGCGCGTTCCGCAACTTTCGGACACAAAGTTGTGCTTGACGAGTTTAGCGACCCTGGTGTGTTTATTCGAATGCATTTCGCGACTGACATTGTTCTTTTTTTATTATTTTAGAGCGCAGCTCTAAGGCGCCCGTTTTTGGCTTGAGCGGCGTCACCGTTGCCGTCGGCGTAACCGCGCGGTGCATTACGAGTAAATTTGCCCGCTAAACTTAGCGGAAAAATTTCCCCGCTAAATCTAGCGGAAAATTTCCCCACTAAATTTAGCAAAAAAATGTCCCCGCTAAATCTAGCAGAAAAATTTCCCCGCTAAATCTAGCGGAAAATTTTCTCTGGGGGGTCACGTTACACCTCCCCCCGAGGTCACGTGACCCCCCCCCCCCCCCCCCCCCCCCCCCCTCAGTACCCTTCCCTACTCCTCCTCGAGAGCTGCGCTCTAATTCGGCGTTACAGGGAGTCGTAAACGGCTTTCACTTTTTTTTTTATTGCATATGATGAGTGCCCAAACGTATTACGTAGTCGAATTGCTATCGCGACTGCATCTTGAGTTAGCTCGATTCCGAGCCTAGCGTAACGAACCCTTTGGCGGCTCGAATTTTTCAGAAAGTGATTCCTGTTTATATTTGGATCAGTGTAAAATGACTGCACATGAGTGCAATATTTGGCCATGCGAAGTGCACGCACTGTTTGTGGTCTCGAGCAAAATATACGCGAAGGATTCTCGGAGCTTCTGTGGAGTGACAATGTAGCGAAAATTTCGGTCTATCGCATTGTAGCGCGTAAACCAAAGAATTAAATGATATTCACGAAATTGAAATGATCTTAGACCGCTTGTCTGGTTCGTTGTTTCCGAACGTTTTTGGTGCTCATACCCAAAAGGGACATTAATCAAGGTTCGTTCGCCCGTCTCGCGCGATGTCTCGGACCGCTTGTCGTCTACTGTACTGTACTGCTTGTTGGGGATCAACGCTTAACACATAATACAAATCGTGGCATAACATAAATCGCTTTTAACGCGGCGGCGTTCGTTTAGTAGCCATGAGACGTACTGCTGAATAGCGGCGTATAAAAGTGGTGGCGGCGCTCACTTTTTCATGATTACGTTGCGCGACCATCAGCGGTGGGTGTCATCAAATGTTCTGGCTACCCAGGTGTCATATAACAAAAATCGACTGCCCAACCCTTCAGAAATCTCCGCCGTAACTTTGATGGTCACCGATTTCTATAAAATTTCACCATGTATTTGGATGCCCTTCCTGAGCATGTGTACAAAATATCTCGGAAAAATATTAATTTTTTTAGAAGAAAATGAATTTTGAAATTTACATGTACACACCCAAATCACTTGCTGCAGCCCTACTGGCAACACTGAGCAAGAGCGGCACACGGAGGCTGCCATGATGGCGCTGACGTTGCCGTGACGTCACATGTTGGTCAGGGTGCTTGCTTTTTAGCTAGTTGGTGTTTGCGACTGTCTGCTTTCTGCTTATGTTATCGGTTTATACAGTTATGTAAGAGCGCGTATAATGGCGACTGGAGGAAATTGGTGTTGTGTGTGGAAGCGTCGCTTGAAAACACGGTCGACTAAAACCGTCTATTGTCAGACCCTAAGATATAACAAAAAGTGCCTCCAATTAAAAGGCCTAACGTCGATCAGTTTTTTTTTTTTTTTTTTTTTTTTTGTGCCAGCAAGAAAAAGCTGCCTTACCATTCCGCTTCGGAAGCGGCATCTGGGTTCACATGGCGGCGGATCACGAATGCAGCCGCCGCTGGCGGTTTTCTCGGAGGCGATGCCAGCGGATCGTATGAGAACGGGTTATCGTCATCGTCCTCAACATCTAGCAGCATATCCTCATCGCTGCTCGATTCAGACGAGCCTGATCAGTCCATTTTTATCCGCGGTATGAACACAAAACAGTGACCTGCTGCCAGGCTGGCCAGGCTCAAACTGCACACGTGCGAGTGTTTATACCATATGTGACGTCACGTCAAAATGGCGGACCAGTTGAGTGGCAAGTTAGTTTCGGTATCGGTTTCAGCGTATTTTAACGATTATAAATTATGTAAACAGTTTTTTCATGATTTAACCGCTGCTATAAGTTAAATTTTTAGTACCCTTTCCGAAAATATGTTCTGATAAAAACGCTCAAATTGACGGCGGAGCTGCCCTTTAAGACTGGACTTGCCGAAACACAGTGCCCATGAACGATCACCCTTTTGGTCGTGCCGGTGCCGACATTTTTCATCCTTGGGTCGCGTATCCTGCAGCTACAAGATGTCTTCCAATGTTTGACTAGCTGCCCGTTCATCTAAAAACAAAAACGGACCAATGAAATACTGAAGTCGATTGCACAGTATTATAAGTCGCAAAACACGTCGATTTCGTGATGCCCACGGCGAACCGATCCCCCTCCCGACTGACACCTTTGATTTTAGCAGCGTCCCCTATACACTCCGTGCGGGAACTATAGGGGGCGCTTTGAAAAACGCGCGTAGCGCCGCTGGTGGAGGAGCTGGCGTTCGACTGTGAGGCGCGCTCAGCAGCCTGCGGCGCCTTTTCGCGTGCGAAGCTGTGGCGCCGGAAGCGCGCACGGACGGAACTTTTGATTTTTGAGCCGATAAGTTGAGGGTGACGTTGCATGAGTGCTGGGGGAGATTTAAGAAGGGCATTTAGCTGCTCTCCGTTTCTTATAAATTGAGTTTGAGTCGTTATTAGGGGCAATTTCTTTAGTTGCGGTCGAAAAAGTTGTTTGAGCATTTTTCCGAAAAGCAAGATGGCCGCCACCATAATTGCTCTCAGTGGGAAATTTGTTTCGCTCGTCGAGGTAAACGTAGGACTGCTGGGACGATGATATTTGGAGGCGAGTGAGATGTTCACTAAGTTTGTGCACTAAGTGGGCCTAGTTTTAGTAAGACAGCAGGTGTGAAAGTTATGGTTCAAAGGAATAAAGCTGTCAGGAATATCCAATATTGGACCCAAAATGTTGTGTTATAACCGGGCTGTGCGAAGTGCGGATTTGGACACACAGGTTCTTGGACATAACCGTAACTTGACACAACAGTTATAATACCCAAATTAGGTGGCCTAGGGAAACCAGGTGGAAATTTGGTTTGGGCGGCGTAACTGAATGGGAAACTGTTTTAACCGTGAAAGGGCTGCCAAGAGAATACCACGCGTCGGAGGAGATGGAGACTTTACAGGTAAAAAGGGACTAGTGCACTGTACTTCCAATTGAACCAACTTTACCGAAGGTTGCTTCAAAGCCGAGAAAACCAAGTTGCCGGCCAACACACGGTTTGACCGTCAAAGGCTTTTGCGGTCAGCTGTTGTGTAGTAATCTGGTTGTGCGAGGTGCTGATTTTCGGCAAACAGGTACTTTGACAACCGTAACTTGACAAAACACTTGTTATACCTAAAAGAGGTGGCATAGTTTAACCAGGTGGAGATATTTTTGGGCGGCGTAACTAAATGGGAACCGGTTTGGCCGTCAAAGGCTGTCAAGAAAATACCTCTCATCATGGCCGGGAGGTGCACACTTTACAGGTAGGAACAGTGCTTAAAGTCCACGTAAATTAAGCGGGATCCCTACAAGAAGGTAGGGGAAAGGGGGGGGGGGGGGGATTTTTGATGAGATGTAATAGATGCACATAAAATAAACCCCACTGCTGACTTTGTCCACGCTGTACCTGCAACCCTCAACCCCAAATGTCCCTGAAAACAAGCTATCTTATTGGAAGGTATGATTTTGATTTCACTAATGCAGGGGCTGAGGAGGAGAGTCTCAGACCATCCGTTGAAATAAGTGGAAGGGTCGAGACCCCCTGAAACCCCCCAGACTTTAAGCCCTGGCCGGAAGGGACCAGGGGACGGTCCTTCTAGTTCGAATAACTTTGCGATAAATGGCTCTAAAGCCGAGAAAAAAAAAATGTTTTCTACAAGACTCGGGGTGTCAGCGTTTCCACATCCAAAAGGAGGCTGATCAAAAAAGAAAGCACACCACATAAACTTCCATACTCAAACATCAATTGTCCAGTGATTCCAAGTTTCATTGTAGTTTTCCTTAAATTCATATTTGTCAATCTTTGTACCGTCCGAATCTTTCTCCATGGAGTACAGACCGCGTGCCATACTGGTCCGGAAAGATCATCGACACGTACGATGGGGACAAAATTTCTTTCGAGGGCATTTCTTGAACGAAATTCGCACTGCATACCCGCGAGTGTGGGATGGAATTTCAGTTCGAGCTGAGACATGTAGGCGTCACTGGTACGAAAACAAACGCAGAGCGCAAAGCGGCAGTGTAGGATATGTCAGCCGCGCCGACAGAGTGGCAGACATGACCGGGAGACCAAATTTCTCGCGTCGCACGGCACGGGTCCATCGTTGTCGCTGTTCCACAAAACATCGGCGAGGTGAAAAACTGTGAAACTTCGTCCACACGAGATACGACCTGCCTTGCAGTGGCATTTACTCGTCAACAGGACACGCGCCTACACTCCCACTCAAGACTACGTAACTCAACGCGTTCTTCTACAGTATTTTTTAGAAGCAAGCGATTAGTCGTTCGCATCAAACCAATGTGATAGGTAAACCCATGACCACGTCCGGATATTTTATCAAACGCCATTTCATCGAACACAGTTTCACCGAGGACCGTTACGTCAAACGCTGTTATGTCGTACGTCATCTCACCAAACGCAGCTTCATCTAGGGCTGGGCGCCAATAGACCGTTTTACTGAAAGAGGGCGAGAGAGAAAAGGGGAAAGGGCTACCGGCGCTTTCCCCCTTTCTGATTGTGTAGAAAGAGTGAAAGTCCCGGATGAGAGGCTTGGCCGGTGTTGGGTGTCTGCTGTGCCCCAACTTCGTTCGCGCTTTCTTTTCTGTTTTGAACTCGCAAACTTAATGAGAGTAACGGGCTTCGATGGCAACAGTTCCCCGGTCATTGGGACACCATTGCTCGGTCATAGGGTGCAGGAATAAAAGCAGAAAGCATAGAATACTGTCCGAGGACATATGTAGCTTGCAAGGAACCCGGCAAGGCGAGAGCGGCTGCAATGTCTTTGAGCTCCATCGCTTTCCACATGACCCCTGTCTCCGGGGGCAGTGGATTGCGTCCGTAAACCGAAAAGTCGTTTCCTCAACGCCATCCTCTCGACTTCGCTCGGAACATTTCGTGAATGGAGCGCGCACCGAACGCTGTACCGCCGATGAACATGGGGTACGCTCGCAATGTGCGTGCGAGTTTTCTCATGATAACTGCTGTTTCAGCTTGTAAAATTTCGTAACTGAATTTATTTTAATAGTCATAATTTGCAGTGCTGACTGACTCGATTTTATCATCTACAACACTTAGCTGAAGGCTCATTTCCGCCGCCGGGTGAGGCAGGAAATTGTTGGAAACGTAGTTCTATTGTTTGTTTGTTTGTTTTTTAATCGCGATCTCCTGCGCGATACCAGAGAGCCGGCAAAAGCGCTCCTTGAAGTGCCGCTGGTGGGTTGTTTCCCTTGACTAAGGCGCTTTGAGGCGCTTGATAGTCGCTGCAGGAACGTCTCGTGTGTTGCGATCTGCGTTTTTGAGCCCAGTGTGCACGTTTCTTTGTTTGAGTCATGGCATCCGCCAGTGTGGCGACGGGGGGAACAGCGGCATCCAACGTTCCAGCGATAGAAATTGGAGGTGAGTACTCAAAATAATGCATCAAATAGTCATATAATTCGTGGCTATTTCGAGGCTTTCTCCGGTTCGATAAAGGTACATCTAGAGCGTCTTCGTCGTTCATTCACAAGGATATATAAGAACAGGGACACGAAGATAAAAACAGCACAGCAATACGATATGTAGCAGCTCCGGGCGTTTACAAAGTTAATTGAGGTTCCCGTTTCGTGTATCGCTTCTTGATCACGACTAAAAGCGGCTACGTTGAAATAGGCCCATTGCAAGCAAAAATGTATAGATGGTTCATCATTTCCAGTCATGCGGAAAGCAATGGAGCTTAAAAACCTTCCAGCCGTACTTGCCTTGCCGGATTCCATGCAAGCTACATAGGTCCTCGGACAGTATTCGACGCTTCCTGTCGTTATTCGTGCACCCTATCACCCAGCAATGGTGTCCCAATGACCGGGGGACTGTCGCCATCGAAGACCGTGGCTCTAATTAAGTTTGGGAGCTTGAAACGTAGAAGAAAGCGCGAACGAAGTTGAGGCACTGCAGACGCCCAACACCGGCCAAGACTCTCATCCGGGACTTTCACTCTTTCTACACAATCAGAAAGGGGGAAAGCGCCGGTCCCCTTTCCCCTTTTCTCTCTCGCTCTCAAAATGGCGCTACCCACGATAAAACGGTCTATAGGTGACCGGCGTTTGAGCCGGAAGTTTCGTCATCCGAAGTGAGGCACCGCGTGACGTCACGCTTCCGGTTCGTCCGGTGCCGGTCGTGGTTCGTCCAGCTGCATCGAGAGCCCTTCTAATGGACCTCTTGGCGAATATGTGCTGCCACCTAGACACGCGACTGGGGTCGAGGCTAAGTGGCGAGAAAACAACGCGCGCGCGAGGCCTCTCCCACCCGTTGCACTCCCAAAACGTCAGCTACATCCTGTTCACCCATTGAGACGCTGTGACCTAGATACGGCTCCCCCAAACCCGCCTTTGTCCCCATCGTGCGCAATCTTCCGCTCCGAAGTCGACACAACCAGGAGGCTATGACACAACGAAACCATCTTCCCTCTCTGCTCGGCCAGAAGGAAGAGAGAGAGGGTACTGGAACCAGTTACTCTCGAACCGTTGTTTCTGCAAAAGAGCCAAGCTGTATTCGCGGTGAAAATGGTTTACAGCTCCGCGGTACGTTCTAACGCTAGCCATAGAGGGCATAAGGTGTTCCAGTTCCCGTGAAACAAACCGTGGAAGCAACGATGGACCGTCGCTGCTAAGCGAGTGATGGAGCGTGGTGATCTGTGACAGACAAACGTTGGTGATCGTTTATGCGCGGTCAATATTGTTACAAGCCAGTACAACGTGTTCTCTCTTTTTTCCAGGTAGAAGCCGCGGGAAATAACGATCTCTAACAGTCTTTTGCCACCCACCAAAAAGGTCTCGATTAACCCGCGAAGGGGTGAGCACTGCTTGTCGTACAAGGTATCCGCGAGAACGCGGTATGCGATCTCGCAGACAATGAGTTCATGGCACGACGTTTCGTCGACATACAGTGCCATCGCCAGGCCGTTTAATCGTTACATCGACAGCTCGGATTAACATTTTCTGTGATGAGCCGCCGCAGACTGTTCCCGCGAAGCGGCGTGTATGGGTGGCTCGCTATAATATAAATAAACAAAAGGACAGGTCAGCTTTCTGTTATATAAAGAAACAAAAGCAAATGGGCAGCACCTTCATATTGACTGATAATAAAGCGGTAGTACGATCCTGCGTAGCTCATATCAAAATCGGGGCTCGTTTACGCATGCTTTCTTACTCGACATCATTAAAAAGAACTTGCGGGAGAGGAGGGTTATGCTAGTTCACGGTTGAAGTAGAAAAAGCGCATGAGTGTTAAAAAGCAAGGATTGTCACGTAGTCAGATGTCGTCGAAACTAACTTACGGAAGTGGCGTTTCAATCGCGCGAGAAAACATTAGCTGAGTTTGAAACGCCGTCTGACCACTTCTTTCCCTGTCTTCAACTTTTGGTTTCCTGAAGATTTTCTTACCCAGGCTCAGGTGTTCTAACAAAATGAGAAAAGTACGCCAGACCTCCGATCGGGCATTTCAGCTGGCCGCGTCCCACGGCTTACATTCGCGCCTATTTTAGTCGGTGATGTGATCTAACGTAACAGTCAAAACGTCTGGGACGTTTCATGTGGAATGACCCAGCTTGATTCTATTTCAGCAAGCAGGTCGCCAGAAGGCATTTTCTTGGTCTTTAATTTCTTTCCGATGTTAGATTCAAGTACCTTGGCTACAAGAAAGGGAGAAAAATTTGGTAGTTGTTTTTCAGTTTCAGAATGCAGGACCAAAAACTTTGGAAACCTCGCAGGAGTAGATGGCGTGTTGACTGTCGTTGGAACTTCGGTGCGGATCCTTTTCGGGGCCGATCGAGGAAGGTTTTAACACGGGACCCCATAACATGGGAAGGAAAGTTCAGTGCCCGGGTGCACCGCCCACCACGGAGCCCAACAAGGGGGTAGGTAATGTGCCGTAGCAAGAAACGCTTGGCTGACAAAATTACTCTACCAGTGCTGCCCGGGCACTATACTCTAGTGTGGTTGCAGAGACAGGACCTGTTTCCACTCAAGGTTGGCCCTCGCCGCCGAAGGAGGTGAAAAAGGAAGGGAGTGTAGAAGAAAAGGGAAAGAGGTGAGAGGAAAAGTAAAAGAAATAAGAGGAGGGTAGAAGAGGCGACTGACTGAATCATCCTGGTCGGGCCTAGGGAGCCTTCATGTGCGCACATGAAGGCACTCTAGTCGGGCCAATTAAGCCAGGACACCCGTCTACGAGAAGCAGAGGCCGAAGCGGTGTATTACGTAGCCTGGGGGCCCCGAAGTGTCTAAACATACCCCGGGCTCAGCTCAACCACCAGGGTCCCCTTTCCCCGGACACGGGTTAAGCCACGCACAGCCAAACGTGGGTGGGCGAACCCACATGGCTCGGGGTTCGTAGTGACGCCACTCACCAAGCACCTACTAAAGTAGCTGCCCCCTGCGTGCGGGTGTGGTGGCCCACGTGGCTGGGGTTCGTGGTGACGCTACTGACCAAGCACCTAGCACCTAAGGTGCAGTTGCCCCCTGCGGGGCTCGGGGTTCGTGGAGACCTCTCCAAACACCTGCTTTCACAGGTGCCCCCTGCGGGGCTAAGTCAAACGGAAAGCCCTCCTCGTGTTTAACCGAAAGAAAACATATTCCGTGCGGGTCTAGGGGGAGGCGCTTCTTCAAGGTGCGTTGGAGCACGTCCCAGAAGAAGATCCCATCCCAGCACTCGAGGAACACGTGTTCGGTCGGGATACGGCCCATTGGTCACATGCTGAGTCGTCATAGGGCAACTGGTAACAGGCCGTTCGTCACAGCGGAACATTCGTCATATGATGATTCGTCACGTTGGCAGTTTGTCACAAAATGACCCCAAGATCGTTAAACTGTTTTTTTCTATTCTGTATCCGTAGGAAAGTTACGAAAGGGGGTCAACTAACCAAATGCGTACAAGGTCAGTGAGGTTGATTACTATACTTAGTACAGTAGTCAACCTCACGAGTCACTATTGACCCAAGTGACTGATTCACTGCTGACCCGGCTACTGTTCCAATGACCCCAAGATTAGGCAACATGCAGCCTTTAAATCTGCATGTTGTTTTATCTGGGTCACCTTACTAACAAAAGAACTTCGAGAACATAAAGTTTACAATAAAAAAAAACGACTAAACTCGTTTTTTTTTTTTCGTTTTTTTTTTGTGTCCCGCTTCAGGGTTTATTACGTCGGTTGCTCCCAGATTATAAAAGGCGGATCTATTTTGCTTCCCATCTCACTCTCGATTTCTAAATAAAGGTAGTTAACTTACTACTAAGAGAGGTGGGCGATATGCTTCTTCGCGAAGGACATTCCTGCACTTGTATTAAGGATAACGAAACTGCGTTGTATTGGGCCTGCCGCCGAAGAGGAGTTTGTAGATCTAAAATAGTCACCGATCACGCCAAGGCTCGTGTAATCTTTTATTCCAGTGACCTTACGCATGCATTTGACGGAGATAAACGTACTTCGGGTTCGTCATCAGATGAAGGAAAAGGCTGGTATATACCAAAATCTGTTCCTGCTCTTGAAAGAAGGAGAAAAAAGGGGAAAACACAGACACAGGTCTCAATTGAGACCTGGGTCTGTGTTGTCCCTTTTTTCTTTTTTTGTCCTAAGTCTCGGGTTTTACAATCTTAAGTTCACCAGCTCGCTTGCATCTTCTCTGTGATTTCTATCTCCACTAATCTCCTTTATTCTAGTGGAAGGCCGTCTAGCACCGCATCTAACACTTCTGGATGCGGCTGCCTGTGTCAGTGACGACACTGTATTGCAGACTCCCGCATCGTCAACGCTTCGGCGCACAATCCGCAAGCAAAGGCAGTGGGCGAAATTCGAGTACAGCGTACCATCTTGCAGAACCGACATACGAATGCCCACAGAGTTCAAGGTAAAGTGTATTGCAGCGCAAAATCGTAGTGCGCGACATATTATGATAATAATGACTGTTTTACGTGCTTGCAGACCAAAGCCAAAGGAGATTCCTTTTTCCTCCACGACAGCGGAGAGGGCGACAGCGAAAGAATCCTAATCTTTGCTACCGAGCGCAACTTGAGTTGTGTGGCTCAAGCGACTGCGTGCTTCGCGGACGGGACCTTTAAAGTCACCCCGGCACAGTTTTGCCAACTGTACACGTAGCATGCCACAATCAATGGCGTGGTAATGCTAATGGTTTACGGCTTGCTGCCTAATAAATCTGAAGCTACTTCCAGAAGGTAAGCACTAGAGCTCTGATAAACATATAAAACGAAACGCTCAGTGGTCCTATTATTGGATATGTGTCGAAACACTTCAAAATAGGGTCGTTGTTTTTAAGGTTTTTCGACGTCGTGCTGAGTCACATGGGGGCCAACTGCCTAGAGGTGGCTTACACGGACGTCGAGATAGCGGCCATCAACGCGACACACGTCGTGATTTCCGGCGCTAGGATACAGGGACGCCTTTTTCACTTATCCCAGTCAGTGTACAGGAAGGTGTGCTCCAGTGGTCACCAGAGTCGCTACCATTCAGATGAAGACTTTTCCCTTCTGGTATGCGGCATTCTATTTGTATGCCTTAGTGTTGTCTTCAGTTAAGTCAATTGGTTACTTTGTTGTCCTCCCCTTCCCCAGCAGCTGGGGGTTTTGTCTAAAATGGTTAGTATATTACTTGTGGATTTTCAGATGATAATGCTTCCAGCATTGGAAGCATTACCATCATCCCCACCGATGCCTCACTCGTGGCGAACTACTTCGAGGACGTGTATATCGGGAGACCCCGTCGAAACCGCTTGTCGTCGGCCACTTTCCCTCCTCTGGTTTCGTCAGCCAGAGAATAAACACTATTAGAAATGCCAAGGACGAACAACAACATCGAAGCGTGGCACCGGGGACTGCAGGTAAGAACTGAACTAATTCTTTGATAACTTTTCCGTGGTACATTTTTGCATTTGTGGCTCAAAATTTCAGTACAGTCCCCACTCAAAAAACTTTCTCCACGAGTGTGGGTGTCCTTTTTTTTATATGCCAGAGCAACGTGGGCTGCAGTTCTCCCAATATCTAGACGTTCCCTGGGCTGCATCATCAGAGAGCAGTCCTTGACAGAGATGAAGCTGGCTCAAGCAGAGGGCGGCACGACATCTTCGAGGGTGTCCAAGAAGCACGACGACTGCAACCGGCGTCTTCAGATCATTGTGAGCCGGTACGATAGTCGCAATCGTCTTGAAACCTTGAGGTCTGCAGCTCGGATTATCGTTGTTTAATTTGTTTTTATTTCGCTCAATAAACATGTTGTTTTCTTAGTGCAACGATGACAATTGTTTGGATGCTCCCTCTCTTTAATAAAAATGAAATATAACGTACTAATATTTATTGCACGCAAAGCCAAGTGAATATAAGTTGGGCGAATTCGAATATCCGGTTCGCACAGTGACAAACCTTCCTAGTGACAAATTCCCCTACGACGAATGTTCCGCTGTGACGAAACGGCCTATTATCAGTTGGCCGATGACTAGGGTTGGGATATTTTTGGTTTAAACCGATAAAAGTGCGCCGAATTCATTATCAGAAATTCGGTTTTAATCGAAAAAGGTCAGTTTTTAGGTTCGGCATTTTCGATTTAAACCAATAAAACTACAGCATGCGAACGAGGACTGCTGGAACACAACCAGCCAACCAACACCCCTCATCTGTACGCCGGTTTTAGTAACAGTCCGGTTCATACTATTACCAGAGACTGATTTACTTCACTATCTGGAACAGGACACCGGTTATCAGCACACTGGCTATAATCACTTGCTGCCTCTTACCAGCAGTAGCTCTTAGTTTTTCTGTGAAAAAAAAAGGTGTCGTGTTTGTAAGTTTTCTTCCCAGGTTTAAAACTTTTTTTTTTATTTTTTTATCATGACCTCAGGGAATTAAAGAATAATCAAGCGAAAGATTCTTCTGTGTACAAAAGTGGGTCAGGAACTTTCAGGCGGCGAGGGAGAGAGCGAGGGTAAAAATATTCCACAAAGAATTTTTTTTTTTTTTAAACTAGAGAAATGAGCAAATCGCTTCGGTTGTCCACTGTTGTAAACGGATGTCTCTCCACGGCTCCCCTCCCCCCGCCCCCCTCCCCCCCTGCTGTCCACTTCTGCTGCACAAAGCAGGGGGGGGGGGGGGAGAGGAGGGAGGGGAGGAGGCTGTAACGCAGTCGTCCGTTCAAGCCTTGTAAGTGGTGACACTAGGACAAAAAAAAGGAGGATGAACAGAATTAGCTGGTAGCCGAAGGTTTTTTTCGTCTTCAAGAAGTGAGTTTTTTTTTTTAAAGGGGCATTGACACATCAGAATCATTTTTTTTTATTCGAAACGATTGAAAACGATGCCGGGATATTACCCTCAAAATTTGAAATTTGGGAATTCAGTATTTGTGAAGTAACAAAACAATTTCCAAATGCCGAATTCGAAGTTCCCGCGCGATCGGCGCCGGTGCCTTGACGTCCAATATTGCGGAATCCTGAGAGTCAACTTTCTTTCACCACTCCCTGCTGTTGCCATGGCGGCCCAAAGCGAGGAGGAAAGGATCGAGCGCCGGCGTTGCGGCGGACCGGTTTTGAGAGGTGTCGCCTGTTTTCCGTTGGAGGACACAAATCCAGGAGACGGCACCACAACGAACTCCCGATTTTTGGTATTTCAAAAAGAAGGGCCGTAGTGCGTTCGCAATTGCGTTAAAAAACGTGCTTTAGGATTGCCGTTATTAAATGTTATAAACATGTTGCCTACAAAGCTTCTAAATTTCATGATTCTTGACGTCACGAATCAAAAGAAGCGAGGAGGCGAAAGGCGGGAGAATCAAACGCCAAAAATAAAAAGGCGCGAGCAAAAAAGCGCCGAAAAAATGCAGGGACACAGACGAAGGGAAACAGGACAAGGCGCCTTGTCCTGTTTCCCTTCGTCTGTGTCCCTGTATTTTTTCGGCGCTTTTTTGCTTGCAATGAACCAACTGGCCCAAATCTCCACTTTACTAAAAAGGCGCGCGCGCGCGCTAATATTTTTTTTCGCGATGCGTTTTTTTTTTTTTTTTTTTTTTGCGTGTCTATGACTGCAACTTGCATCGTTTTAGACAATAAAAATAAATACGACCTTTGGGGTGTCTCAGTGCCCCTTTAAGTTCACTGTGACATATGCTGGTTCCGTGCAGCGATAAGCTGGTGCAGGATTTCACCAGTTTTGGTCAAAAGTAACGAGTAACGAAATTTGACAGCCTATACCGTAAAAAAGTAACGGAAATACTTTACTCGTTAGTCATTCAGAATACTAACGAGTACGTTACTGCGTTAGCGAAAAACGTAACGCGTCACCAGTAACGTCGTTACTAGTAGCGCGTTACCTCCAACACTGCGTTTGACAAACAGTGCGCAGAAAAGGGTCCTGAACGTTCCTCCAGTAAATAAAGCGATTTACAATTTGGCGCAAAAACAAATGCAACAAACTAAGCCCCCCATTGCGCACGCGCCGGAAAAGATTCGCCCTGCTGGACCGCTCCCAAGTGGAGCCCCAAATGAACACCGCGAACACACGATGCATTTTCTGCACGTTTACCCGAAAACAATAGAAAACTTGTTGCCCGTACCACAGTTTGCTAAAAAAAATAAATTGCAAACTGGCACGCGCAAAAATTGACAAATCGTTCCCCCTTCCTTTCTCTACATTTTCGCGAAGCTCTGCCGTCTGCTCTCGCCAATACGGCTCACTGTCCCAGTAGTTTTCTAGTGGGACTCCTAAATATTTTGTTGGTGTAATAACCCACTGCATGTTCAATAAAAAAAAAAACTCGGACTGGAACTCCACTCGCCTTGCCAAAATCCCAGTCACTTTTCCCAGATAACCGAGCTCCAGCTAACCTCATAAAAACGTTTCGTGTGTTGACGACTTCGACAATACCCTCACGGGTCGTACAAAACACTGCAATGTCGTCCGCATACACTAAAACCTTATCCGCGGCTGCGTAAAGCTTAAAACCATAGATTTAACTACTCCTAATGGCACTATCACAGAGAGATTTTTTATAAATACAAAAAAGAAGAGAGAATGAAGGACACGCTTGGCAAACGGATCGATTTACTTTGATACGCTTTCCAACCGACTTGTTTACTATAAGTCTAGTCGAGCAACCGTTGTACGCCATGCGTACACCTTCACATAATCCGAAATGCTTAAAAGAAGGTCGTGGGGTACGCGATCAAATGCCTTTTCTAGATCAACCTGGAGCATTGCGACGCATGTACTCATTGCATCGCAGCACTCTAGAACACTACGCGCTTTATGAATACTTGTAAAAATCATCCTGCCTTTTATGCCGCTTGTTTGATGCGGGCCCACTATTTCTGCTATTACTGATTGCAGCCTGCTTGCCAACACTCTCACTAAAATTTTATAATCAACATTTGTCAGACTGATCGGCCGATAAGCGGTGACTTGCCGTAACTTTACAGCGTCTTCTGTTTTGGGGGATTAACACAGTATGGGACAACGTAAAGGAAGGCGGTAAAATCTTCAAAACATAAGCTTCGTTAAACACGTGGGCTAACAATAGAGTGAGTTCTAGTCGTTTCAGAGCCCTATAAAAAACGGAGCGTAGGCCGTCCGGGCCGGGGGCTTTCCCGGGTTTAGTGCGTCTATTGCTACAATCACTTCTACGTTGATGGCGGATTCAAACACCTCTTTCGCTGCATAATCTATGCGAGGCATGAAGCACAAAAATTTCTCTTTAAAAAGCTCTACATTGACGTACGGGACTGGATGCAAATAATCTCTTGCAGTACTCGAAAAACGCCAGACTCAATTTCTTCTTTATCGCTCTTCACTCTTCCGCCCCTCTCTATCTCCGTTATATCGTTACGCCGAGCGTAGCTTTTCTCGAGGCTGAGTGCGCGTTTAGTTGGCGCTTCGCCCGTTGCCCATCTTTCTGCCCTCGCTCTCACAATCGCCCCGCGATATCGTTCCCTATCCAAAACCTCCAGTTTATCTTTTAAAGACGAAATGTCGTCCTTGAATGCTCCAGAAATTCTACAGCTCTGCAAATTATTTCGCAAAAACAACTCAATCTTTATTTCATCGCGTTTAATTGCTATTGCCCGCTCTAACGCTATCATTTTTATTTCTTGCTTAGCAAGTTCCTATCGCACGCCATACTCTAATTGTTCCCCATTTACTATGTTTTCGATAACGGCCTGCACTTGGCCAGTAAAAACATCGTCATTCAAAAGTTTCGCGGTCATTTTCCACCAAATCCCAGCAAAATACTCTTCTATTCTCACTCCTTACTACCCATACAAAAACTAACTAAACTATGATCACTAAAAGAAACAGGGTACACGCGATATTCAGAACATAAAGGAATCAAATCTAACAAGACGTACACCCGATCTAAGCGAGCGTGACTGGACCCTTGAAAATGGGTGTACGGACGTCACGGCTGTGCTTCAGACATTCTCCAACGTCCATCTAGGCCGGACTCATTAAATATATTACAAAGGCTCTCGGTGCTCAGATCGTGATAGGGCGTCGAACTCGACTTATCACCCGAGGAGCGGACACAATTAAAATCGCCCAGAAAAATGGCAAGGCGTTCACTGTAGGAACTTCTGGTAGTCATCGTTAGTTACGTTAAAGCAACGTTCATTTTATACAATGTACAAGTAACAAGCAGTTCGATCTGACGTGTCAATCTCATTTGTTCTAAGCACGAGCCCCCGGCCACGCGCTCCCCGGCCGCCAGCTCCTTGCCGCGAGCTTCTTTTCAAAACGTCTCTGGCCCATTTCCTCGTCTTCGGTCTCTGATCGTTTGTACAGACCCCCACCGAATGGGTGTTACCCCATTCTAAATTTCCGTTATCTCTAGTGGATAGAGCAGTTGAATTGGTTTTTTTCAGACGACCGCCCCTGTCCAAGCGCACTATACATGCACGAATCTTGCCGTCTCCGGCCACAAAAAACCTTTTCAACTCTTTCCATCTTTCAGAGTAAACGTGTAAGCTGTTCCTTCAGAAAGACGAGCCTGCCCACCTCCAGACGTAGTGATTCCCGGCCTTCTGTTTCATAGGCAGATCAGAGTTCTCTCATGTATTCTGTCCTCCAGGCTTCCCAGAATCTGTTGAGGAACGCTTTCCTTCGTTTCCACATTTGGCGGAGCACCTTCGGAGACGACTCGAAGTCTCCCCTTTCAGCCACTGGAAGTGCTGTCAGTCGTCGTCCCGTGAGAAAGCTCGCCGGTGTGCGCGGTTGACCTTCGTGGAGCTCATTGTAAACGAACGTTAAGGGGCGTGAATTTAGCACCGCCTCAATTTCACACAGGACGGTGGACAACTCTTCTGCGTTCATAGTTTTTCTCTCGATAACGTTTCTTTGTCCCACTTCCACGGATCGAACCAGTCGTTCGTAGAATCCTCCCCACCAAAGAGCACGCCCAACAATAAAACGCCACTCGATGGTCGTATTGGGGAAGTGATTCACCACTTCTGAGTGTCGCAGGATCTTCCAAGGTTCTGCCAGGTCTCTCGAGGCTGGCTTAAAGGTTAGCGTGTTGTCTGAGTAGATGATGCGGCAAAGTGTCCTCCGTGACACAAACCTGCGGAAAGCCAGAAGAAAACTTTTCCTCGAAATGTCTGGTACGAGTTTTAAGTGGACCGCCCGCTTGACTGCACGAGTGAACAGCGTGATGTACGACTTATGGGTGACGTCTTTTGCCTGTATGTACAGCGGCCCTGCAAAATCTACACCGACTCCCTCGAAAGGTTCAGCCTGCATCGTTCTCGTGCATGGCAACGGTCCGGTCGGAGCACTCGCCGGAGTAGCACTAAATTGCTGGCACGTTCCACACGCGCGCATCACCTTCTTCACCAGCTCGCGGCCTCGAAAGATCCAATACCTCTCGCGGGGCTGGACTAGAGTGTTTCTCACTCCTGCGTGCAGCATTATCCGTTGAGCGTCGATCACAAGTAGCTTGGAATATCGATGCTCTTTCGGTAATACGATGGGGTTTCGTTCCTCATATATCATGTTGTCCGAGCGGAGTCGACCTCTTTCTTATGCGAAGCACTCCCTTTTGGTCGATGAAAGTACTGAAGTCTCGGAGAGGAGAAGTAGATGGGGTCTCGGTTCCGTTGGTCGAGCGTCAAAGCACGGCAGCAAACGCCGATCGCTGTGCCTCTTTTAGCCAGTATGTTTGAGCCTCTTGTATTTCCTCTGCAGTGAGCGGCCCGGTCGTTTTTCCGTTGACCTGACGTTGTGAAGGAAGCGAAACATCCACGGCGTTGTTCGGTTGAGTCTTAAAGCCGAGCTGAATGTGGTGACGTCGATTAATGATGCAGATGGTGTTGAAATAATATCCACTATACGTCCAGCTCTCGGTCCCTTTTTCTCGAACTTATCTCGAGGTGGCTCCTCGCGCTTTTTTTTGGGCCATTCTTTAGCTGGCAGTGGCAACCAACTGGTCCCCGACCAACAGAGTGGAGTAGACCCCACTCCGGATGCGATCAGAGCTCGTAACATGAGGTCGGCGGGGGACTCCTTTTCCGGCAAGCGGTGCCTCGTCGCTCTTTGGCAGTTCTTCTCTGGCATGCGAGCAACCTTGTCGTCTGCCAACCTGACGTCTGCCCTCCATGGAAGGCCGATTTCATACCTCCCACTGGTCTTGGCGATCGCAGTCTTGGAGTCTCGCCTGACGTCGTTGTCCGAAGGATCGTCCACCGGTGCGTCGATGACACCCATCCTCTCAAGTTCCCGGAATTGCTTGAGGCTTGGCATGGGTTCGGGTTCTTGCACCGTCGTTCTCAGCACGCCCACCCGGGAGCAACTAATAATTGCGAAGCTTGGC
This sequence comes from Ixodes scapularis, assembly GCF_016920785.2. NCBI lineage: Eukaryota > Metazoa > Arthropoda > Arachnida > Ixodida > Ixodidae > Ixodes > Ixodes scapularis. Next base: position 173,665,127 of record NW_024609835.1, read on the forward strand.
CCTGTTCGTCCTTGAACCGGCCATCCGAATACGGTCTCCACTGCACTCAAGCTTCCTCTCAGTCGGTGAATCTTTCCAGTGATGAACCCCCAGCAGTGATCCGACTCAAGCAGGATGTCGACGCCGCGATGTTCCAGTCCGGTCATGCCGTCTCCCACTAAGCAACCGAGCTCCTTTAACGTCGCAATGATGGATTCTTCTGGGCTCGGGAGATTTTGTTCGCAGATAATAGGTGTTTCTAGTGCGTCGATTTCATATCTTTTGTTGTTCCGTTTGTCCCGCAAAGTAACCTGCACCGTGCGGAACGTACGCTCGGTGCTTTCGCCTCCGAACACGCCGAACGTGAGGATCTCCGTCCCCAGTTGTTTGCAACCGAGTCTCTGGGACATCTTCTACGTAATGAAGGAGCGTTGACTGCCGCTGTCAAAAAGAATTCGGGCTGGCCTTCTTTTCTTTTTGTTCTCTGCCCATGCGGTCACCGTCTGCAAGAACACTGATGGCTTGCTGTTCTTTTCATTTACGTGAAGACTGACCGGTGTTTTCTTTTCCTTTTCTGTTTCGTTCACCGCGAAAGGCCATTCTGGTACGTAATCCGGGTCACACATTGTAGGCGCATGCCGTCCCCGACACCTGGTGCAACACAGCGTGCTTAGGCACATTCTCGCTGGGTGGTTTGCTTTCGTGCAACGAAAACATCTGTTATCAGCCTGTAATCTGCGTTTTTTTCTCAGTGAGCTTAATCTTGGCGTTGCAGTCAGGTGTGGCGTGTCCTTTGGATTTGCAGGACAAACATTCTAAGTCTTCAAACCTGCCATGCAAGGCCGCCGCGGTAGAGTTTCGAAGCTTCCTATAGTTTGAGAGTTTCTTAGGCAGTTATTGTTTAGGGAAACGAATTGCAGGCTTACCGCCAGAGACATCCTCTTGTTCCTCTGACGTCCTTTCCCGGCTTTCGACTTCGGCTTGAATAAATTTGAGTAGAGTCCGTAGAGCTCTCAGGTGAACGCTCAGGACCGTCGCACGGCGCTGCGGTGGCGTTCCCGATGTCCTCCGACGACATCTTCCGGTTGTAGTCCAGGGACATGTTCCTCGGTAGTGCTCGCAGAAGGACCCGGTAGAGCATAGCGCAGTAGGATTCCTCGCCCACACCCAGCGCTCTAAGTCCCCGGATGTGCGCCTGAAGACTGTCGTACAAGCGACGCAGGGCTCGGGCACTGCCCTCTGGTGGTACCTTCTGGATGTCCATCAGACTTTTCATCTGGTCGTGTACCATAGCTTCTTACTTTCCGAACCGCTGCTGTAGAAGGTCGATCGCGTCCGCGTAGCACTGAGCGGTTGGCTGTTGTCCCTGGATGGTAGCTGATCCATCTCCGGTAAGCGCTGATCTCAGGTAATTAAACTTTTCTGATGAGGTCAGTTCCGGATTCTTGTGGATTGTGGTTTCAAACTGCTCCCAGAATGCTTGCCAATTCTTCTGGTGACCCTTGAACTTGATACGTTCTAATTTCGGAAGCTTGACTTTCGCTTTTACGGGTGTTGCTCACCGATCGTCGTTCGAGGAACCGCTTGCTTGTTGGCTGTTCTACACGCCCTTCGCCTTCTTTCTGAGCTTTGTGTGAGGCATGTGACGATCTTGTCGGTGTAGTCTATGACCTGCGTGAACTCTGTTTCCGCGTTTCTTTCGGTAACCAACGGCTCGATCGCTGCTTCTATGTGGCTGAGTTGATCTCGAGCTCAGCTTAGACGCTCGATCAAAATCTCTAGATCATCTATGACCGCCGTAGCCAGCTTAAGTAAATCCCCTGCCTCGCTGAGGAGTTTCGTTACCTGCGTTCGCAGAGTCTTCCGTTACTTTTTGAGGACGTCCATGATCTTTCAGTTTCGCCTAGATGGAATGTTGCTTGCTTCTGTCGTTCGATAGGTATTGCTTCGGTCTATCACATCCACTCCGTTCAGTCATTACGTCCCGGGTTTCGGCACCAAATGTAGGAACTTCTCGTAGTCATCGTTGGTTACGTTAAAGCAATGTTTATTTTACACTATGTACAAGCAACAAGCAGTTCGATCTGACGTGTCAATCTCAACTGTTCCAAGCACGAGCCCCCGGCCACGCGCTCCCCGGCCGCCAGCTCCTTGCCACGAGCTCCTTTTCAAAAGGTCTCTGGCCCATTTCCTCGTCTTCGGTCTCTGATCGTTGGTACATTCACTATTACAGTACTGGGGTAAAAAAAAAATAAATAAATAAAACGCCGCTCTTCAGTCCTATTGGAAGCATAAACACACATGACTATCCAGTCATAAGACGAAAAAGAAAAGTCGCACACAACAAAACGCCCCGAAGTACACGTCACTGCCTCGTCAATGGTCGCACCTAAACTTTGGCGCACTAGCAGCAAACACCCCGCCGACGCTCCAACCGCGTGACTAACGAACACGCTGTAACGCGCCGTAAAGGGTCGCACCATAGATTCGGTCTGGTCTTCACTCTCGACCTTGGTCTCCTGCACCGCAATATTGTCGAGGGTCTGTTCAACGGCTAGGCGATAGAGTTGCCTCTGCCTCCTGCGGTCCAAAAGCCCTCGAATGTTGAGGGTGGCAAATCGAACAGGACGTTCTAAGGAGACCATGGGTTAGCGAGGACCAGACCAAACGAAAACGGCGCTTACCAAAACCGGTCGGTGTCGCACGGAGCAGCCCAATGGCTTGTCAGGTCACTGCGACAGCTCGTCGCGTTCCTTCGATGCCGCAAATCGCTGCTTGCCATCTGCGCCCTTCCAGCCGGCGACCACCTTCCATTTGCGCCCCAGTTGGCGCAGTCGAAGTTCTTCACCGGTCGAGTCCGCAACGTCTTCGAACCGGCGCTTCGCTGAGCCCGCTTCAGCGTCCATTTCTGGCTCGAAGGAGACCTCGGGAGGAACCGGGGATGCGCCAACCACGTCGCTCTCTTGTGAGGCCTCCGACTGACGCTCGACTGAAGATGGTGTGGTAGGAGCCGTGGTGGACGGCGGCTTCGGCGACGAGGCGCTATCTTCCGCGAGGACAATGCCAGGTGCGTCACCCGTGACGCCAGGAGTCGGGGCTGCCGATGGTGCCGCTGCCTTCTCCGCTTCTTTTTCATCCATCCGGTCGTCGGCATAGTCGTCGTTGACCCCTCGTCCCGCGGCTCGGGCGTAGGAACGGACACAGTCGTCCCGCTCGTGGCCGAAAGCGCGGCACTCGGGGCATCTGGGAGCCCGGCAGTCGCGACGGATGTGCCCCGTCCTGCGGCACCGGAGGCATATTGGGGCTCTCCCAGGCACGACGACCAGCACCAGGCCGCTGCTGAATCTCAGCTGGTGAGGGAGGCGGTCAGGAGTGCCGCACTCCCGGAGCACCAGCCGCACTATCCGAATCGTGGACTCGTCCCCCTCGAAGCCCGGCAACGTCCAGCGGTCGTATGCGAAGTCCTTCACCTCGCCATACTCCGAGAAGGCCTTGCGGATCATGTCGTTCGACACGTCGAAAGACACCCAGTGCAACTTAATGCGCACCTCTTGCCTGGCGGGATCAATTACGAGGCTCGTGAGTCCCTTCACCGCGAGCCGCCCTGCTTCCACCAACTTGAGCTTGGCCGAGTTGGTCTTCAGGTTAAGCAGCCAGACGTGCGACATCTGGTGCGCCCCTATGCCGGCCACTTCCCTGAGGACCCCAAGCTCGTCGAGCGGCTGCCGGAAATCCTCGATTCGGTACGGCCTTGCAGCAATGTTGCAGTGAAGGACAACTGCTTTCTTCATGGCATCCCCTGTTAGAAGCTGAGGCAGCAAAAACCTGTAATCACTTGAGCCGGGGAAAACAGTAACACCGCGGCGTGGGCCATTCTCATGATTCTGCTGCCTTTCGCATTCGCTGCCGGAAGTAGAATAATTCGGCCTCGCGCTCGCTGCGCAACACGCGTGGCAATATCACTGATAGATGTTACAAAACATTTCTGGGACAACAAGAAAGAGATCGCTTTAGCTACTGGGAAGAAGATCAGACCGTGGCACCCCAAGCAATTAACGTTAGAACTACATGAATGGGAAAAACAAATGCAATGACACAGCGCTCGGCTGACTTAACCGAACGCGGCATAAGCGCTCGGCATGAGTTCGTGTTTTCCAGTGAGGGGGAGGAGGGGCTCTTTTGTTTCCACTCCGACCTGCATGAACAATGCAGCATGCATGGTGCCTAGCTCAACACAAAAGCCCAAGTAGGTTAAGCTTTCATCCTCTGACGACTGCTTTCGGGGGAGACTTCACTGATTGTTGGTATTTTTTACATTACACTGTGCCCCGCGCTCTATTAAAAAGATGACATGAACATGTGTGACGACCCTAAAATCTTTGTCTCGGTTACTAAATCGTCACGGGCTCTGTCGCTGGAGTGAGGCACCCAAGACTGTCAATAACGAAAATTGCAACTTTATGCAGGCAGGGAAATAATTACGGCATACAGTGGCTCACTCTCTCGCAAAAACAATCAGGTATGTTCCGGAAGAGTTCCGCCCTTACGCGATGAGTTCCAAGGGCGAACACTCACGACTTGGATGACTGCTTGGGTAAAGTCTCGGAGGGAACTTGGACGTCTCGAAGGGATCTTGAACGTCTCGGAGGTTGTGCCGTAGTTGTGCCGAGTATAGGAAGGTCGAAACTCTCGTTGGTGTCGCCCCGCAGCCTCACCGATTCCCTTCGTTCCGCTTCCTACTGGCCTGGCCTCGCCTCCCACCCTTCGTCTCCGCCGCCCAAGAAAGGTGGTCGCTGGACTTTCTTCCCTTTTTGTTTTCTTCTTCACGCTTGTCGATTTTCCCCATCGAAGGGTAGACGCCTAGCAGTTTAGTCCACTTCACCCATCAGAGAGTAATTGCCCAGCAGTTTCAGAGGGGTACATTCGCACTCCTCACCGCTCCCGAAGAGCCCCTCCTTGCTTCGCTTTTCTTCCCTCCAACACTCACACACACGCCCATGCGCACATCGAAGACTGACTATGAGGCGCACCTCACAGTTTTGGAGAGAATCCGTTATGTTCATTAGACGGGAACGTCACACATGCCCAAAATTCCTGTAGGCATGTGCACATACAGGCCTTGTGTTGGATGAACACCAAGGTGTGGGGGTGACAAACGGGTCAGACCGCCTCGCCAATAGTGACATCGCTGAATATCACGCCCTGTGGCGCACCTTAGACGCATCGTTTAACTACAATCCATACTTCTTATACGGGGAGTTCACTATAAACGAACTCGAGATACGGATATGAGTGAATGGATAATAAAGAAAACCCACATAACAAAAAGAACCAACTTGAAAAAGGTGCAACCACACAGTGGTCGCACCTTTTTCAAGTAGGTGGCATTCGGAAAGGCACTCAACGTTGGGGGACACTTTGTTGGAAGTTCGTTTTCTATCCTGTTCTCTGCTTATCAATGTTCGCTTACAGACAGTTTTTGTGAGAGGGAATAGGTGAAGGACTGACGACAAAAAGAAAAGAAACAAAAGATAACCTGGACGCTTTGCCCTAGCGGGGTCAAATATACAAAAAGCAAAAAAAAATATATATTTTTTTTGTGTGTGTGTGTTTCCACTTCATATTTTCTTTCATTTGTTATTTTCTCGACACTCAAGTCTGCATTGTTGTCGCAGGTTCCCGGTTTGCGTGACGCCTCAGGGTGGCAACTTTACTTCCCTAAAACCACACCTTCTGTTTGAGGATCTTTTTTTGGAGGGAAGCTCTAGGGAAACAAAAGGCGCCTTAGGGAAGGCGAGGGGAAAACCTTTATTCTAGGATCTTTGGGCTGAAATATGAGTCACAATCGGCTAAAAGTCGATGTTTTCACGAGCTCTATCATAGCTAATTGGAGCTATAGTCAGTTACAAGTCAAGAAGGTAGGAGAAGCTCCTCCCATAAGCGTGATGCATCCGTTTCAAATCCCTCCGCAGTTGAAAACATAGTTCCCTCGAAACGCCCCTTGTTCCACTTTATTGAATAGATAATGGCTACCGAGTGAAGCCAACTTGTCTCTGACCCCCACTTTTTAGGAAAGCGACCTTTGTATTCATCGGAGAGGGAACTGAGCCCCTGAAAGTAGCCTTTGTATCCATCGCAGGGGGAACCTAACACCCCAAAGTCGTATTTGTTTCCATAAAAGAGGGGGGGGGGGGGGGATTCTAATCTCCTTCTCGTGGCTCTCATGACGTTAAGTCAAAGTCAAAAGATAAAGCAAATATTCACAGGAAAGCAAAGCCCTCTCCCGCGTTGGCCACGACGTCACGGAAACGATGGGACACTATTTGATGCGGAGGTGGCAGAGGGATATAAGAATCCCTTTGAGGGGCATTTGCCGCCCCCTTCTTGACCTGTAACTTACTATAGCAACAGGATTTGGTTGCTCGAAAGAATCTTCACGTTTGCTCCTGCCACGCCCATGCCACTTCATACCGAAAAACTCGGAAAATGGCGAAATTTCAAAAATGTATTTGAGATAATGAGTACAAGATACTCGGAACTGTAATTAAAATAGAGTATTAAATACTCTCGATCAAAGGTATTTGCAAGATGTTAAGATATATCAAAAAGTACCTGAAATACAGTATCTTGAGTAGGGTATTTGAGATAGGCACAAGTCTGGCCGGAGCAACCACGAAATTAGCGGATTAATTTTGGGGGAAACGGTCACTTATTTTTTATAAAAGGGTAATTGTAATTGTAATTAATTATAATTTAGCTTTGAGCAATTGTAAATGTTATTCATTATTTTTTTAGCAACGTATACAAGTGTGGATACTTGTTTCTAGAATAAAAGCGATACCAACTTTAATCGGGCTGATAAACCTGGTGACCTTTTTCTAGAACCTTCCATACTCAGGTCGTCTAGCTCCTCCTTGCCTACCCCTCTGGTCCCATGACCTCCCCATTGACCAATCAGCGTTGAGTACCTCACTCCTATCTTCCCACCTGTCGACCAATCAATGTCTATCCTCGTGGCCACCATTTTTGTCTGGGCTTCACGAAAGGCCGAAAACCTAGCCAAATATCCTTTCACGCTATGATTGCACCGAACGGTCGTCAGCGGTGAATGAGAAGTTGTCATCATTCCCCGCTCAAAAAGAATATAAATTAACCAAAACTGAAACGATCTAAATTTCCAGAATGCTTCGAGAATCCGCGACGTCCGTTCACGGACGTCGCGGATTCTCGAAGCATTCTGCACGGTGTCGCCGCGCGTACGGAGGGAGAATCGTAAGTTACTGTAGTCACTGAATATACACGAGAAAGCTTAAGTATACTCCTAGCGGCTGACATATAAGAAAGAATATAACGGTTTTATGTTCAAGGAAACCGAGAACCAAGCAGACGTATATAGCACCCCGACCCAACACCACCTAGAATAATCGCAGCCTGTGCACTAAAAGTATAACGTCATCACAGTGAGATCGAGCAAAGACACAGATTGGATACGAGTGGTGCGTCAGTGCTCGCACGAACCTCGTGTCCAATCAACGCGTCGAAGGACGCTCGGAATCGGGATCGGGTCCATTGGCGGAGTTGGCGCAATCTGACTGTGATGAAGTTTCATGGAGGAGGTGCGGGGCGGTGCGTTCGGAATCCTTCATTATTCTAGATGGTTTTGCCCGATGCCGGTTGGAGTCGAAGATGGCGAACAGGGGTGTGAGAACAGCGTTCGCGTGACGTGTCAGTGACGTAGCTGACAACCTGTCAAGCAAGGCACGCCCGTTGGCCAAACTCTTTCCATATCTATGGCTCTGATCTCATTTATGCTCCGTTCACCTTAAAAGGGATACTACAACGAAATGTTGGCGCTTACTTCTTGGTCAATACGTGTTCGAGGGAGCAGTATCACATCGGACACACCAATCCCTTGTTGAAAAAGACAAGAAAGAAAATTTTAAAGCCAATTAAACGATTAGCAAAGGGTACTTAGTGGGTGTCTCTAAAGCCTCGTTCGTAATGCTCGTCTGGGAATCTTGACAGGTAGTGACGATGCATCTCCAGTTAAGACTCTCTTTAGTTTGTCCGCATTCGTCTCCGTGCTGCCGGCTAGAATCATTCGGCTGAGTTTAAGTAGTACTCTCTGTCTGTCAAACATACTTTTATTCAGCAGTTCAACTAATAGCTAATCAACTGAGCCCATATTTCAACCCGCAGAATATACTAATACTGCTTTAGTGGGACCATACTGCGTAATACAATACACAACGCGCATATCCGTCAAAATGACTTCGCGATTGCTACTAAAACTTGAACTGAAATACGAGTATCAGCTGCCTAGTAGGGCGCTAGCGGGTTAACATGCTTCTTGGCTCAAGAAGCGCTTGCCTAATTTTCGAAATTTTCCTGCAGCCTGTGTTGTTGACCGAGCAGACGACTGGAGCTGTTTCTTAAACGCGTAAGTGTACAAAACCTCGACTTAGTGGACAGATGAGTCGCATGGTCGAGGCATGCGAGTTAGCTAAAAATTACTCTCGGTGAAGCAATGCTGTAGTCATCGGTGCTTCTTTAGGTGATCAAGACTGATTAGAGTCTATTACCGTCTCTCTGGAGCCCATAGTTTCGGTTTTAAACGATATCTCCGAAACAAACGTTTGAAATAAAAAGATCAAAAAGCACCGAGAGAACAAAACTTTAATCTGCAAGTTTATGTGCACCGGTTACACATAACCGTCGCAGTTGAAATACCTATAAAATGGGGCTTTAAACAAAAGAAAATCTGTTAAACTGAATGCGCCGCCCGTTCAGGCGGCCCAGCCGAGCCGACATGACCTGTTCTCAGCTGCCATGTTTGTTTGATGGAGCTGCCCCTTGAAGGTCGCTGGAGCCGCGAATATACGGTGCCCAAAACTTCCCTCAAACTTGCAAGATTTCCTTTATTCCGAGATATACCTGAAATTGACCTTAATCTGCAAAATTTATATCGGGTTGCCACACCTGCCACAAGGCCTGTCGGCACGTCCACAGCCATTGTGTTAGGTAAACACCATAGAGTAATACAATAAACGCTAGAGACTCAGCGGGCCTAGTGTCTACGGGACTTCCGCTTGCAAATTGAAGCAGACAGGAACCAGTTTACTTTTCCAGTCTTCCTGTGTATTCCCATGGGAAAACGTACGTGATGTTTTTCTCTTCGCCAGGGAATAATAGAAATCAGTGTAGATTAATTTTTTACTCGCAACGGGTACTATGTAGCTTTATTCACATTATAATCGTGTAATTTATTTAATTTTTTAATTACTGAGCGATGTTTAAGTTAGCAAAAATTGAGGCACAGGTCAACGTTGTACAGCATGATATATGTCCAATACAAGCTATCAATTCATGCAAAATTAACAATGAAAATGTGCCTAGGGTTTATTCAAGCTGTAATTATTACGATTATTCATGCACAGTTTGTACTAATCCAGTACGTGTTCTTCGTTCCATAACACCTTGCATCGTTCTTGTCGTCTGTTTTGATTGGGCTTATATTAGCGTCCTTTTTGGTGTTTTGTCAAGCTGATCCACTCTGTGTGCTTCATTGTATTGACTATATGCGTAAATACGTGCGCTATAATAACAGTCTGCAACATCAACACTTATTATACATGTGTATTGGGATATTTTAGCGCAGTGTTCGACGCCATCAATTCTAATGAAAAACACTCTGCATCACATTTTTGTACATACGATTGCAAAGCGTTCCAAACGTTTTATTCTGTCACTACAATAAGCAAATTTGCTCTTATAATCGAACGCGAAGACAAAACACATTTGTGTTTTCCCATAGGAATGCATTACCGGATATCAAAGTTAGAGTGGTTGCTATCTGCTTCAAAATGCAGCTGCACACTAGCGCCACCTGAGCCTCTAGAGTTTGTTGTAATAACTCTATGATACACACCGAGGTGCGGTAACAAAGGTGTCAGAGCGCCCCCTACCCTATTGAAAAAAAACAGCTTAAGCTGGTCCCAGCTTCAAGCTTGGTTATTGCCCCAGCATGCCCAGTTTGCCATGCTGGTTGATTTGGTCATGCTAGTCATGCTGGTTGATCTAATCCCAGCTTCAAGCTTGGCTATTGCTCCAGCATGCCCATTACGTTTGGCATGCTGGTCATGCTGGTTAAGCTGGTGGACTTCCCCACCAGTTTAACCAGTTTAAAATGACACACAGGATAAACAAGCCAACCTCTTCAGAAAAACCAACTCGGCATCCAATTTATTATTTTCTTACTCGCGGCCTGCTCACATGAGCTCAGATATTGCACATCCTCGGCGCTGACACAGTACTAACCGACTCACAGACAGCAGTTTTGGTGCAAGACAAACCTTGTTATTATATCTGGATTGCTTATGTCTCAAAACGAAGAATATTAGACACACGCCTAAAACAGGCAATAACAATAAAAAGTTTAGAGAAGCGATCCTGGGTCCCACCAGTGATGTGGGCGAAGCGGCCTCTCGCGTAGTCGGCAGAGGCGAGGAAATTCGTGTGGCTTGAATGGCATTGACGATACTCCTCGGCACCACCGTCCACCACGAGCACACACGTTCGAAGACACGAAGCGACGCCTGAAGTTGGGTCGTCCGACCTCTTCCCGCGCTGAACGGACTGCCGCTCGCTGTCTCCTCAAAACCCGCTTCGCTTGCACTGCAGTTTAAGTAGTCTCCAGACAACGCGCACACAGCTTTCCCTTCGAAAATATGGCCAAGCTTGCCAAGCATCTGTCAAGATCTCCGTTCCTTCAACTCTCTCTCTGCTTTCTCGCACACGAAGGCAACTCGCAGCGCGCCTGAAGTGCCCGGTCATCTACCAAGAACGAGAGGACAAAGAACACGACGTGGCCTCGTCCCAGCCGTAGCCGACCTTGGCGTGCGACTTCCAGCAAGACCAGCTTGACCACCACGATTGGGAGTTCAACCAACTTCACCAGCTTGTCTCCCAGCTTGACCAGTTTGACCATTTAAGACCAGACTGGCTCCCAGCTACACCAGAGTGAATCTAAAATCAAATTTTAGTTAGACCGTGCTGGATTTTACTTAAACCAGACTGACCAGATCAAATTCTAGCTTGCCCAGCTTAAACCAGCTTGATTTCCAGTTAAACCAGTGTGACTACCACATTGAACAGTTTGACCAGCTTAGTTACCAGCTTTACCAGATAGATTTTCTTGGTGTTTTTTTTTCAATAGGGTCTCCTCGCCAAAACCGTGATCTTTAGCAGCTCGTTGCTTGAGATAAAACGTCCCGTGAGAGTAAACCAAGTAGCGTTGACGCTACGTACTGTGACGACCAACGAGGAAGGCGGCGTCACGATGGGGTGGCCATATTGGCGATTAACAACAGTTTGGGAAGCAAAAAACAACACCCCTTGCACGCTAAAAGCGTTGGCCCTTGACAATAGGGAATTGTAGTAGACCGTTTTTCTCCTCCGCTACGGTATTCCCGAAGAAAACGCCGCAGCTGCGCATGCGCGCCGCCAGCCTTCTCTGCATAGTTCAAGGTCTTGTGGCGGATTACGGAGCGCTATCCGTGTGCTTAGCGCGCTGCGGAAACGGTCTGCTACAATTCCCCAATAATCACGCGTTGAGGCACACGCGAAGAAGCGTGACTTCTGAGGTGGCATCATCTCCTAGGCGGCATCATCTCCGAGGCAACATTCGTGTATCCGTGAAACACGGCGACTGCTTGCCTAAGCCTCGCCCCCATCCTTTCTACCGCGTAGACCAGGGGAACGTAAAAAGTCAGAAAAAAACAGCCAATTCCTTGCTGCGTAAAGAAGAAAAAAAGGTGTTTATGGTTTTATTTTATCAGGAAACCCCAACACGCGTCCCGAGGTCGCCCTTCATTATTTTATGTGAGGAAAAAACTCCGGAACAACTATCGCTGTACAAGAAAAAAAAGGTGTTTGCTGACGGTTTGAGTGCCTGGCGGTCACATAAAATGTCGACAAAGCACTTCTGGTGGGCTGGACTTTACTTCGTATGACCTGCACCGTGTCAAGAGAAATGCTATGTTCTCATCGCTTCATCTCAGCTTTAAGAGCTCGTAGCTTAAACTTAAAGGATATAGTGTAGATCAATGTCGGCAATCATTTACGTCTTATTCACAAGGGAAACAACGGAAGATGCGGAACATCGTTCGCAGTCCTCGCCGCCTATCGGCTCAATGTTTCGCAGCCTGTGTTCCCGTCAGCAGGTCTCCCTTATCACGCCACGGGGCGATGCCTTTTCTCTATCTACGGCAACAATATTATATAAAGCTAAAAAAAGGTTACTGACCCGTCGGTTATATCTTATGGTTTAGACTTTCGGTCTCTATGTTCGTGCAAGTTGGAAGGAAGCGTTTAGGAGTCCACCATTCTGCAAACAATTTAGAGTTCTTCGGTGTTTTCGCTTCTCTTGGCACGATATCCAAAGTTTTTGGAGTTTTCATTCCCAAGCATATACACGGTTCCTGAATGTAAGTCTTCAGTGGGCTCAGCTCATAAGATACCTCCCCAAACGCACAGGAATGCCCTACCTTCTCAGCAGCTTCTAAAACGGAAAGTAGAAACTCTAAAGGCCAGTTCAAAGACTTGCGACTCCTTAGGACCGTGTGTCTTAAACCCTCTTACAACGAGAGTGCACAGTGCGCCATTCATCGGGTAGCCGTGGGACACTTTCACCGTCCGCATGTCTAAAAGTTTTTTACGCATTTGATTTAATGCGAAATCATTATTTATTTTGTAGAGCGAAGCGGCGTTCTTAGCTCTTGAAGCCGCGCGCCAAACGGCACCTGAATTCCACTGTCCCAATGGAGCGAAGCTTGTAACCTGCGTACACCTTTCTAGCTTTACTGCTGTGTGTAACTATAATAAACCTTTTCACCCCCCGTCACATGGACGCTGATATCTTGGAATCACGTGACGCGGCCTCCCTAAGATGGCTTCAAATCGTCGCTCCTAGCTCTCTCCCCTCCGCGCCGTGGAGAAGGCGTTGTATTCGTTTTTTTACGTCGCGTTTTACCACGATTTTTTGTCTTGCTTAGTGAAGTCTTGTCTGATTCTTATTTTTTCTACCTAACTGTATGCTATCATTACGTGCACAACTTCTGCACTTTATTTTATAACAGGTTTTGACTATTCGCACCGCCGGCGTACCGGGTACGTGTGAGAAAAGGAATCAGCGTTAGCACTGGTTCACATTCAGTGTGTAGATGTCTCAAGACAGACGAGGGCTAAGGGGCCACTTATTCATCACAGCGGAAATGTAAGTGGTAGTGGCTAAGGGTTAGTGCCGTAATCAGTCGCCCAAGATATATTTATGATCGCGCATTTGTGAAATTAAAAAAAAAGAAGGCAAATTTTAGCAAACGGTGTAGTCACCATGTGTGTTTCTTGAAAGCACCGTGCTCTGCCTTCATAACAAATCCAAAACAGTTGCTTTTGGGTTACATAGGGGAACCATTTGTGCGGTATAAACATTCGCTTGATCTGTTTCTTTATCAATATGTAAAAAAAAAAAAAACTATACATTGTTCTCGATCTCAAATCTGTCATTCAATGTTCTTAAGATAGCCAATTCGATTAGTTTATTGAGACACACAGGGTTGGCTCCCCGGCTGGAAAACGCGTCAAAGACAGCTTTTGAGTGACTGCCAAAAGTGCTTGAGGCCCACAATGTGTCGCCGAAAAAAAAAGCCGTCTGCATGGAAATCACTCGAGTGCAACGTTGTCGATGCCTGATTTACTCCCCACGCCGCTGAAAGTAAAACGCGTATCTGTTCAAACAAATAAACATATGTCTACAGAAATTCATGAAGTGTTGCGGCATTTGACTTGATTCAAGCTTCCTAAAGGTCAATGCTCTTGTGCCATTTAATTTTATTTCGCAAATTATACGGAAGATACACGTCAAACTTCAATTGACGGGTTTGCCCCTTATCTCATATTACCAAGGCGTTGTAAGGAAATGGCGTATAAGAAATAGTTTTCTAAGGTCAACATTGTAAAATGCTGCTAATGAATACTTCAGCAGGGCTGATAGTTAAAAACATTTCCTACCCTGCAAAACATCTCTCAAGTACTTAATTTCTTCAAATGGCAGCTCCGGTCGAAAACGAAACCTAAATAGGTGACTGGTATCGCTTTAGTGGTACGCAATATGATCCCAGTCAAAATATTACGTCAAAGTGAAGCCGCGTACTCCTCTAATCGCTCATTCACACTGGAAGCGGATCCGCGTTCGCAAAGCTGTTGCGAACGCGGTTGTATAAAGATCCAGTACAACTGCACGCGCACTCGATGACATCAGGTGCGCGTGCAATTGTACTTTGAAAAACGCGCGTAGCACCGCTAGCGGAGGAGCTTGCGTTCGACAGTGAGGCGCGTTCAGCAGCCTGCGGCGCCATTTCGCATGCCAAGCTGTGGCGGCGGAAGCGCGCACGGACGAATCTTCTGCTTTTTGAGCCGATATGTTGAGGGTGACGTTGCATGAGTGCTAGGGCAGAAGGGCATTTAGCTGTTCTCCACTTCTTATATATTGAGTTTGAGTAGTTATTCGGAGTAATTTATCTAGTTGCGGCCGAAAAAGGAGTGGGAGCAATTTTCCGAAAAGCAAGACGCTGCCACCATAATTGCTCTGAGTGGAAAATTTATTTCGCTCCTCGCTGTAAACGTAGGACTGCTGGAACGATGATATTTGGAGGCGAGTGAGATGTTCACTAAGTTTGTGCACGAAGTTTCATTAAGACAGCAGGTGTGAAAATTATGTTTCTAATGAATAAAGAAATAAAGCTGTACACCCCGTACAGCTTTATTTCTTTATTCGCTAGAAACAATATTGTACCCAAAATGTTGTGTTATAGCGGGCTGTGCAAAGTGCAGATTTGGGCACACAGGTGCTTGGACTTAACAGTAACATGACACAGCACTTATTATACCAAAAAGAGGTGGCATAGGGAAACCAGGTGGAAACTTGGTTTGGGTGGCGTAACTCAATGGGAACCGGTTTCGACCATGAAAGGGCTGTCAAGAGAATACCAGTGGTCACGGGAGGTGGAGACTTTTCAGGTAGGAAGGGACTAGTGAACTGTACTTCCAATTGAAACAACTTGAAAGGTGGTTCCAGATTCGAGAAAACAAAGTTGTCGGCCAACAGACGGTTTGACCGTCAAGGGCTTTTGCGGTCAGCTGTTGTGTAATAACCTGTTGTACGAGGTGCTTATTTTCGGTGCACAGGTACTTTGATATGACCGTAACTTGACACAACACTTATTATACCAAAAAGAGGTGGCATAGCGAAACCAGGTGGAAATTTAGTTTGGGCGGCGTAACTAAATGGGAACTGGTTTTGACCGTCAAAGGCTGTCTAGATAATACCACTCATCGTGGGAGGTTCACACTTTACAGGTAGGAAGGGACCAGTGGACAGTACTTCCAGTTCGAACCACTTTACGATAGGTGGCTCTAAAGCCGAGGACAAAAAATTGTTGTCTACAGAACTCGGGGTGTCAGCGTTTCCATGCACATCCAAAAGGAGGCTGATAAAAAAAGAAAGCACAACACATAAACTTCCATACTCAAACGTCGATTCTCCAGTGATTCCGAGTTTCATTGTAGTTTTTCTTAGATTCATATTTGTAACTTTTTAGAGCGCAGCTCTCAGGGGCCCGTTTCCGGCTTGAGCGGCGTCGCCGTCGGCGTCGCCATCGGCGTAACCGCGAGGTCACGTGACCCCCCCCCCGAGGTCACGTGACCCACCCAGGTCACGTGACACCCCAAGGTCACGTGACCCCCAGAAGTCACGTGACCCCCTGAGGTTACGTGACCCCATGAAGTCACGTGACATAAGGGTGTCGCGTGACCCACCCAGGTCACGCGACACCCTGGGGTTCCTTCATGGGGTCACGTGACCCCCTGAGGTCACGTGACCCCAGAAGTCACGTGACCCCCTTAGGTAACGTGACCCCCTGAAGTTACGCGACCCCCTTGAGGTCACGTGACCCCCTAAGGTCATGTGACCCCTTCAGGTCACGTGAGCCCCTGAGGTCACGTGACCCCCTGAAGTCACGTGACCCCCTTGAGGTCACGTGACCTCAAGGAGTCACCTATCCCTCAGTACGCTTCCCTCCTCCTCCTCTAGGGCTGCGCTCCAATTCGGTGTTACATGGAGTTGTAAACGGCTTTAATGTTTTTTTTCTTTTACCGTTCGAATCTTTCTTTATGAAGTACAAATTGCGTGCCATACTTGCCCGGAAATATCATCGACACGTACGGTGGGGACGAAACTTCTTTGGAGGGCATTCCTCCAACGAAATTGGCACTGCATACCCGCGAGTGTGGGATGGCATTTCAGTTCGTCCTATCGGCGCTAACACATGTAGGCGTTACTGGTACGAAAACAAACGCAGAGCGCAAAGCGGCAGTGAGAATACGTCAGCCGTGCCGACACAGTGGCAGACATGACCGGGAGACCAAATTTTTCGCTTCGCACGGCACGGGTCCATCGTTGTCGCTGTTCCACAAAACATCGGCGAGGTGAAAAACTGTGAAACTTTGTTCCCACGAGATACGACGCATAACTACTGAAGCACTTACTGACGCAGCACTTCATGCTGTGAATCCAGCACAACCGCACCGCTCCGACTTCAATGCGTACCAACGTACGCCCGCGTGGTTTTGGTTTCGTTTTCTCTGGGGTTCCTTCTCACTGACTACCTTCGGTACAGGCCGCGCGGCGGCGCACGAGTCGCGTCGCGCGTTCGGAACCGCTTTGCGAACGAAAATCCGCGTCCAGAGGGAATGAGCGGTAAAACCTATTTTAAAGGTGCGACCAGCCTCTCTTTAGCGGGCGGCAATCAGGTTAGCTTTTAGTCAAGGAACACTGGCACAGCACCCTTGTGACGTCACGTCACAGTGGCGCTGCAACTGATTGGTTGCACCCAACGTTATTAGACTAGCTCAGCTTGCGCGGGCAGTACCCCCCCTCCCCCCTTTTACTTACGACTCGACTCCCATCGCTCAACGCACCGGACCGCCGGTATGTTAACTGCAGAGCGTTTTATGGAACGCGTACGTTTCGAAGCACAGCGTCTAGATGGCGTCCCAGACAGTTATGAAGCGAAAATCTAGATGGCGCTTCAAACGACAAGAGGTGGACTGAACTGATTGACGGGGGTTAGTCTTTTCCGCGGGAGTTCCACAACTGAGGTAATCTAGTAACGTTGGTTGTACCGCGTACCCCGCGTACCGCAGCACTCTTGTGACGTCACGTCGCCGCCGTACTGCTGATCAGTGTTGCCATCCCCCAAGAAGATAGTTTCGGTTTTGCCGACGCACGAAACCAAACTCTGAACCGTGATATTATATAAAACTATACATAATATTGAGAGAAAAAAAAAAATTATACCTTCTAATTCAGAGACACTTTTTTGTCTAAAATCAATCGTAACCCCAAATTAAAAATATATATATATATATATATTGACCGGATTTACCTTTTAAAGGGGGGGGGGGTGCAACGATTTCCGGACTTCGGTCAAAGATTTCTGGAAGTTGCCCTCTGACACTTCTGAAGTAAAGAACAGAAAACCGATTTCGCCTGCGTGTCTTAGTTGTTGCGTAAAAAAAAAAAATAATGACATTTCGGGCACCCCTGAACTCACCCCCAGCCTTCAGGGTCACACCCGGTCCCCCTCCTAGTGACGTCATTCGGAGTGCCGTGTAGGTTCCCGTGTGCTCTCTTGGAGGACACTTCCTCTCCCTCTCTCTGCTGACATTAGCGGGCGCTATGCTGCAGCTTAGAGCCGAGCGAGGTCACGTAATCTTTTCGGCGTAGTTCCTCCGGCTGCCACTTGGGGCTCCAGGTGGGGGAAAAAGCTCGACTTTTGCTTTGCGATTATGCAGCGGAATTGCGACATTTTTTAATGAAGGAGGTGTTTTCTCTATCCTCCGGGACACGATAAACAACGTAAAAATGACGAGATGCAAATTATTTTAATCTTAAAATCCTTGCACCGCCCCTTTAAAGAAATCGATGGAGGCAATACCGCTCGTTTATTTGCATTCCATGAATCATTGCACGGGGGTTTCCCGGTCGGCAATTTTCGCAAAACGTTGGTGTCCTCGAAAAGCGAACAAGGAGCACTGCGATTCAACACATTCTTAGTCAAGTCGTCGACCTGCTTTTTCATTGAGCCATCCGAGCATTAGTGTCTTTATTAGTCCCTTTTTATGAAAACTAGGATCAGCGGGCACGTCCAGTACGGCCGTAGACATCCGTAATCCTCCCCCGGGATTACTTCAGTCGTTTCGCCGCAGAACCTGGCCAAACGAAGAACATGATCACGCGGATCAGGTCTTCTTAAAAACGTCCAGAATTCGGGCTCGTAACTACGTCGTATTTCTCAAGGCGGGCCATTACCACTGCGTGATTGGTTCTGTATAACGAGGGATGAATTTATATCACAAAACTAAGCGAAAACGACATGGCACACCAACACAGCCGCGAGCCCGCTCAAACCGAAACCAGGCAAATTGACGCCACCTTATGGCGCCGCGTGCGCCAGCGGTCACGGAACTACTGAGATGAAAATGCCTATACCACTTTAGGGAATAAAGCGTGTCTGTGTTAATAAAAATTCGTAGCTACGAATGTAAATCCACTCGCAATGCTTACATCTCAGAGCTGTTCCGTGGCGCCGGATCGCTGCCCGTGCAAAAATATTTGTTTACTAGACTATCTGTTATTTCAAAACTACTTTATACAGAATAAAAGATGTTTGTATCAATAGAAACTTGTTTTTTTGACGATATATTCACGCCCGATGTCTTCATAGCGCTATCCCGAGGCACCCGTCCCGCCTCGATTGCCTCATTGTGGTGACGTCACGGGAGGAGCGCCCCGGCCTTGACTCTACAAGGTGTCGCCCAGCGGCCCCGGGGCCTTACAGCTGAGTTCCTCCTACGGGAGCCAGAGTTGCGCGTTCATCCCCGTAGTGCCGGTTATCCTGCATGGCATTCGGAGTCTGCTCCTCACGTGACTGAATTCGGCGAATAGCAGCGCCGCACGTTCGTGGCGCGCATCGGGCTCAAAAGCAGGGGAACGTCCGGCGGACTGTGCGCAAGGTCTACTTTTCTGCACGGCATTTGAGTCTGCTCCTCATGTGATCGGATCTCGGCGAATAGCGGCGCGGCGGCACGGGGCCCGTTCACACGCTTGCGGCTCCTTAGAACCGAGTGCAACATTCCTTAGAGCGAATGAACACACTGGCACGCTGGCGCCATCCATGCGATGACCCTGGAACTGCATTTCACTAGAGTGAAGGTTTTGCGAGATTTCCGAGGTGAAATGTGCGTACTACCTGTGAGAAATGGTTGTTTATAACGTTGACAAAATTTTTTCAACCCACGAAAGAAAGGATGATGCGCGACAGAAACAGAAAATATAGGGAGTATTCACTGGACGCCATATTTGTGGGTGCTGTTTAGAGCGCATGCTCAGAACGAGCTCACATCAATATGCTGCTAAGACCGGCAATAT
Organism: Ixodes scapularis; assembly: GCF_016920785.2. NCBI lineage: Eukaryota > Metazoa > Arthropoda > Arachnida > Ixodida > Ixodidae > Ixodes > Ixodes scapularis. The sequence continues at coordinate 173,684,652 of NW_024609835.1, forward strand.
TGATGGTGCGGAATGCACGTTGCAAAAGAACTGTGGAAGCTCGCCATCAGCACTCGCTCAACATTCGCGCACACAGGTATGGCCGCCAGTGAATACTCCCTATACTGGGCCGCCAAGTTTCCACTACTACCCGATAGATGGCGCCAGTGTGTCCTCCCGTCGTAAAAGATTTTAAGAGGTTCCAAGGCACTCGGTCTGAAGAAGTCGCAAGAGTGTGAAGGGGCCTTCAGACCCAGAACCGGTGACTTTAGAGCAGGGGTCTCCAAACTTTTTGGCTAAGGGGCCCGATCTAGGATCTGTCGCGGTCTCGAGGGCCGGGATATAAAAAGATAAATACAGATAAGGGAGCAGCAAATAAATATCATATATAATCCTTTAAATACAAAATTTATTAGAGTAGCCATGAAAAAAAAATCTAAGACAATCATGAATACGTATACTTTATATTAAAATGTAATTTAGCTAAGAATAGCGTTACACAATTATTGGGAAAAATAAAACTCATCAATCGAAGCGCCTAAGAACTTTGGCATGTTCACAAACGACCCAACACTAATCAGAATGGTAAAACTGAGGCTAAAAGTATGCAATAGTCATATATTATGCTGCCATAAAATATATGCCGCAACAGAAAGGAATTGCAGCATACAATAAGTTACACAGATATGAATCAGGGGACTAAGAATAGTGTTGCTGGTGATTTCGATGTCCAATGAAAAATATGGCGAGAGGACCTGCGTTACAACAAGCAGTCTCTTCTCGTTCTTCGTGGTGTCTTAGTTTGCGCGGTTGGTGAGCGGTGCCGTTTCTTTACTGTCGGCGCCGGTAACAGCGGACTTGCTGGAAGCGGGCGACGGGACGGACTTCATTCGAGGGACCACGGTCAGTCACGGGCCGGTCGTAAGACCTCCGCGGGCCGGATTTGGCCCGCGGGCCGGGGTTTGGAAACCCCTGTTTTAGAGCAACTCAACGGCCCAACCGCCCCGCAAAAAAAAAAAAAAAATGTTACGTGATTTGCGTTAGGCCTTTCGGTGCCCTTGGTTAGTGTGATTCTGAACCAATAGATGGCGGTGGGAGGCTGTACATCAATGCGAGAAATCGTGCGTGGTGGCGCTTCGATACAGGGGGGTATATTTCTATGTCCTGAATTTGACATCCCTGGCCCCTGGCTTGTTCTTCTCTGCACGAGCTTTCTTTGGAACGCGCACGGCTGCGCCAGTTCTCGTGCAAGGGGGCCAATTACCTACGCTCCGAGCTCACGTCTCCAGAAAATGTGGGCAGAACAAAACGCGAAAATCGTCCTGAGCCAAATGGCGAGACACATACACAATAAAACCACCGACGCGTTGAAAAATATAAAATTGCACGTGTGCCGCTATTGGTTCAGAATGAAATATTTGTAATTGGCAGAGGCCAATTACACATATTTAAATGTGATCAGATTTATGTTGTCACGAATGAAGGTGACAAGACGACGAACAGTGAACTGAAAAATAAAGGTTTTATCGGCGAACTTGTGCCAAACAAAAAAAAGTGAAGAAAGAGCGTCGAGGCCGGCAGCAGAAACCAGGCGGCGATTCGGCAGCGTAACAGATAGCGAGAGCGAGACTGACTCGACAATGTCGCGGGCAGCTGCTTATCTACGGTGCGTCACTATCTCAAAAGTTCGGCAAAGAAAGTTCGAGCGTCACGTGCTCGGGGCGAGGATGAACTGGCACTTTCGAGAACAACAAATCAGGGCGAAAGTTAAGTCTGGTGCAAGAATGAACGCGAATCTTCTAGAAGTCCGTGACCGAGCATTGCTTTCTCGGCTCTGCGGGCGGCAACAAGACGGCCCGGCCCTTTTGTCGTGAATGTATTTGGCTCTTCGTGGAATTCCAGGGAAACGTGATGACGTGATAGACATAGGTTTCCAAAATTCTAGCTTGAGAAATTAACTACCTTAAAATATTAAAACAAATTAACTATTTTTTGGGCGGTCAGGTGTCTCATTTAGGTAGCTGGGTGTTTAGTTTGACCAAAACCACGAGGCTGGAAAACACAAAAAAATGTCACTCAGGTTTAGATGTTGAGTTTGGTAAACTCAAAGCAGGACTGGTGCGGGAGTCACAATAAAAAAATGCCGAGGTTAATATTTCACTCACAGCAATACATTATAATAATTAATTTTAATATGAATCCAGTGATAAATGCATGACTGACCAGGCAAAGATTCTGGGTCTGTGGATAGCTTTTGCAAATAGTTTAAGCAATGTACAGTCTGTCACAAAAAAAAAATTACAGGATTTTTTTTTTTTTACCGCAAGATTAAATCATCGCCAAACGCTCATTCTCCGCCCAAAGGTAGCGCTAGAGGTCACAACCAGATATCAAAGCTTTAGCTCGATCCGATACCTTATTCAAAAGTTATAATTTTCTGAAAAGTTCAATGGGAAAGTAACGGCCGACGTAGTTTTCGATTACATGGGGCTCTATGGGCACCAGAAACCGAAAACGGGCAAACACGGGCTCCATTTTCTTATTGAAATTTTCAGAAAATCACTTTTAACTTTTGAATAAGGTGTCTGTTCGGGATGAAACTTTTGAATCTGTTTGTGACCTGGCGCTACCCTTGGGCGGAGAATGAGCGTTAGGCGATGCGTAGTTTACTTTTGCTGTAAAAAAAAAAAAAAAAAAAAAAAAAAACTTCATTTTTTTTGCGCCATTCTGTACCAGTCTTAATTTGGTGATTTATGCGCGCAAGTAGTGGTGTGCATAAATAAAAAAAAGATGCAAACAGGTAGAGTATGACGTTGCATAAAATGCAGTGTAAGCACGCACATGGTACGCTGATTAAGACTGAAACAGCGCTACATTTTACGCTAGCGTTGAGCGTATCAAAGGTTAAGCGTGTATCAAAAGCTAAAGTTTGCACGCATATACTGCTCAGGCAGTAATGTTTGAATGTTCATAGTACTTTATTACCCTAAGATTTGGTGTAAGTTGTCTCCTGTTTGCTTACAACAGAAAGAAGGAAACATTCTAACTCTGTGTTGATAGAAAAACTCCACCCGCTGACAGCTACCAATCATCTCGGCGCCGATTATGAGTATTCACTGTATATGCTTACGGTCGTGTGCTTAGAACGAGTTTTTCCCACGTGATTTTACACAATCACAATTGTTTTTGACAAACAACGTTTACTCAGGCCAGTGGTCGCATGTAAAGCTTATAAAATATTTTGTATTGATTGTGGCACACGTGTCAAGTTTTTATTTTTTTTTATTTTTTTTTTTTACAATTGGCGAAATAGAATGCTCCTGGGTTACCTTGGTATCTAATGCATGTATCACACAAAAAACACGAGATGAATCGCAGTGGGAAACGAAAACAATAATGATAAACAAGCGTCCGTGTAATCACGCGAAAACTGAGGGCCTTGCACATATGCAGAAGGTAGCTTTGTTTCATTAAATAGTAAATACATTACCAGTAGAGTATTTGATTTTATTGTGTGAGCGAAGCGGAACATAAAAGTGCGAGCATACTGCCCTGAACTACACTTCCAGTGAACAAGCGCACCATCCAATGCATCGAGCTTGCTTTTATAGCCTTTTTGGTGCGCTGAAACTTTTGAAAACACAATTATAATCAATTCTATTATTTAAATTATTTTTATTAAGTGCGCCTATGTGTATGTTTTTGTTGTTGTTGTCGTTGTTATTTATTTTTTTTTTTTTTTTGTCTCTTGCGTTCACGTGCCATTTTCTTAGTTATATAATATTTTCCAGTAGTCCGACAATTATAGTCTGAGTAAGAACCGCATAATCAAAGATGTAGAAAAAAAGAAAAGAACGCAAACATGCGAACAGACATTAAAGTGCAATGTAACGGGGCATTCAGAATTAGTCGTTAGTTTTTTAGAGAGCAGGGTCCCGGCTAAAGCACTTGGTAAAAGCGTTTTTTACAAGTACCGCCAACCATTGTTGTGGAAACGCGCAAGACACGTGCCACGAGTGGGTGCTCCACCGCCATTCTCTTTCAAGGACCAGTCATTTTAGTGCTGCGCCGCCATTTGCCTCCAAGGGCCGCTCGAGAGACGGCCTCTTGCACTGACACGTTTGAGGTTACATGAAAAACCTGCGTAAACGGCATCGAGGGGATTTAGTCCCACAGATTTTGCAGCCTGAGCTCCGTGCCCTGAAAGGAGCTCGCGCTCGAGCATTTCTCCATGTGCTCTGGTCTGCGGTGCCACAACACACTCGGTACCCGATCCCCCACCGCACTTGGTTTAGCTGGTTTAGCCTGTGAGGTAAACCAAATGAGCTACGCTTCGAGTATCGGCACTCGTGCTCCCCATATTGTTATGGGCGCCGCCATCTTGTTGGTTAGTAACAAACCAAACGCAACGGCTGATCGTCATGATTCAAAAGTGCGACTTCCTCGGCATTCGGTGTCAGGTAGCTCACGTAATATTGCTTTGCTTTTTCTCGAACAGTTTAAACATTTGTGGAGGACGGAAAAGCGTTTCCTGTGATTTCAGATAAAGATTTAGATAACTGACAACCATCATCTTCAGCACCAAGATGTGTATGAAGCGTAGCTTATTTCGTGGCTCTAGTTTAGCCCAGAAAGAGAACGAACATTTTAACTTAGCGCTTTTGGCGATGCTTCAGTGGCTTCATCAGCCCATAGCGTTTGCTGCGCTCTGAACTATGTATCTCACAAGCCAAACCAACAAAAATTACTTAACACGCCCTAATAAAAAAAAAATGCGGGTTTATTTTGACTAACTGGAGATCTTTTGACGTGCAACCGAAATCTCAGATTGGCCTCCGTCGTTTTGTGGGCACCTCGGCCGATATTTAAATCCGACAAATATAGATTCGTGGGCCAGCGCGTTAGCTCAGAGACACCGAGACGATTTAATGCTTAGTGTTTTGTTTTAATATCATTGCTACTTAAGAGCCACCGAGGTGGTTTTTGAAACAAAATATAGTCGAAGCATTCCGACAAGCATAGTTTGATTGCGAAAATGATTTTGCAACTGATAAAAACATTAAAATGTTTTCGCATAAGTGGCGAAATCTGAAATGGCAGAATGCATTTTATGGCGCCCATTTCATTTGGACCGCGACCGGCATGGGAACCGACGCACAGTAGAACGTGCGAAAAGGAGCTGTGGTGCACCCGCAGTCTCGTGCTTGTTGTTCTGACATCTCTGGCTCGCTCACTGCGAGCATCCAGGCATCTGACACCCTGAAATCTGGTGCTTTTTCTGTCTTTCCCGTGGCGTTCCAAGCGGCACACGACGGAAAATGCACATCAAGCTCTTTTTGAACACGTGTCGCCATCTGTGTTTTATAATAAGAAACTACAATTTGCCGTAACTGAATGGAAAACGTTTCAGGTCTTATAACATTACTAACCTGTAATATATCAATATGAAAGTTCTGGAAATTGTAATATCGAAGGATGCTTCATAATTTAATGTCTCGTTATTTCGATTAGTTGACGTGATTCCGTTTTTACAGCCCCATAAAAAAAGTACAATTTTTAACTTTATTTTTTATTTTAAAATATACATTATCTGTACAGTTCGTTGCTTACTTTTTTACTTTATTACATCCAACCGAACGCTCACGTAAAATATCGTGGACAATGGGACGTTATAACTCGAGAAATAAAGTTTTCAATATTAGAGACTGTGGTCTATTAAAAGCTAAATAATTAACTAACCTCTAAAAATAATCGTAATATCGAGACATTAAAATATCGTTGAAAAACAGCTTTTTAATTTGACATTAACTTTATAAATGTAAGATACACTAAAAGAAAGTCATAAGCCGTCAAAAAAGCATGAAAACGTCATGCACGGTGGGGTGGCACCTTAAGGGGATACTTCAACAAAATTTGAAATAGTCCCGTCGTGTTCAAAAATAGGTAGAATATGATCCACCATATCCGTAAATGACAATGGCACGTTTGTATTTTGATCCTGGTGGCTGTATTTTTCGTTATAAACGGCCCACTCTGGCAAGCGCTCGGAGAAGGCCCAGCTTAGAGCACGTGACATCCGACGCAATCGTGACGTAGGTCGTCTCAAGACGAGCAAAGCTACGGCGAGGCTGACGTAGAGAGGATGGCCTAGTCGTTCCAGCCACCGAAGCGGCTGCTTTTGTACGAATTTTGAGTGACGGGTTAATCTTCTATAATCTTCTAGGGGGACAATAGCGACTTCTGTGACACACAAAAGGGATTCTCGGGAAGAGGGGAGTTCCCCCTTCCCCCTTCTCTCGTCTTGGCCGAAGGCGAGACAACCTCCGTCACTAGCTGTCAAGGTTCCTAGACGAGCATTACAAACGAGGCGTTAGCGACATCCACCAGGTGGTCTTTGCTAATCGTTTAATTCGTTTTAAAATTCCTTTTCGAGACTTTTTAACAAGATATTGCTATGTTCCATGCGATACTGCTCTTTCGAACACATATAGACCAAAAAATGAGCGCTGAAATTTCGTTGTAGTATCCCTTTAATGTTTACATTCTCCTTGTCCACGTTTTTTTTTTTTTTTGCTTACTTTTTTGTTATGACTTTGGCTTCAGACGAATGAAGTCATGCCCTCTCCATGTCTTTTAACCTCCTTGGCTGGCAACACGAACGTCCGTGGCGCCGTCGTTACGTAGAGTGTTATGCAACCGCGTTTTCTTTTATTTTTGTTACTTTACGTTTTGTTATCATTGCGCGCGTTTATTTTTAACCAAAGGTACAGAACACAAATATAATGCTCATTTTAATAGACCGCTGAAGCAGACCACGGTCGTCTCAAGCATTGCTGATTAATGTTAAAGGGATACTACAACGAAATTTCGGCGCTCATTTTTTGGTCTATATGTGTTCAAAGGAGCAGTATCACCTGGAACATACCAATATCTTGTTAAAAAAGTCTCGAAAAGGAATTTTAAAACGAATTAAACGATTAGCAAAGAGCACCTGGTGGATGTCGCTAACGCCTCGTTTGTAATGCTCGTCTAGGAACCTTGACAGCTAGTGACGGAGGTTGTCTCGTCTCCGGCCACGACGAGAGAAGGGGGGAAGGAGGAACGCCCCTCTTCCCGAGAATCCCTTTTGTGTGTCGCAGAAGTTGCTATTGTCCCCCTAGAAGATTATAGAAGATTAACCCGTCACTCAAAATTCGTACAAAAGCAGCCGCTTCAGTGGCTGGAACGACAAGGCCATCCTCTCGACGCCAGCCTCGCCGTAGCTTTGCTCGTCTTGAGACGACCTACGTCACGATTGCGTTGGATGTCACGTGCTCTAAGCTGGGCCTTCTCCGAGCGCTTGCCAGAGTTGGCCGTTTATACCGAAAAATACAGCCACCAGGATCAAAATAAAAACGTGCGATTGTCATTTACGGATATTGTGGATCATATTCAACCTATTTTTGAACACGACGGTAATATTTTAAATTTCGTTGAAGTATCCCTTTAAGATTAAAGGTAATTAAAGTAAGGAGGTAGCGGCGTCTATCAACACGTGCGCCAAACGAACGCCCGGAGGTTCCAACTCCGGTCAGAAATGCCTCGGCAGCGTGAGAAAATCGTTGTTTCTTTAATATTGCGGGGATAAACGGAACGACAATAGTTTTTGACATAATAAAGGAACATTTTAGAATAATTTGCGCTAAGTTCTGTGCCACGCAAAGACCTAATTTGTTTTCTTTAATTGCCTGAGCGGCATCATGCAGCAGACGACGCGGCGACATCACACCGTTCACGTGACCCGCTCCGGCCAACCCCAAAAGTCCATCTTTGCTGCGTACAAAAATCGTCTGCTTCAAACGCCATTGCCTTGGAAATTTCCGTCTGCAAATTTTCACACACATCCGATATTATGCAAACTTTTATAAAGTGTTTAGTGCTTTACCAACTTCTCAACAGACAAGTTTTGAAAAAAAAATTGAACTCGGCGTTTATGTTTTAATCAGCCGTGTTGCGTCAATCTCCACGTGCTTTCCCATAAGGGAGAACACATGGAACCCTGAAAAGCACGTGACTCGCGCCGAGCTGCTCTGTCGGTCATGTTGTCGGCGAAACACGAAGATCAAAGGATCGTGTTACTTTGTTCCTCGCAGTCGCAGTCCGCCGTTGGCCCTGGCAACATATTTGGCCCTATTTTTCACAGAAAGCGAGATACGCTTAGTAATTGTACAAGGTAAAACAGACCTGTGAAATACGTTTTTGACGAAAGTTTAGAGTGCTACTATGGTGCCTGGAACGCGTCTCCGACTGGTGTGTTTACCGCGCCCAAAAAAGTGGTCCCTCGATTTCCGCCTGATAATGTCATAAAAGTGTCATGCTGTCGCCGGTCGCGTTCTGGCGGCGTCCCAACAGTTGTGGTATATATGGCTGCTGCAGGTCGCTGCAGGTCGCTCTGCAGGTTCTGCTGCAGGTCTGCTGCAGGTCGCTCTCTACTGTTCTGCTGCAGGTCGCTCTCTACTGTGACAGTCCACGGAAGCTGCAGCAGCCGGAAGTTGGGACGCCTAGAACGCCGTGACGACAGCGACACTCGCGTTCGCTCGTGCTTTTCGCCAGCATTTCTACAGCCAACCGGAAGGATTGCGACAGGCAACGACATGACACTCCGGCTTCTACGACGTCATTTGTTGCCACTTGGGGACCACTTTTGATATATGGGCGAAATAGGACGCTAAACACACCAGTCGGAGACACGCCCCAGGCACCAGTGCTACGTGCAAGCGCCGATTTATATATATAAAAAAAAAATAAAATAAAAAAACGCCTCAAAAATTTTAATACAAAAAAAAAAATCAAATTATAACTTAAAAAAAGAATGCGAGTAACGTAACTATTTAGAACGCCGCGTCAAAATATGGTGTAAGTTAAACGCAGTGGGGAACCACGAACGACAGAACAAAACGCATACCGGCGGCGTGAACGCAGTGTGGTGAACGACACAACAAAACGCACACCGTGAACTTGATAGCGAGTTCGTTTCACACGCACTGGCACCGTTCGAGTTCTCTCCCGGAATGCATCGCACTCACAGAGTGTTGCACGGAAAACTGGACTCAAACGAATTCGCCTGGAACTCGCCAAATGCAGCGAGTGCACAAGACTAGAGTTCCTGTATAGGCTCCCTACGGGAGCCAGAGTTGCGCATTTGTTTTCCCCGCGCCGCCACGCCGCTATTCGCCGAGATCCATCACGTGAGGAGCAAAGCATCCGGTGGCGTGCAAGAAAGCCACCTTTACGGTCGCTCCGCCGACGTTTCTCTTGCCCCGGTGTATGTTTCCCTGCTTTCCGCCTCCTTTTCCTCCTCTCCTGTTTTCCATGCGCGGCGGCGCGCGCGGCGCCGCTATTTGCCAAATTTAGTCACGTGAGGAGCAAAGCATCCAGCTCGTGCGGGAAAGCCGGCGCTACGGCCACGCGCCGAGGCTGAATGCGCAACTCTGCTACCGTAGGTAGCATATACAGGAACTCTACACAAGACTGATGGCTGCCGCCATCTATGTTGTAGAAAAGGTACCGACTTCAAACCGAAACTAGCGCCTTTCTGTTTGGAGTGATGCGTGGGAATGCGAGAATGCAGTCGCTACCAACGTTTATCTACAAACGTTGGTCGCTGCAACCTGTAGCTTATAGTTGCGATGACTTCAAGCAGCTAGGCTGCCGTAGAGATAATTACAAATGGCGTAAATTTCCGCAACCAGCTGTCTACAAAGCAGCTGGTTGCGATCTTTCAATTCTTATAGCCGTTTATACTGAAGAAAACAGATGATGCTGTCCGAGCAGAAGCTTGATCTGTTTGAGCATGGTATTTATGCGTGAACCACTGTAAGGGTACGGCTTAAAACTAGCCTGTTGGAATATCCAGCAAAACTGGGACTTTCGATTTGGATCGTCATTATAGGTCGTCATTATAGGGCGTCGAGAACGAGAGTTTTCTCGAACAAAATACGACGGGGCAAGTTAGCTGACGTAGGTAAATGTTAAACATGATGATGTTTCCCAATCCTCGGGTAAAGACTTCATCATTAGCTTTCTCTGATGCTTATTGGGCAGTCAGAGGTTTCTGCTGGCGGAGTTTTGTCGACAAATGTTAAATTTTTCACCCGCACACGGGTGGTGATAGACATCTCGGGGGCCACTGTTGTGTTTGTTCTGAGCATTTCTTTACACACTGGTATATTTCAGCGTCTGTATGGCAACAGAGAGACTAAAAACTTCCAAATGAAGCACGGGTTGTCAATTGCTTCCTTCATGAAACAGCAGTCGCTCACAATTCAAGCTCGCGTTTGAATGCGTTGCCCGCGGGACACGATTTCTAGTGAAAAATCCACTTTTCTTTTTCCTTTTTTTTTTTTCTTTTTGGTTTTATTGTACGAATGCCACATCGTAGCAGACGACCTCTTGTCGTCTGCTTCCACTCCTCGCCGGAGCGGAGCTGGCGGGGCATGGCGGGATAGGCCCGTTGCTCTGGGGCAGGGGGCGCGAGCGCATCCGCAAGACGCGACCATGTTATGATGGCTGAACCATCCAGGTGGCTCTGTAACGCTCGATTTTGCCATAGAGTTATTATAATGTACGCTAGAGGTTCAACTGGCGCTAGTGTCTATGCGACTTCCGTGACGCAAATTGAAGCAGACAGCAACCAGTCTACTTTTCCAGTCTTCCTGTGTATTCCTATGGGAAAGCGCGCGTGCATTTTGTCTCTTCGCCGGAAAATAACACGGAACACTTTGGTTATTTGGGTCGTACCGAATAGTATGTACCTTGATTAACACTTTAAAAGTGTAATTGCTTTAGTTAGAGCATTTTTCTTTATCACTGACCGATGTTTAACTTCGCTACATTTCAGTCCCAAACGTGTGTTCCGCAGCAGGTGTGTAGAAACAAGCGACGATTCGAAGCAAAATTACAATCGAAAGGAACGTAGAGTGTGTTCAAGGCTCGCCAGCAATCCGGTGACGCTTATATATTGATAATATGCCAGTCCTGTCACTATATAAAAATGACCCCGTCGTGCATGAGCGGATAAAAACATTCAAAACGTAGAGAATAAAGTCCGTGGGCTATAAAAGTTGTCTCTTCGTATTGTTTTCTCTGCCGGGCAGCTTTTATCGGGCACTTGTTCTCAAAGATTTCAAGCGTGCGAGTGATATTTTGAACGTAGAACAAGCAGCTTCGCTCAGAGCAGAAAGAATAAAACGGTACTTACTTATTTAAAATAGGAATAGATTACGTGGCCTTCAATTAATTTTGATCGTATATGCACGTGTAGTTACTGATCCGGTGTTACTGCGTAGTTCTTGCTGCCGTCTTTCTTAATTTCCAGATGTTCTTCGTTCGTTTGGCACGTATACCCCCACGCTGAAAAGCTCCGACGTCGCGTTCGCGCTAACAGTGTCCGACAGTGCACATAAATACACGTACGAAGCTGTTTTAGCACCGTGTTTTAATGCGATGAAGTTGAAAGAAAAACACCGTAACTGAGCAATTATTTCGTCGGCTTGACTGAGAAATGTTCCAAGCTACCTAGTACGTATGAATTATTCGGGATATTTGCTCTTATGATCGAGCGCAGGGAGAAAATGCACGCACTTTTTCCCATAGAAATGCGTTACCGGAAGTCAATTTCCGACTGGTTGCTGTCTGCTTCAATTTGCGTCAGCACACTAGCGCCACTTGAACCTCTAGCGTACATTATAATAACTCTATGGATTTTGCACGTGCCACATTCGAATGTAAGCATCTGAAGATGCGCAATAACAAAACCTCTAAAAAAAAAAAAAAATTAACAAAAAAAAAAAAAAAATTATGCAGCTCGTGGCCGCAGCGTTCCATTAAACATTCCTTTCATCTTTGCCTTTTTCCATAGCTTCCGCGAGCATGGATGTTTCACTTTACGTGATAGCGAAGCCGAAGCTACTCGCAAAAGCACGTCCTCCTGAAAGATGCTCGCACTGCTCGAGCGAGCGTGCATGACAGGGACGCTGAAAGCTCGCAGCTCGCTCTTGTAATAATAATAATAATAATAATAATAATAATAATAATAATAATAATAATAATAATAATTTTATTTGCACATACTGGAATGGGCACATGTGGTGGTGTGCGGGGCTAGACAGATAGGTGAAAAACCCCTGCTACGCTGGCACTTAGAATGAAACGGAGTAGAAAGTGGAACCTCTGCTACGCTGGCACTTAGAATGAAACGGAGTAGAAAAAAACTAGTGGGGGGAGCGTATTGACGCATGTTCGAAACCCAAGCCAAATATTCTATTTTGCTCGCCTGGAGCGCTGCTCAAAACTTGAGAGCTACGGGCCTATTGCATTTGTGCGCACGATCGATTTTCTCGGTGCAGAAAGTGCATGCACGGGTGGGGTGTCGGCGCTGAAACGAATTCGGCGGGTGCAACAACTCGTGGTGTGTCGGCCGAAACAAACCCGCACCGCGCTGCGAGTGGGCACGCGTGCGCACGAGTGCCGTGAAACGAACCCGCTATAAAGCCACGAACAGATAATCGTGCCGATCGCGCATCCGAGTTGATGAGTTGGAATTCCCGGGTTTTGCTCCTGTGCCACACTTTAGTTGCTTTACTCGCTACCTTCCAGATGGCGCGAGCAACTGTCTCTGTCCAGGAAAACGGCTATTTACGATAAGTTTTCATCGCAACTTTTATAAATAATACAGAAATTAAAGGACGCCTCTTATTTTGTAAATTATTATTTTCTTAAAACGAACTAGTAAAATGGGGCTCTACTTTTATTTCTTGTTTCATCTCTTCCCATGATTCCAAGTGGCATAATATTTTTTGTTTAATAAATGGTCAGCCATCTTGGGAGACGTCAGTTGGTCTGTATGCCGTTAATAAATCTCCGTGCATCGGAAAAGGCGCTCGTCGAAAACGAACTACATGGTGTGCGTTTGAGTCTACAATATCTGTTCTCTATCTCCGTAAGTGCATTTCATATATGCTGCCCTTTCTTGCTAGGTTTTAAAAGTCGCTGCCTCCGACGTCTCTTCCTAACGTCCAGTGTCTACGCCTCTGCATTTTCCCGTACATATCCGATATTGCTTGCGTTCCCAAGTCACATGAGCGGCACCAACCCGTAGAAAGAAATTTGAACGGTTTCAAGCACATTCTGGTGTATCTGTGCAGTTCAGCCATCGCCGACAAAAATTCCGCCGTAGGCCTAAGTTTCGCTGCTTGGCTTGTTTGTCTCTTGGTTTTTGGCACTTTTCCTGGTCGCTGCTCCTCGTTTACGCCAGCTCACAGGTTCAAAAGCCTTCGTTCGGTGTCTTCCCTTTGTTATAATAGAATCCGCCTCGCCTAAGTCCAGCTGGCCTGCATTGTCTCGTGTCGTTGGTAGTTTTTCCGGATACCTTAGCCGATGCACAAAGGTGCGTGCTTACGCATTGTGTGTCATGCCTCGCCAGTCGGGGCAAATAAATGCCGTTACTTCTCATATTCCATAACATAGTTCAAGTTTTGTTTTAAGATGTAAACTAACAATCGTGTAAGAAATTTTGGCGCCCGTAGTGCGGCCAACTTTGAACGTTGTACAACCTTTCTGGCGGTTTTGCCCTTGCGGATGCACGCAACGGATATTGGCGAAATTTTAGCTCGTTAATGCGAGCGAGTTGCGAGGTTCAACCTCCTGCGAACGGCGCTTCGCAGCCGTTGTAGTGATTTCCACTGCGTTTAATGCAGAGAGGATTTCATATGGCCCCCCTCTTTTTTTTTTTTTATTCTGTAGGGAGCTTTTGAAGTTTGTTCTGGCTCGTTCGTTTATCAGTGCCTCACGGACTTGCTCGTATCAGCGTTGTTGCTATGTGCCGAAGTTTGGCCTCCGTAGGGAGACTGCGGACATGCCTTTTCTCGGAGTTTGTGTGGCTTCAGTTGTTGAATACTGCTAGTACACTAAAAAGACCGGGTCATTTTTTTCGTTGGTAGTGGTACTTGGAGCAAAGAAGTTGATCTACTCCGGGCTTCAAACTGGTAATTTGTTAGTTACGCTTACCTTGCCTTCCCGTGGATTATGGGAAATATTAAAAAGCATAGACAGGTAGCTCTGTTAGATGGACCCAAAACATTGGTGTGCACAACTGAGTGCTAAAAGAAGCTCGCGCCTCTAAGGCTGAACCGCATGTAAGCAATTTATCGAGCAATGAAAGTCTGTGTCGAGCGACTAAGATTTCTCACTGTTGCTCGTCGCGTCGCTGTTTTTGGATTTCTAGAAAACGTTGCTCATCGCCTTGGTCGTTTGCTTCTGTTGCTTTCATGGAGTTTGCCTCGTCGATCGAGCGATGGCGAAGTGGGTTGCCGTCGGTTGTTTGGTTGCTTGCTAAATATTTTACACGCAATTTATACTTCATACATAGCCTTTGCTCTGGTGCAGGTTTTGGTGGTTTTAAGTATACCAGGCTGTGGCAGTTTTATTGCTGGTTATTGTTTGGTGCAATCCCGGCATGCTACGAAAGAGTTTTCTCTTGAACTGGCGACTTCAGGTCGTTTAGTTTGCATGCTTTTTTCTTGCTCCGGCATTAGTTTAGTGGGTGTCTCCCAGCTCGATCCTCCGGCTATGGCCAATGCATAGTCACCATTCCAGTGTTGGGTGTTGCAAGACTGTCAGCAACCCGTGAGTGTTAAGGCACCCTAGTACCGAGCACTGGTGTGGATTCGTTGCTGCAGGAAAAATCTTGTCTGAGGGAGGAGCTTGTGTCAAGCCTTTAGGGAGGGCTTTCTGTTTTCCATTCTCTCTTCAAGGCATTGGTGGGCCTGAACTTGGTTTTATTTTGCAGGGCACCAATCCCAAGGACACTGCCAGATAGAACGAGGTTGTCGGAGCCATCCAAGATGTCGAGTGTTGCAGAGAACTCTGACAACCACACTCCCGACAAGTCAATGAACCACACCAACAACATCAGGTTTGTGTAGCCACTGATTTGAGGGGACTTTCTTCAGAAACTGTTTTGGGCTGTAAAAGTCTTTTTTTTTTTTTTTTTTTTCCAAGTTCTAAAGGAAGCACCAACAGTTTTCTTTTGGTTAGCATTTATTGTATAGAGTCGTGCAGCTTGATAGTGTTCAGTCTCCGTATGAAGGGGGGGAAGGAAGGAAGGAGAGAGAAGTATTGCACTCTCCATTTGTGGAACATTTGTCAGATTTCTGTCGTGTTACTCCAGGATTTTAGGACGCATAGGCATGTTTTCTTAAAATGGAGTTGTGCAAAATTGCATTTCCCTTTGTGAGTGTTGTGTACCATAAACCATTTGCATACTGCAAGCTTTTTTGTGGGGCCAACGGGTTGAACTAAAGCCCCTTGATAAAGGAGTTGTTTTTTACAAGTACCGCCAACCATTGTGAGAATGCTCAAGACAGGTGCCACGAGCGGGTGGCTGGTTTGTCGCATACCAGATGTGACAAACCAGCCTCCTCCATTGTGCAAAGAGAATTTCACCCTTAATGGCCAATTCGTCTGGGCCCGCATTGCACCGGTGCAGTGCGGTTCGTGGCACATGGAAGGGTAAAGGGGAGAGGGGACTTTCCTTCTCTCCCCGCCAGTCTTCCGTGTACTAAAGTGGAAAGAGTTTACTGCACTGGACGGGTGCGGTGCGGGCCCAGACGTATTGGCCGTTAGACGTGATTGTGGTGAGTTTACTGCATCCTCTTTGGCGGTTCCTCGATATCCGCCTTGAAACGTCACATTCGTGTCGTGCTTTCATTTGCTGTGGCGCTGGCTGGGGCACGGCAGCAGAGGTGGTACAGCAGACTCTGGTGCTGTTGTAGGCAGACAGTTTGCGGAAACTTCGAAAAACGGGAGTTGGGACGCTTCAAAAACAGTACACTTGTATTCACCAGTCTTTTTTTGTTTTATTTTTGTCGGAACTTGTCACTTCTGGGCCACTTTTGATGCAAGGGCAGCGTAGGACGCTAAGCACACCAGTCAAGACCCAATCCAATCAGGTGGAGGTGGAGGCGAGAAGGTGTTAGACTGAGTACTAATTTCTTTTTTATAAATTGTGACAGGTAGTAAGACCGCAGGTTTGTGGAAAGAAATTGGTACCCAGCATTAAAGATTCACGATTGTGGGAGGCTTTTTCGCTCGACAAAGGAAGTCCAAGAGGTGGTTTGCGTGCTCTGTGCTCTTCGGTAGATTTGAGTCAATGCAAGGCTTCCCTGCAACCCAACATTGCACCGCGTAGTATGTAAAACTTTATGGCTATTCTGATGTACATTCGGGCAGGCTTTCCGTACATCCTGGTGAGGCATGATCTTTTCTTTCCTGCCAGTGTAAGTTCAAAAGACAAAAGAAAACCGAAAGCTGATCTATGCTCTGTTTTGTTGTTATCCGTTAGCTCTCTTGGTGCTCCAAGACCGGAAAATGCTAAACCAACATAAGCTTCTATTCGTAGGTTCATATGCCATGCATCGCAGTGATGCGTTGAAAAGCTGATACGGGTATGCACATATTTCTAGAATGGTGTGTCCGAGGCTAAAAATATTGATCAATGCTGAGGTTTTAGGATGTCTGCCAGTTTTACACTCGAATCTGAATTAATAGGGCTGCAGAAAACACCTCCTTTCCGAGTGGCAACGGCACATATTGGACGCATCTTTAGCATCTGCGAGGTTGAAGCATGCCTAATAACTTGCCACGCGAGATCTGCAGTAAGTCACCTCCAGCGCGAGCTTACTGCTTTCGATAACACTTCTGCTCCTCTCGAGTACACACAGCCTAAGCATGACGGAAGGCACTGAGTGCATGCTAGTGCAGAAGTGCTCTACATTGCAGCAAACTGTCGACGGCGCTTCACGTGGGGCAACTCCACAGGTACCTTACTGCGTGCACGGTGGTGTTGGCAGTAGAGGTGGTTCTTATGAGGGAGGCAAGAGGTGCCAACTCTGCCAGCCCGGTTCCCTATTTTGTAACTTGTAGGTCTTCCCGGACGTTTCAGGAATGTTTCGTGCACACGGCAAGTCAACCTCGGGGCTTCGTGTGGAAGCCGCCTGCGCTGCCAACGTGGCCAGGCGTGCAGCAGTACGCCCAACGACCGACTCAGATGTTCACGTGATGAGAATGAGGATTGAGATTGAAAGAAGCCAGAGGCCCTTTTTAGAATTGGCGAAGTTTCCTGGTCACCTCATCAATTCAGTTGGGATGACGCATTTTTTGCAGCTGTAAATGAGCCAGTAGAATGGTCCCCCCCTGCCCCTTCTGGTGACCTTTCTTTTCTTATTTACCCTATGCTGCTAACTTCAGTAGAACCCCATTATAATAATGCCGCATATAGTAAAACTTCAGTTATAGTAAAAGGAATCGTCGGGCACAATTGAAATCCCATTTCCTCCATGGCTCAAAATTCTGATATAGTAAACCGTCAACACTCTGAATATTGGTTATAGTAGAATGCAGCAGTGCCGATAAAATGTAATTTCCCCACAACAGCATAATTTCTCAATGAGATTGGTGTTGATCGGCTTCTAGAAACTCGGGAAGTGTGCATGAACTACCAAAGCGCTACAGGCTACAATGCTAAGTCGTAAGACTGCTTTCCGAGTGGTGCTGCTGTTGCTCGTGACTGTTTCCGTTCTCGGGGGCACGCAATCATCTGTCCAATCAGAACAATAGTCCTAAAAGAATGAGAAAGTGATACTTATTTTGGGGGGGAGGGGAGGGAGGGAGGGAGGGAGGGAGGGAGGGAGGGAGGGAGGGAGGGAGGGAGGGAGGGAGGGAGGGAGGGAGGGAGGGAGGGAGGGAGAAATGTTTGGGACTGAACTGTGCCTCACGACTGATCCGCATGCTTTATGCTCGTTTAAAAAACGGGTAACTACCGAACGCAAAAGCAAATTGTGGATGAATTTGGCGTTTTTGTTGCAACAATGTTGGCCTTGGGGGAAAACAAAGCGTATTGAGGACATAATTGCCGATTGAAACTGAAAGCTGCAAAAAGCTCCGAAGCTTCAAAAAGGGAAACGTTGACGCAGTGCTACTTGAATGGTTTTGACACGTGCGCTGCAAATGTGCCAGTCAATGGGCCTGTTACTAGAAAAAGACTTCGAGGCATCAGACGGATGGTCGGAACGTTTCAAGACTGGAAACTGTCTCCGTTGTCATCGGAGGTCGGGTGACTAAGGCACCGTTTTCGACGCACCTGTTGAATAATGAACTGAGCAAGTGCTACCCAGAGGAACCTGAACCCACTCCAACAAGAAGTGAACTCTTCTTAGGTTTAGACAGTTGGGATGACTCTAAATGCAGCAGATGCTAACGGGCAACACTATGCCCACATCACAAGTTTCAAGAGCTTCCTTGTGAAGTATTAAACGCCTACAAAACAAGTTTTGAGTTCAGTGCAACCTAAGTGGTATTTTTATATATGTGGTGTTTGTTTTTGGATTAATAAATATTTTATTCATTTCCACTCAATGTGCCAGTCAATGGGCCTGTTACTAGAAAAAGACTTCGAGGCATCAGACGGATGGTCGGAACGTTTCAAGACTGGGAACTGTCTCCGTTGTCATCGGAGGTCGGGTGACTAAGGCACCGTTTTCGACGCACCTGTTGAATAATGAACTGAGCAAGTGCTACCCAGAGGAACCTGAACCCACTCCAACAAGAAGTGAACTCTTCTTAGGTTTAGACAGTTGGGATGACTCTAAATGCAGCAGATGCTAACGGGCAACACTATGCCCACATCACAAGTTTCAAGAGCTTCCTTGTGAAGTATTAAAGGGGCCCTGCAATGACTTTTTGACTGGTTTTTAATTTGCCCTGAACCAGAGCGTACTGAACGTAGTAACTTAATCCAACTTTTCTTTTCTCAAGTTTCGCTTTATTTTAAAAGTTATAGGCAAATTAGAATTACAAAAACAAGCAAAAAATAACCTCCTTCATGACGTCGTAGGTCCTGCCTTGAGTGGCCTTGAACTAGAGGAGGAGTAGTGAGCTCATCGAGCGTACACGGCTGCCGCACTCCGTGTCGACGGCTCGAGAGGGCGCCACTAAAGCACGTGTTGGATAGGCTGTATGAAGCGGGCGGCCAGGGCAGCTCGTATTGCATTTTCAGCGTGACTAAACACTAATTCGGCATAACATTTCATTGGCCACAAACGACAGCAAACACGAGGTAAAGATCAGTTCAGAACGGGAGCCACTTCCTGCAGACGCACCGCCAAATGTCCAAATCGCCAACAGGGCCCGCGCCGAAGGCCTTCGGAACGCTCGGAACCGGTCGGATTCTTGAGCCGGTATACGACCACAGCGCCGCCGCGTACATCCGGGACCTTTCTACGCTCCTCGTTTGTCGTAGCCTCATCCCACTAGCCTTTTCTAGTATGCGCCGTTTTTTTTCGCCGCTTGGTGGCGGGTATGTCGACGGGTCATTTCTCGTTTCCGTACTTTCTAAACTGCATTTGTTTCTTTTCTGACCTAAAATAGTGAACAAAAACTACTTTCATACATAATTGAAACGGTTCGCGACACTTATATTTTGTATCTCGATTAAAAAAAAGCTCTTAGCGGCTTTGACCAGTGACAAGCCCAGGACCAAAGACGTCACATTTTGCGCGCTTTCGGTACCGCGGGTCGCCCTCGTCGGTGGAGGAGGTTTCCGCGTCGTCCGGTTAAAATATGACGCACTGATATTTAGTTACTCTTTCCGTGCCCGCTAGCTTGCCCCAACCCCAAGAGACGTGGAAACCGCAAAAAAGGTAGACGCTTAAATATGATTGCAGGGCCCCTTTAAACGCCTACAAAACAAGTTTTGAGTTCAGTGCAACCTAAGTGGTATTTTTATATATGTGGTGTTTGTTTTTGGATTAATAAATATTTTATTCATTTCCACTCCCTTTTTAGAGCTTCATTAACGGATTTTTTAAGGTGCTCTCGATGCAGTAAAATTACATCCCGATCCCGACAAGTTTACTGTGAGGGGGTTCTACTCTATTCTACAAATTAAGCTCATTCTGAGCAGGTATGGAGGAGCAGCAAAAGCCATGACAGTTTTGTTCTCTAATTTTTTATTTTGGTCTTAAATTTTCTTTTAAGCACTTTTGTGTAACCAGTTATACACTTCATGAACCATAGTTGCTGACAAGACAGGAAGGCCTTCCCGCCTTCTAGTGTGAGCTTCTTGCCTTCGATAATGCCTCGCTGATATCGGCGAGACTCGTGCGGGAAAGCGGAGCCAAAGTGCGTCGAAAGCAGCCAATGTGGGCTGGAGGCCCGACTTCCGAAAGAAATTGCTGGCCATTCTCGTCCTGCCAGAAATTTTCTAGGAGATGAGGGGTTTGCCCGGCAGTTTATATGCTCATGGGTTTGGTGCGCTTTTTTGCAGGGATGTTGTGGACGAAGGCGGCTGGAAAGCGAAGCTTGTTATTCCCCCCCGTGACATGAGAAAGAAAACTTCGGTAAGTGACGGGTCCCTCTTCGTAGTTTCTCGTGGAAAACGTATCCCCTCGGCCCGTGTCCACGAATGGGTGTAAAGCCGGTATTCCAGGGTCAAGTGAGGGACAACGTTGGTAAAAGAAAGCGCAGGAAGCAATTAACGGAAGCCTCTTCGGGAAGCGGGGTGTTGGGGCCAACGCAGTAGGGCTACTTCAGTTGTGAGGACTTTGAAAGCTCGATGGAATATATTTATCTAGGCAGAATGCTGTATGGTGTCGAGACACTACACACCTACAACTTTTGCTGCAGTCTTGTATTTGCTGAGAACGACAAAAGTCGTACTGAAGCCAGGGGACCGGTGTGTGGCACGTATATGGGTGTCTCTCTTTGCTTAGTCTCCCCCTGGAACTATGCTGTTGAAACTGGCACATTTTTGGTGCTTTAGTTTTTGTAAAAAAGTGTTTCGTTCGCATTTGTAAGAAATTTATTTGTACGTTGGCTTCATTGGATTTGTCCGCATAAAGACGCCTTGAGCAGACCCGAGCCTCCAGACTCTTGCCTGTTGTCTTCATTAGGGGTGTGACATCTGCGCCAATTGCGCCATTTTGATACAAATCCAATTTTCTGCGCCTAGTTGCGCCAAAAACGCGAAATCGGTCGAAATTGGGCCGCACTGCGCCAAAGTAACACAAAAACAACAAAAAAAAAAAGTTTGTGACGACGCTGGATTTAGCGGGAAACGAGAGCTTGGTTGGCAACGTTCAATCTTTTCGTAATAAAGTACACGGCACGGGTACACGGTGGCGCAAGCAACCGCCGGATTCAAAGATTTTAGCTGTAGTACCATTCTATACCCATGATACGTGGTCTCTTCATGATTTTCATACTTCTTTTCGCTGTCAATTATGACTGCATACAAACGGTGCGCTGTCACGCCGTCTCGCTGTTTGGCTGCGAGAGGTATGACGCACAGGCTATCAAGATAAGGAAACCTAAGTATTTCTTTCATTTTGAGAGTAAACCTTTTCTTAAAAGTGCTATTGAGCACCTTCATTGTGTAATTGTTCATTCGTGTCCGTAATCTGGTCAAAATGGCCGTCGCCGTAAGATATCTTTCGGTTATCACACACTTGCTTCCAGCGCATGAGCAATCTAGTGAATCGGTCACACACCCGTATTTAGCGTGCATGTGCACGTGCTGATAGTTATTCTACCAATTCGCTATTTACCTTGTGACTCACTGGTGCAGAGAATTTTTCTATCTGCACGTGCCTTCTACAGGCGTCCGATCAATATCTGGTTGTAGTAAACCATGCTTCCCTGTTCATGCTCTCGAATCACCGTTCTAGAAAAGTTTTGCACTACAGTTCCGCTTTGGCACCAGTTCGTATAAGCGTGAGGTACCTAGTGCCCACCTAACTTTGCAGCAAGCCTGTGTTTTCCTGTCCTCGTCTATGTACACAAACTCGCGTTTGCCTTTTTTTTTTTTTTATTTTATCTCGGTGCGTGTCAGCGCTGCTGATTTATTGGAAACCAGAGTGGAGAAAAAGAATGATTAAGGAAAAAAAGATTTATCATTTATGGGATTTAAATTAATTTTTTTATTATTTCAGTTGCTGGATAAGGCTGCTCTAACATTTTCTGCTCCTAATCTGCTCCAAAACAAGAAATTTGTGCTCCTAAGCTGCTCCAAAATCCAGATTTTTCTGCTCCAAAAATTGCTTCAAAACCTTTTTCACCTGTCTCACCCCTGCCTGTTTCATGCAAAAAACTCGCCGTAATTTGCACCTCAGACGGACTTTCAATCAGGGTGGGGTGTGTCTTGCAGGATGTGACAGACACGAAGGGCAACGAGTTTGAGGACTTCTGCCTGAAGCGGGAGCTGCTGATGGGCATCTTCGAGAAAGGCTGGGAGAAGCCCTCTCCCATCCAGGAGGCGAGCATCCCCATCGCCCTGCTGGGCAGGGACATCCTGGCCAGGGCCAAGAACGGCACGGGCAAGACGGGCGCCTACATCATCCCCATGCTACAAAGGATCGACGTCACTAAGGACCACATCCAAGGTGGGTTAATCTCTCTTGACCCGCCCCGTGGCCATTTTGAAGAGCAGTCGTGGCTAGCCCATTCTCCAAGACACGGATTTGAGACGAGTACCGCATCGGCGTTCCGCTAAGCTCGTGCTCAGGTGGTCTGGACACAATTTTGAGTCTAAACATTGGGCATTCAAGAGTTGCCACTGCACGTATCGTAAAATGCCGAGGAAGTACCCACATTGTTCAAGTGCCCACTATTAACGTTTCCAAACTTGGAAATTCTGCAGATTATACATTGAGCATTTGATTTGACCGGACAAACGCCCATGTCTAGATTAATCCAGTTTTCAGTGAAAGTGGGGTGGGTGATTCACCGGTATTTTACGGTAGGTTACATGCAAAATCCCGTATTATGGCCTTCTTTTATAGAAGTATCGTGTTGTAGTGCCATCTTTTTCGTCAGTGTGTGCTTGAGGCTCCTCGGGCACCATGGCTTCCAGGTAGCTGAAGTGTGTAGCATTTATTGGTTAGTAATGTGTTGGCATTAGCACTTACATGACAGGAAAAAGCTGAGGCCATCCATCTGCAGACTAAACAGTGGAAAGAGAAGCACACCGCATAGAAAGGAGAGTAGTGAAGCACAAAGGCGGAGAGGGGACGTCATGGGGCAGAAGCCAATGCATCTGCGGGAAACTGGTGAACAGTGAAAGCAGTGTCAAGTGGATGCCGCTGCTAAGCGTGCCAGGCGGGCGAACGAGACAGGAGTGGAAGCAGCACCTAGCTCGGCCAACCGAGCCGACGTGGGGCTGCGTGCAACAAAGGCTGGTGGAAGCGCGAGCCCGCTTCGCCGTTAAAATGAAAGGAAGATGCATTGGTGGATCCTTGGGGAATGCATCAGCATGGCCTTTGGGATATGCCACACACGTCCCCCTTTGGGAAACACTGACACTGACCCCGTCACGAAGCCAAGAAAGAGGCTGCAAAAAAATGGAAGAAGCAAAAGAGAAAGCCAAAACAAAAAATTGAAGGGGTCAGCGTTAGCGTTTCCCAGTGGGGAATGTGTGTGGTGTTTACCAAGGGTCATGCCACTGCATTCCCTAAGGATCCACCAATAGATCTTCCTTTAATTTTGCTTTGTTTAAACTTTGCTGTTAGAGCCGCATTGCTAAACCAGCCTCACTTGTCTTTGTAGACATAGCTGCGTACCAAGTGGCCCCATTGGGCGCGTTCAGTAGCGGCCCCGGAGTCAAGGAGTCACTGACTCCTTCCACTGGACGGCCAAAAGTCACTTCCGGTGCACGTAACTCCGGGGCTTCGGAGTCAAGCTCTGAAGCACCGAGTCCGGAGACGGTGCACGTAGAGTCAAAGGAGCTAAAATGACGTCATTTCCTGACTGGTGACGATTTCCGGCGCTAAAAGAGAACAAAAACAAACAAAATGGCGGGATAAGCTGCTTCGGTTCTGTCGCGGGTGTGCAGTTTGCTCGCTTTTGTTAATGAAAAGTGCTCAAGGTAAGACGAATAACGCGTCCGAATTTCTTTTTGAGGTAAGGCTCCTTCGGAAAATGCATTGGACCGTATTTTGCTTGGTTTGAATATGCTAATAAACAACGTAAACGTTCATTTGACGCCGTGTCTTGATCGCCGTTGCACGGAAACGCGGACAGGACGATAGTCCTGTCCGCGCTCAACAGAGCAAGGCAGGGTATGACCGCGACTTTGGAAGCCGGTTGGACACTCACGCAGAGCATGATACCGATTAATGTTTTGTTTGCGTAGCTAAATCGGGGTGCACGTTGGCTGAGGCTCGCTTCGGCCGACAAAACCTTGAACGCCGAGCGCGGCCGAATTTCCCGTGTGCATACGAGTTCGTTACGAAGGGCAAAACAAACGTATGGCCGTATAAAAGTATCGCAACCGGCGGCGTAGATTCGCCGAGCTCTATATTTTACGTGTGCTGACGACGTTTTTTGTCGGCTTTTATAACAGTAGCTGCCTTTGCACCGCCAAGCGAAGGGCTCGATCGCGTTGCATCGCTTCGAACAGCAGCGCTGATGTGTACAATCACCAGTTTTTTCTGCAACGACCTTGTAAAGACTTCAATACTGGCGTCAAATAAAAGCGATCGTGCTCGCCATCGTCTGCTTCCAGTTCGGAGACCGTCTGGCCCGTCTGGCCAAGGTGTTGGTCTGGCACAGGGGAGGAAGCGGAAATTGCGTAGAAGCAGGTTTGGAGCAGCGGGTTGTTTTGCCGTTCAGTAGGCGCTCCGATGACTCCGACTCGAATCACTCCGTTCGGAGGCAAGGGAGGCGCTACTGAACGCGCCCATTGCGATCAGGTTGCGAAGGGCACCAGGGATGTTCTTGGTATGCTTTGTCAGTTCAGCCTGCCGACCGTAGAATACCGTGCATCTGCCCACACCACACTAAGGGCCCATTCCCAAATTCGTAGGATCTGAGGAAATCCACACGGTACATTTTTATGTAAAATTGATGACCAAAGAAGGGCCCATCCCTCCATTTTATTTTGCGATCATCTCCAAAGTTTGAGTGCGCACTTGCCCGGTATTTTGTGGTAAGTGCTTGACTTCCACTTCTCTTGAGTATAATCTGCAATTTTCAAATAAAGGGCTGCCCGGCAACTGTCTACCTAGTTAAGAGAGCACCCAGATATCTTTTTTTTTTTTTCTTTGCTGGTTGAGGAGGGAGGCTAAAAGTGATTATCTACCGTGGGCACAAAAAGATGTCCGCAGCTCAATGGAGCAAGCTTAATATAGCTTCATTGCCCGAGGTCTGGTAGCCTGCATGTTTCTGAAAAATATAGGAGCAAAGTATTTGGGAATCGGTAGATTGTTGGAATAGAATTGTTCTTGAATGGCAAGAGTTGTCACATTGAGAAAGGTATTCTCACTACCATATTCAAGTCCTGAAGAAAAATATACAAAGTTAGAGGAAAGAGGCTGGTCACATTTTCCGGATACTTTGGTGCTTAATTTTTAATTTTATTGAAAAAAGTTATTCTTATTACCTTCCGAAAAACGAGATTTTTAAGGAGTTCCTTACGCTACTGGTGCATTTGGGACGTGCCATATTTACCTTAAGGGGAGGCACTCCCTTGGAGGGTCTACTTTTTAAGTGTTTGTGCCAGGTCAATGAAATTTTTAGGGTATGTTAAACGTCAAAACTTGGGAGGCTACACCAACTTTCAACTCAAAAGGTTTATTTTTTGACAAGTTACAGCCTTATTCATTGAAAAAAATGTACATGTAGCAGTGCCAAAGGAAAAAAACTATTGTTTCAAAATATGAATAAAAAGGCACCATTTCTTTGTTGGGATATAACGCTGAATGACTAAACTAGTCGGTAGTAGGCTTGAAATAATTTTTAAGGCCATATTTCACGTAAAAATTAACTTTCAATAATGGTATGAATTTTTAATTTTTTTTCTTGTTTCACAAACGTCAACATTTTTGTGTGAAGAAATAACAATTTGCAAAATCTAAGCGCATAGCAGAGTTCTCCAGTAAATTTCATGCCAAAAAAGCCAGACATTAGACTTGGGGGCGCTTAACTCATCAAACGATAGTTTTAGAGCTGTGAAAAAATGGTGAAAACATGAAGCTGAGAAAAACTGGTTTGAAAGTTCGAACAGTGCTTTAGTAGATGGGGCTTGCCATTTCATCTAAAATGCTCCAGGGGCATATGTCACTCCTTCCTCTGCACGGTCCCTCTGTGCGTTGGCCACAGCTTCCATCTTCCTTTTTTTGTGGGACATCTTGGAGGACTCGAGCGCTTTCATTTGGACCTTCGCAACCTTCATCTTGGTGGCCTTCTCTCCGTATGACGCTTGGTAGCTCCCTGGCTGTATGCCCATTTCCAACAGAGCTTCCTGATTCGCTAGGGCGAGCCACATCACGTGGCTCGTCCTAGCGAATCAGAGCTCTTGTTTCGTCAGCTTGACCAATAAGAGCGTGCACAGCTATGTTTTCTACGGGGTTTTACGGTCTGTGAGCATGATATCGCGAACAATGCTGCGAACAGAACGAAAGAAGGCGAGACGCTCATTCCAACGAGGGGGGCCTGTCCATGCTAGTCTTAAGAAACGCGGAGGGAGCGCGCTTTGAAAATGGCACATTTTTGTAATCGGCCGCGTCGTTGGCGCGCACGTGCGGCCACCAGCACTTCGAAAATAATTTATTTCGGAGTAAATACTTTACTTACAGGAATAAAATTTTTGGACAGCATTCTTTATGAGTTGTAAAAGCTGGTCAGCCTATTTTCCAAAAATGTGACTTTTTTGAAAAAATCGCGATTCCTAGGCCGTGCCTCCCTTAAAAATCTTCAATACCAAAAGTTGTCAGAGCTCATTTGTGGATCCAAAGCTGCACATGTGATGAGTTCATCCAGTTCTGCTACAGAACCTCTACTGACGACACAAATACCAAACCTCTGACTGTGCAGCGGGTTTCCTCTCCTCTTTGTGCCCCCCCCCATGTTGTGTTGTCCCTGCTGCAGCGTTGCTGAGTTGTGCCCCCGTCACCCCTGTGTTTCAGCCATGGCGATAGTGCCGACGCGCGAACTTGCCCTGCAGACCAGCCAGATTTGTATAGAGCTGTCCAAGCACCTCAAGGCTCGAGTGATGGTCACTACTGGCGGCACCAACCTCAAGGATGACATTATGCGTATCTACGAAAACGGTAGGTCGCCAGCTCCATTTTTGCGCCAGAGTAGGCAGATCTGAGTTGGCGTTTTCTGGTTGCTGCCTTGGATGTGGTCGCTGAAACTTGTGGGAAACGCCTATGCGAAAACCGACAGCATGTTTTTCACGCTTGCGAGATGTTTACTTGCTTTCTACTGTCGGTGGTGGTGGTTCCATCGAGGCACCCTATTGGTAGTCAACAATGGGCACAAGAGCTGCAAAATGTTTTTGTGTCACTCCTCACCTAGCAGTGGGGTGTCCTGAAAAAGAAATCAATGATGTTTTATGAAACTTTGTCCAGTTTCCCCTTTCTTCTTTTCTTGTGGAACTGAAGCTGCACATGTGATGAGTTTATCCAGTTCTGCTACAGAAGCTCTACTGACGACACTTATACCAACCCTCTGACTGTGCAGTCTTCATTTTAATATTCCTCATCAATCAGTTCACTAATATGCTGCATTTTAAGTCTCCAGAGCAGCAGCCAAGTACTGCAGCTTTTTATGAAATGCTAGACTGCCAGACTTGCCAAACGCTCGAAAATAAGTTTTTTTAAGGGTATCTATCGTATATGTCGGAACTTTGTTTTCATAAATCTAAAAGATGTTTGTCTTGCACCAACTCTTGCTACGGAATCAGCTAAACAACTCGTGTGACGTGACTTCTGCGGAGTTGTGCGACGAGGGGTTTTGGGCAGATGAACACCCCGGACACTTGTGTAATGCTGTGTAAAACACAGGCGTTAGCTGATAACCAATATACTTTGCACACGAGCATTGGGAAATACCATGCCTTTTTCTAAGGCTCCATTTTCTGATTTTGGCAAGTTTGTCTTTTGGTATTTTCACTCCCATATACTCATTTTTTATATATTGCAGCGCAGTATATGAAGGTGCTGATTGATTTGGCTCGTAGGGCCTGCGCTAAAATGCATTTTCTTGTGGCATCGGTTTCAATGATGTGCTCCCTGTTCTTGTGTACGCAGTGCACGTAATAATTGCCACCCCTGGTCGCATCCTGGATCTCATGGAAAAGCGCGTTGCCCAAATGGACAAGTGCAGCATGCTCATCCTGGATGAGGTACGTTTGGGGAAGCTTGTGGAGCCCGCTTTTTAGGGGGACAGTGTTTTCCGGTCTGGTTGCTTTCATGATGAGAACTAATTGTCAGTTCTGCTACTGAGGCATGACACTGCTGACACAACTTCTCCACTTCCTGAGAAGCAACCCAACAGGGACATCTGAGGTGGCGAGAGGCTTATAAATATGCACATTAGCTACCCGTAATAAGTAAAATATACATATATTTTCCTTTTCACTTTTTTTTTGCAGGGGGGCATTTGTCTAGTATTTGTGAGCTCTATAGAACTTCGAAAACATTGCCTTTTGCACGCTGCCATCTTTGGCTGCTGGGCTGTCTTAACGCCTAAGCATGCGCTGTTGCTGTGTTGTGCGATATATCAGATGCTGCATGTGTGCCCTAGCTCTCTGCATTTTTCGCCCGGGTGGTAAGCAACGGAAAGGTCTATAGTTTGTGCGAGCAACATTTTAATGTGAAGGTGTCGTCCACATCTTCTCGAGACTTGCATTGATCTGGCTTCAAACGTTGCATCAACGTTTCTTATCCGACTTATTTGGAATCGGTTTTCTCTCACCCTTCGGGTGAGGGTATGTGGGTGGCCGGTACGGTAGTGCCTGAACAGGGAGGGCTCTTCCTTTTCAGGCGGACAAGTTGCTGTCCCAGGATTTCAAGGGCCTCCTGGACAAAGTGATCAGCTTCCTTCCTCAGGACAGACAAATCCTCCTCTACTCTGCCACATTCCCCCTGACTGTGGAGCAGTTCATGGTGAGCCTGCCCCATCTCCTGGATCAGGGGTCTCCAAACATTATTACAGCGGAGCTGTTCTGGACTAGTTTCCCCAGGATTGTGTCCACCAGCAAACAAATGTTGACACAACACTCCTCACAGCTACCACCATCTATGAGCGACGGCAGTAACCAGAAAACCGGCCTGCCGGTTGTCTGGTTGCCGCCGTCGCTCAGAGATGGTGGCTTGTAGTACAGCTCCGCTGCTTTTCTTCACCAGAGTGGAACCGCTGAAAGATTTTGCCCCCTTTTGTTTTCACTGATGAATTTTCATGTCAGTTCTGCTACTGAATGGCCTCTTGACGGACACATTTGATTCACTGAGAAGACAAATGTTCTAGACTGCTGCGTAAGGGGTCTTCAAGCTGAGAGCTCTGGATGAGTAGTCCCTCCCTTTGCCCCTCCGCAGAAGAAGCACCTCCACAGCCCGTACGAGATAAACCTGATGGACGAGCTAACCCTGAAGGGAGTTACGCAGTACTATGCCTTCGTACAAGAGAGGCAGAAGGTGCACTGTCTCAACACTCTCTTCTCCAAGGTAAGCCCCTCCCGGCCTGCCTGCTGGCTTCCTTCCCGTCATTCTTTTCTCTGGGTTTGCTTCTGTGATGAGAATTCATTGTCAGTTCTGCTACTGAGGCGTCATAATGCTGACAAAACTTCTCCACTTCCTGAGTGGCAAACCCAGAAATGAATATTGGAGAATTCAAGAGAGAAGGCCCTAAACTTCGTTGGCATCTTGTTGCGTTGTTCTATGGTCGTCCAACTAATATGGGCACCTTTGGTCCCTAGAATGTAGTCTCTTACGAGGGTCTCTCCTGCCAACAAGACAAAAATGAATGTATCTAGCCAGCTTGTCCGCGAAAGGTTTTTTTGTGTAGCAAGTTGTCCACAAATCTTGTTTGTTGTCTCGAGTTGTACCGTTTGGTGTTTGATGCTGTACACCTGTTGTTGCTGGGGTGGTCTTTCAGCTGCAGATCAACCAGTCCATCATCTTCTGCAACTCGACTCAGCGAGTGGAGCTTCTGGCCAAGAAGATAACAGAGTTGGGCTACTCGTGCTACTACATCCACGCCAAGATGTCGCAACAGCACCGCAACCGCGTGTTCCACGACTTCCGCGCCGGCCTCTGCAGGAACCTAGTCTGCTCCGGTGAGGATGCCTCACCCTTCTCGCCGGTTGCCGAGGTTGTGGGAAGAATTTCCTTGGTTCATTTGGTCTCTTGGAGGGCGGCATAGTGTTTGTACAAACACGACACAGATCTCCGACCCGAGTGCGTGACTGATTGTTGCCTTCCGGTTACGTTGGGAACGTCAAGGGTACCTCGGTTGGGGGCTGCTTCTCGGTCGACCTTTGCTCGCTTAAATTGTGCGGGGGAGGAATGACTGTAATAAGCTTACATGAATCTGTGCCCCAGAGTTTCACCTTTCACAGTCCAACTGCCGCTATGCATCCATTCCTCAGTCTATCTAGCTTGTTTTAGAGAGTCCAGATTTAAAAGAGGGAGCAAGTGAAACTGAAACCACGGATTGGTCGTAAGTGTGCATGTGTTGTGTAGTCGCGTGGAAAGAAGCGACGACTCCTGCCTGATTTTTCATTTTTTCGTCATCTCTCAGTTTGTAATTCAAACGCGGCTATCAAACGGTTTCAAACACTCGCAAATCTAGGCACGCTATTGTTTTGTTTCGTTCCGAATTGGAATTTGTGGCTTGTGTTTCCAAAAAAAAAAAACTGCTGGTGTCATCGGCGTAGTCGTGGTTTTCTTTTTGTTATCTTGCAGTCACAGATTTTTGTGAGTGCGGCAAGTGCGCTATGCAGCGGCGCTTCAATTGGAAACAAGGGGCTTTACCCGTGAAAAGAATTGGGCATGGCACGGAATTCCGGCCTCCCAACAATTCCTCTCTGGAAGCGGTGCAAACGGGATTTTTCGGTTGATTCAGGGTTAGATTGCGTCACGATCATGAGTAAATCTGCGTGCTGTAAAGTCTGTCGTTCGTTACTTTTCTTTTTTCTAACCTATGTTTTAGATTTTTGTGGAATGGTAGGACCAAGAGGTGTTTCCCGCATGGTCTGTCGAATATAACGGCGCTAACATCGAGAGAAAAAAACAGCTCTTTTGTCAGCTCCGCGCCGACCGCGCGTCTTTGGCCAAATATATTAAATATTCGAGCGACCGAATACTAGGGATTCGATTCGCGAATCTAATTATTCGGGAACTTTCTATTACCGTATTTACTCGCATAATTTGCGCACTTTTTTTAAAAATATCTGTCATCGGAAAGGGGGTACGCAAATTATGCGGATATTTCGCGAGCAGATCCTAAATAACACATCTGCAAAGGCCTGTAATGTATATAAAAATACAAGTATACAAACGGTGAAAGATTTCTTTTTATTTTACAAAACGCACCTGCTTTGTTTTTTCAGAGTTGCTGGTGGAGCTCTCGCACTCGGTACTATGGCTGCGATTGTCATGGTTGTCGTCGTCACTCGCGTTCCAAAAAGCATTGTTTTCAGTTCCGTCGAACACGTTTGATAGTCCCGTCGTCTTGAAGCTCGACTCGACAATGCTGGGAGAGACCATGTCCCACGCTGAGAACCCACTCGCGGACCGTTCTTCCCGGTTTTGCGTTTGCCAGTTGCGACTTCTGTCTTCGCCATTGACGTACGTGGCTCTCGCTCACCCTAACTGCCTGGCAGCTGCACGGTTCCCATTTTCCTCAGCAAACCTTATCACGAGGAGCTTCAACTTTGCTGTGTAGTTTTTGTAAACCATTGCCATAGTAATCGTCGAGAAAACCGTTGACAGCGTTAAACGTGAACCCCACAATCCGAACAATGGAAAGCATGCGCTTTGGCGTCGTAGACTTCGCCACTCCACACGACCGCAACCGCACACCACACGACACACACGACAGTTCCCACATCCGGGAATCTCAGCATGACGTCATGCTCTCTTGCAGGCTAACCACCTCGCAGCATTGAGCCAGCGGCGCGTGCGCGCGCGTCTTGTAGCTCTTGCAGAGAAGCACAGTCGCATCTTTCTCCCACTCTCGCCTCGCTCACTCCTCTCGCGGCCGCACGGAATTTCCCCAGCTTAGCTTTAGCTCGCGCTCCCGTAGGGCGTCCGGAAATGGTTGGTGGGCTGGTGCAGAATACGCAGAATACGCGAACAAGTTTTTTTTTTTTTTTTTCTGGAAATCTGGGCTTTAATTTAGGGGTGCGCAAATTACGCATGGGCGCAAATTATGAAAGTAATTATGAATTCAAGTATTTGCACACCCCTAGTTTTTATTTCAGATGTTTTATATGTACTCCAACCATGCAATTAAGACGGAAGTGGCCCAGTGTTTTATCGTACGGTTTGCATGACGACACGACGGTGTACTGTCAAAATTAAATGTAAAATATTTTTTTTAGGGGTGAAGCTCTTTAGGGGCTAGCCATGTCCGTATGTCCGTCCGGCGTTGGGTGCTCATGCTCATGAGCACGTGCTTTTGTGCTCGTGTAGGGCAAAAAAAAAAAAAAGAAAGAAAATTGCATCTCCACGTGGTGAATGATTTTGATTGGGGCGAAGTTCTGGTGGTGCTTGTCTGCGTCGACAGTGAGCCGCAGCATGCCTAGCCTTTCGTTCATTTTCATCTCTGTCAAAGAGAATGTGTGGTATGGAACGTGGTTATATACACATTTGAGCATTTGACCGCAGCGTGACATAAACGAAAACGAACGAAAGGCTCGGCATGCTGCTGCTCAGCGTCTACGCAGACAAAGCACTACCGGAGCTTCGCCCCAATCAACATCATTTACCACGTGGAGATGTTTTTTTTTTGTTTTTGTTTTAGCAGACTGCAGCAAAAAACGCATGATCCGTGCTGAGGTGATCATTAATGCTCCGGGTGGCCTAATGGATGAGGCAGGAAGTAGCTGCCTTATAACAGATGATTCTGCCTGCCTCTTCGTTGTGCAAAGAACTTGATAATTGTTGTCTGGGGCTTGGATTAAGTTTTTTTTTTTTATAGACTTTGCACACGCGCCAGATTACTGCAGCCATTCCTGACCTTCTCTTGTATTACTGAGACACAGAGCACTGAAGCGGTGATGGCGAGCGAATCTAAAATGGCAGTAACCTGGCTCGTTACGGTAATATGGTGAAGTAAACGGGAGAGGGAGGGGCCTGGCGAGGAAAGGGAGACAGTCGATAAGCTCGGCAAACCTGATGCTTCTATCGCCCCGTCGACTTGTGGGTGAGCAAAGCGTAATCGCCAGCAAAATGGGGAAAGCGCATCTTTGGGACGGCCAGTCTCAAGCAAGCGCTCTACGCTTTCCGTCGTTCTTTGGCTGCACGGGACGCTTGAAGAGATGCCGAGGCTCGTTTGTAGAGTGGAAGCTCGCACCGGGACACGTGAAGTTCCTCCCTGCCATCCTCACCTCATCGGTAGTCACGGGGGACCTGTGTCGTGTCGAGAGACCTCTTATGGCTCCACGATGCCAGAGTCCCACTAGAGCGTTGAACATAAAACTACCGACCCGTGCAGCGCGCTCGCGACGTTACCTTTGGCAGACTTGAACGTTTGGTGCTTGTGGAGTAAGCACGAACGATTGCAAGCCTGCCAAAGGTACCTTCGCGTGCGTGATGCTAATGTTTGAGCGTGGCCTTCTTTATTCTACAGAACCCGTGAAATTGTGAAAGAATCCGGTCTGAGGCCCGTTGCCGTCGGCTGATTCAGTTTTTTGCTCTAGTGCAGGGGTGGCCAAACCGCGGCTCGCGAGCCGCATGCGGCTCTTTGCTGGCCACGCTTGCACCTTTGCATTTAATTGCATTATAAAAAACAGCTTGGGGTTTGGCAGCCTTGCGCTCCCATACGTACAGCCAAACCGCTTTTCACTCGTATATTTCCACAGATCCTGTTTCTTTCATTGTTCGAGAGAGTTTGCCGGACCCTAGGAGGAAATGCATCAAGGGCAGGGACTGTCAAAACATGCATGCATTTTGGCTTTAGGTCAAGGAAGTGTCAAGTCTCGCGGCCTTTGTCACTTGCCAGTGATACTTGTCCCCTTTAGGTAACAGATGTTCCCTCTATATTGTTTCTTGTTGAAGGTCGTGGGCCCGGGTTGACCTCATTGATAGCTTCCAGTAGTCACGAACGTTATGTTCAAGTTCACAAAGAACTAGGAACATTCTTATTGTTATTTTTACCGACTTGCAGTTGAGTCTTTTCAAGCTGCTTTTTTATGCTTTCGAAGGGGGGGGGAAGGGAGGAGAGGGTAATCAGGCAGCAGTGTTTGTTTTGCCCCCACCCCTAAGGCGGCTCTTAGAAGTTTCTTGGTTACCTTTGCGGCTCTTAGGCTTTGTCAGCTTGGCCACCCCTGCTCTAGTGGGACTCTTGCTCTAGTGGGACACTGGCATAAGAAATGCTGTCGAAAGTAGGCTCGGTTATCCCTAAATTTCACACCTCTGCAGGACGTGTCAAGCCCGTTCTCCCTTCCATGCGTTTCAGACCTGTTCACGAGGGGCATAGACATCCAGGCGGTGAATGTGGTGATCAACTTCGACTTCCCCAAGATGGCGGAGACGTACCTGCACAGGATCGGCCGGTCCGGGCGCTTTGGCCACCTGGGCATCGCCATCAACCTGATCACCTACGACGACCGCTTCTCCCTGCACCGCATTGAGCAGGAGCTGGGCACAGAGATCAAGCCCATCCCCAAGGTGAGGATTTGGAGACAGGCAAGAACGGGATTCGTCGTTTTGCGTTCGCCGGTGGGGGGGAGGGGGGGGGGGGCGACGATGCCGGTGTTTGGCGAATGGTATTGGGAGGGGCAATCGTTGAGCCTGGCTGTCTGTAGCGGTGCTACATACCTTTCGAAGGTTCTCTTAATTCAAAGCCGGTAATTCAATAATTTAAAGCCAGCAAAAGTTTCGAATTCGAATAAAAAAAACTGGTTTTTCTATCGACCTCTCACCGGGGAAGTGGATTTTCGCTTGCCTCCGCTAATGGAGACACAGCATCCCGCTAATGAAGAGGCGCAGTATGAGCTATGCTTTGAAAATTGCGAAGTTATATTTTTTTGATGCCTTCGCCAGCTCCTTTGCCAAAGAAAACTCAAAATTCTACTGTGGTGCCACGAGCAAAGTCCGCGTCAAAAGCACTCGGGAAAATCAAAAAAGTCAAATTGGACGTTTAGTGTTTATACAGTGTAAGGTTGGTCTGCCAGGATGAGGCGACACTGGTTTACACTGTAGATGAGCAATTTTGCCAGTGCAGTACGTCTGCTAACCTGGGGTCTTTAACGTGCTCACGCAGTAGTGATACACGACCGCACGCCGGTACGATGCTCATCCAGATCGAAACGGGCAGGGGTGAGGCTCGAACCCAGGATCCCTGGGTTCTGCAGCGCGAGCTTTCGCTCCACGCGCGTCGAGCTGGGTGTGCGCTTCAGCCCACTCGGCCACCGATCCCCCAGCACTCGGGAACTCTTTCGGAAAGTGACGCAATCGTTCCTAGGCCTAACCACTTGCACAATGTCAGTGGCCGAAAGCGAACTACTGACCACCGCATTTTTGTTGACATCAGTATATACAATGAGCAAGATATCTTGTAGGGCTGACCAATACCTCGATCCGAGCTTTGTGTTGGCGGTACATGCTGCGCTCGCTTCTGTAGTTTCGTGGAAACGACGCCACGATGGGTGTGCCTGCAGCCATGCTGGCTTGACGTGGATTGGCCGCTTAATTGGCTTAACCACCTCGCAGCTTGTAGTGCACCTTGTTTGTTCCCTTTTCCGAACTGTATACACAGTAGGCGATAGTGTGTGTGGATGCGATGCGATTTAAGCTGGTCAGTGCAATTCTGAGGTTTTTCATGCTCCCAGAAATAGTAACCAGAGAAAACCACAAAAAAAAAAGACTCGTGGTCAATTGGACAAGACTCGAACGCAGCGCTGACTTTGTTATCTTTCATGTATGTATTGAAAAGTAAGAAAACGGTCGTAAGTCGGCACCGTGTTTGTCTTCCGTTCCTTGTGCCTTCCTCACACTTTTTGCTCCTTACAGCAAAATGCACAGACTGCTCACCTTCAAACTTATCCCAGAGGTGTCAGACTTCTCGAGCACATAAAAAAAAAAAAGAAATCCTCGGAATTAACCTGTCACACAGGTTAAAGGGCAACTCCGCTCAATTCCGAAGATTTCGGGGATAATGAGTGATTTCGAATTAAAAAGCCCTAGTAAAAGACATTACGTCGTTTGCTTCGCGAAAAATGGGATATATTTTTTTAAATCTAATTTTAAACATGAGCGGAAATCGAAACCGAAACTGCGGTTCCGTCCGGCAACATTGGCCTCGGACCGTCAAGTACATGGCCATCACGTGGTACGAGATGTCACGTGATCCTCGGCCCAACGACGGGCGGGATGGGGGCGGGCGTGCGGCAGGCGCGAGTGTCGTCTGCACCGCACTCTTTGCCACGTTTTGGTGTCTACGGCATTCGACGACGTCTGCACAACTGCAGCATAAGTCTGAGACTCTGCGCACGTGGTGTCCATAGTGTGGACGAAACTCCGAGAGGCAATAATCACAAACGGTGAGACGGCGGTGGTTGTGACGCGGAAGACGGCGGTAACGGCGGGACCACGGCAAGTGGTTGGTCTGCTCCCAAGAAGCGCAGGCGCGTACGCCAATCACGTGGACACCGCTGAGCGCCAAGAGGCAACGTTGCTGACGTCATGCGCTACGCTTGATCGGAGAAGTAAAAACAAGCAAAAGGGGGCCATGATGATGACGTTTAGCTCAATGTTGGCTCCGCCCATGCCATAGCCTTGACTGCGCTGTTGGTTGCGCCTGAATTCGCCCGCTCGAGTCGGCCGATTTCGGCAACTTGGCGAGTTGCAAAGTTTGCCGGACCATTTAAGAAACATTTAGACAGAACTGCGTCGTAATATTTGATGTGTGGTCTTCCTAGGCGATACTGAAGAGAACTGCATTATTTTTTCAAAACCAAAAATGAAGCGGAGTTGCCCTTTAGGGGAGACGCGGGTCTTAAAATATATAAAAAATTGCGAAAAATGCCATTCTTCAAAATTTACGATTTTGAGGTCTATATAGTCCAGAGTATGTCCTCACAAAATATAAACACTCAATTCGATGTCTAAATAGGAAAATAATGACAATTTGTAAGCGCTGACAGACCCGACTTGGAGCCTAAACTCTGAAATGTCAACAAAGTTCAAGCCGTCCGAGCTCCGCAACGGCTCAACCGATCGCAGCCATCTTGGTCTTGTTCGAAAGCTGATTTTCCGCGCTCCAAAGCGGCGTACCCCTCAAGGCCGTGGCGTCATCGGTGCCGGAGGAAAGGCCGTCACCAGCGCAAGAGAGGCGCTGATTGGGCAAAGAGGCGCAGCTCTTTCATTGGCCAAGACGCGCGCTTCCTCTTCTGGCTTCGTCCATGTCGCTCCGCGGACTCCCGCGTCGTCTGCTTTCCCTTGCTTCGCAGTTCGAGATGCACATTCCATTCGGATTTCTCCACTTTCTATATCAATATTATCAGTGTTTTGTTTGTGCTTCCTAGTATTTTGTATGTTCCCCGTCTTCTTCGCATCGTTCGTGTAAATATTTTGATACCTCCTCTTTGTTTAGCTTTGCTTTTTCCTGCGTGGTTGTTCTTTGTTTTGTTCTGCACGCTTCGATGGTTGGGGACACCGGTTTGAAAGTCAACACGCAGGGACTAAACAGAAAGAGGAGACGTGCCTAGACCTCCACATCGATGAAAATCTTCCGCTGCGTCGATGAAAACCTTCCGCTTTGCCGACGCCGCAAGGCTTCGCCGATGCTGCAAGTCGTCCTACTGCTGGTGGAAGCAACTGGATCAAGTTCGTGTTCGACAACTTCACCAATGCCTTAAAGAAAGAAAAAAAAACTAAAAAAGCGCTCGGGGCTAACTAATGGTTACATATGGGGCTGCTCAGTGCTTTCCCTATCAGTGTCTCTTTTTCAGTATGAAATTCTAACCAAAGGCATCCCATCAAAACATTGTTACTTATGCATATCCAAATTTCGAAGTCTACTATCCTAGATTTGTTTCTTTCAGCATAGGCTTTTGATTCACTTGCGCTCAACCGATTTTCATAAACTCTGTACAATTTTCTTTGTAATGAACTAGACCGCAAGCTAAAGCTACTTTTATTGTTATTTTTAGGTATATAGAACTGACATTTCATTATTAGACATTCTTATAGCCTCTATTATATGACTTCTGTTCACTTTAGTTCTTTTACATGAATATATTGTGCTAAAGAAATAAAATTAGCTTTAGCTTGTATGGCATTTCTTTAGGAAACAATTGATACCTTTTTGCATTAAAATTTTAATAAGGTTTTTTTTTTTTTTTTTCGAACTCGTGCTGAAATTAGCTAATTAATATTTTATATTGTTGATAACTTTTGACAAAGAAGAGATAACTGAAATCTGACTGCAGTTATGGAATCATTCCACATACAGTGTAGACCGCATATATTGTATGTCGCGGGAGTCGCAAAAATCCGCACTATAAGCGGTACCGCGCTATTACCAAAACATCAATTTTTCAGGCCAAAATACATGCCATGAGGTA
Source organism: Ixodes scapularis (assembly GCF_016920785.2). Taxonomy (NCBI): domain Eukaryota; kingdom Metazoa; phylum Arthropoda; class Arachnida; order Ixodida; family Ixodidae; genus Ixodes; species Ixodes scapularis. Next base: position 173,723,239 of record NW_024609835.1, read on the forward strand.
ACTTACTTGTGTAAAACAATTTATTTTATATTAGATCAAAAATAAAGCTTAGTTTGAGGAAACTCTTTATTTCACCAGACTAGAGTCGGTTACAAGTCAAGAAGGTAGGAGAAGCTCCTTCCACAATCGTGATGCGCTTGTTTCAAATCCCTCCGCAGTCGAAAGAAGAGTTCACTGGAAACGCTCCTTGTTCCGCTTCAATGGATTGCCACTTGTCTCCGATCCCACTTTTTAAGAAAGCGACCTTTGTATTCATCGGAGAGGGAACAGAGCCCCTGAAAGCAGCCTTTGTATCCATCGGGGGGGGGGGGGGGAAGCTAATCCCCTAAAGTCGTATTTGTTTCCGTCGGTGGGGGAGAACTCTAATCTCCCTCTCGTGGCTTCCACAATGCTAAGTCAAAGTCAAAAGATAAAGCAAATATGTACAGAAAGGCAAGACCCTCCTCGCGCGTTGGCCACGACGTCACGGAAACGGTGGGACGCTATTGGATGCGGAGGTGGCGGAGGGATATCTCATTCCCTTTGAGGGGCATTTGCCGCTACCTTCTTAAGGGGAGACACTGGCTAGAAAGTAAACTTTTGATATACTTGTGCGATTGGAATGAAATTTGCAGGGCACATTTAGTATAATATATAAAGGCGCTATGCAAAATCTCATCTCTCTAGGATAAATTTGTCAAAAGTTCCACATCTGTGAATGAAGCAATAGTGTTCTTTGTTAAGGAATCTATTGTATACAAATAAAGTCATAAAGGAACTTTTTTATTGCTTGGATGTGAAGTAGGGGGTGTATATCTTCAGGCTATCTAATTTTTACTTCTCAAATATTAATATTTTAGAAAGAAATATTACCTCGAAGTACGAGATGCATTTTCTTAGTATATCAATCTGTCAAAATCTCGGCGGTTTTCAATGATCACTCTAAATTAGAAGGGAATAACGTAGATAGCCCGATTCCCCAGTAAATTTCAGTTAAGAAACATCTTGAATGGGACATCACAACACTCCTATGAGCAAACGAAAGGTTTCCTTATATGAAGTTTGCAGAAAAAAAGTGAAACTGAGAAAACGGCATTTAAACATTGGGCATCTTTTTTTTATTACTGCCTCGCTATCTGTACCCATTAGAAGGCCCCAGCAGCGTAGGTCGGTCCTTCGGCTTCCTGGTCCTTTTGTTGCTTGGCGATGGCCTGGAGCTTTCTTTGCTTCTGGGCCACCTTGGAAGACTGTAGTGCCTTCTGCTTGGCCTTTGAGATTTTGGCTTGCAGGGCCTTGTTGGAGTGCTGCACCTGGTGACGTCCAGGCTCTATGCCCATCTCGAGGAGGGCACTCTCAAAACCTGTAGGGCCGAGGTTAAATTCTAACACTGCTAGAGCAGCAGCCGTTTCAACCGTTCTCCGGGACGCAAAGTCTGTCTTTGGGCATCGCCTCCACACCAGAGAGTTGTAAGATTCATTTGCATTTTGCGTCTTCATTCTGGCGCATCGCTCGAGCAGCTCCTTCCTGGACAGCCGGTTATACAACGGCACCAACTCCTTTGCAATCTCTCTGGAGAAGGCAGGGTGGTGGGGTTGTGGCCTTGACGGCTTGCCTGCTGCCTCCAACGCTGCATGGCGGTTAAAATGGCACCATGAACGCTCTCCCTGAGGGCAGGCTTGATGGCGGGGTTCTTCGTCCGTAGAATACGAGTGCAGCAGGCTACTGTAAACTGCTTTCTGCATCGCCGGAACGTTCGGTGCATTCTCCTTCAACGCAGAAGCATAGTAATTTGTTAGCCTCTTCATAACAACATTGGTGAGTTTGCCTTTTCCACCAAGCCCTTTTTTTGTTTTCTTGAGTGTCTCCATCCCCGCATACATCCTTTTGGCGACATGGTTGACGCAGTCCTCTTTTTGCAGTTCTTTATCATAAAGATGAAGTCCAGCAACGTGGTTAAACGCTTTACTGTCCCCATCAGATAGTACTGTCACGTACTGGAGGCCATGGAGCTGAACGGATCGACGGAAGATCTCGTCAGCCGCTTGCACTTCCATCGCGTGTGCAGATCCGCCAAAGTTCTTCTGGCACACTGGTGCATGACTCTTGGCCCAGTCTTCATAGCCACTGGATTTCTCTGTAGGTCCGAGACTGCATCCATGACAATAATTGCTTTGGACAGAGAAGTCCAAAACTAGGCCCGTCTCTAACTCAATTGCCACTCCAACACCGAAGTGTGAAGTATGGCCGCGCTTGTGCCAAGTGCCGTCATAAGTTACACAGACGTCCAACAGACCATTGTCACCAAATCCGCGGGCTTGGCGTACCGCTTCTGCGGCTTTCCTCATGACTTTTCTCGCCGCTTCCATTGACGCGTCGTGCACCTTTTCTCCGAGGTCTTGAAACGATCGCAGGTGCATGGGCGAGGGAGCGTTGATGCCGGCAAAGAAGTTTGTTAGCTTCGTATAGCCGATGCCACATTCGCGGGATGCGAGACAAATACGTGCCGCCAGTTCGCTTTGACGCGAGTGGTCGACAGTCGACGAGTGAGGCGCCTGAGCAATGTCACCGCAGTCGGGGCAGACAACAACGAACTCCGCCTGCGCTCCTTTGCCGATCTCGTTTAGTTGGAGGTCCGATCCATTGCACACTGGGCACTGGAGACCGCTAATCAAGTTCTCGATGGCAGATACGCCAACGAGGCGATAACCGTCGAGCGGTGTGTCGGAAGCAGCGGGAACGTCTGCTGGATCTCCGGCGGCGTCACTGTCCCGTAGCAGCGATACCTTGCGCTCTATTGCAGTTAGCTCTTCTAACTCTCCGAGATCGTCAGGAAGACACGAAGGAACTTCGACCGATTGCACATGAGTCACGTCCAGAGGCGACGAACTGGAAGACTGTGATGCAGTCGGGTGGATCGGAGATGGAGACGCCGACGTCGTCACATTAGGCTTAGGACACGGCCGCCGCCCGCCCGATGTGCCTCTTCTTTTGATCGATCGGCGGCGAGCTCCGAAGGCTTGCCGAGCGTGCCGTTTAACTGCCGGCATAGCGGAAATAAAACAACCACGCTAAACAAATAGCAAAAAGAGTAAGCGATCGTTCAACGAAAGGACTGAACAAGAAGCGGAAAAGCGAACACAAAAGTGTCCGCGCACTTGGATCACGTGACGTGTTGCGAGCCAATGGAGGCTCCGGTTTCGTTTTGAAGTCGATTGGAACCGACATCTAGGGGGCTTTTTCTCTGTCCATCTGTACTCTCGAACGAAGATTATTATCGTCAATAAAATGTCGAAGAAACCACGTTTTCATCGAGGGTATGGACATCACCGTAGTCCTAACGAGCGCGAAGCGATCGGCATTTGAAAACGGCAAACATTGCAGCCTTGGCGCTCGCCGGATCGGCTCGGGAGTGCAATGCGCGTCGCCGCCCCTTCGAAAATATGTTGTATAGACGTAAATATCCGCCGTACGCGTATGAAATCTTCAGGAAAGGTGCTCTATTAGTTTCTGAAACTGATAAAATAAAATTTGAAAAATGCATTTTTGAAAAAAAAAATGAAAATTTAGGCCCGTGTCCCCCCTTAACCTGTAACTGACTATAGTACACTTCTCTCTCAAGTGTGTCACACATTTTTAAAGAAATGAGCGGCTTTTGCCTGGCGCAGCCTTTTAACGGCGTCGCGGGTTGCGGACGGACGTTGCGAGCGTTCAGGATTGATAACCCTAATCACTTTTCTCCGGTGATGAAAACGTGTGAAAATTCGCATCCTTTATACGGTACGCGCATGAAATGCTCCAAATAGGAAATCCGGGTGACATTCGAAAACACAAACGCTTGGAAAGCACCACTGTAGTCCAAGTAAACACGACGACACAGGCGTTTCTGCTGTCTTGAGAGTGCCGCCACGACATTGCTGCACGAGTAGGTGGATCTTCCCTTCTAGTGCATGCTGGGTTATCATAGTGACACACAACGAAAATTCACAGTCAAGGATAGTGCTTTTACGCGGAACGATGAGCCTCCACTACGCCGTCGACGTCGACGATCACCACAGACGCCATGATTGCGGATAGGAGCTGACACGCGACCGGCATGCAACGCGCTCGAACGGCTGGTTGGGCTCGCCAAAGCCTTGCGCCGTGAACGACACATGCGTGCGTCCCTCTGTCGCTATGGCAACTGAAGCCTCTCCCTTCGCTTCTCCCCGCTTCTTCGAGCAACCTCCTTGCCGTCCTTGCCCCCGCGAGTGCCGCTTGCGGCTAGCGTTGTTAACTGGTGTTGCGCAGGGAAGCGTGCTTGCTGCGCCGGTCGGCGCGCTGCTCCAGAAACCGCACTATAACCGGTATTTCCCTTCGCGTGCCTGCATTTTAAGCGGTATGTAATTACATGAAGTTCTATGGGAGGCGAACCGGTGGTTTAAAAAAAACGCGTTATACCCGGTCCTGCACTATAAGCGGTTACGTTGTAAGTGTTCTATACTGTATACCGATAAACAAAAAAATATTTTTGGAGAACCCACTTCCTCTCAATGTGATTTTATCAACATTTCACTCATTCTTTTTCTTTCATATTTTTTTCTATTGTTGCCGTGAATGAATTAAGTCTTTTATGTCAAGTTCTTCAGGAAGACTGACACTACACCTTGATAGCAATTATTGTTTATCATTCTTCACACAATTTTCTATGTTTAATATCAAAACTTTAACTTCAATTTTCTCATCTTCATTTTTTTTTTGTCAACATGCTTAGCCTTACGGGGGTTTTCATGAAGATTTTATCGTAGCATTTTGGAAATTTTGATACCGTTTTATTCAGAAAGGACTGGACTATGGAGTAAGGCTATTTTTTTTTTTTGGAGTCTAGAGTTCCAAAACAAAAATTATAATAAATAATGTGACCTCATTAATGTTATAATTGGCATCATAAGCCAATTTTTATATATTTTAATTTTGGGAAAATTTAAATGCACAGTGATTTTCACTAGAATAGCTGCGAAAATAAAATAGTTCATTTTAGAACCAGTGTCTCGCCTTAAACTTCGAATTGCCGTACATTTTTCCCCATACTCGTGTGCGTGTTTGCCGGGACTGCACCCCTTCTTCGGACTGACCGGTAATTCTCACAAAGCGACTGAATTACCGAGAGTGGACTGTAATACAGTCTTAGATTTTGTACAGGCGACTGCAGGATGCACGAGTGGGGTTGGAAGCTAAGCTAAGTTTGTTTTGTGGCAACGACTTGCTCTACGACAAGGAATGACAGGAATGTGGCACGGTGTCCAACCGAGGCATTTCATAGCAAAACGTTCTGTACACCGTAAAATGTGATGAGTGACCTTTTAAGTTGCCCATCCTGTTTTTCCAGCTAAACATCCAGGGGGATGAAGAATTCAAAAACCTCTCTCACATTCTCAGACGTCCAAATGGACTCCCTCTGTCGGCCAGGCCACGCATCATAAGGGTTGCACGTGACTGTCTGCAGACCATGCATAATGAACTCGAAACATGCTACTTGGCCCGAGCCCGACCAGTGGGCTGAGCTTAGGGGTAGCTCTTAGTTTCCTGTGTCTGGAGTCTGTGTCCTGCTACGAGCATGTACTCCGCCAGCCAGGTCCCAGACCTGGTAAGTTCGCATTCCACGGCTAGTTCAACATGCAAGAACTTGCCATGATCTCCCGTGTCACCAGAATTGATACCGCAGCAGCAGGTTTGCAATCCGTAGCCCCACGACACGCGGGAAACCGCAACAGATTCCCTTGTTGCAGGTACCAGTAACATGTATAATGATGTCAGAGTGGAAGGGTGGGAGTGGACCGTTTCAGAATTTTCAACCTACAGTCGAACCTCGATATATCGAACTGTGCGGTGATGGCGAAATAGTTCGATATAGCCAGAATTCGATATATTAAATCACATCAAAAACTTGTCAAAAACTTGTTAAAAGCGCGTGGCCGTCACGCTCCGCGAAGCGCCGACAGGCAGTACATGCGTGCCAACCGACCGCAGAGGCGGGAGCCGCCGCGTGTCGTCTGCTACGGCACGCCGCCGTGCTGCTCAGCTTGCGGGAGCTGGGAAATCTCTCGCTCAAAGGCTGAATTAAAATAAGGAAAAAAAATACCCCACTGTACAAATCAATCAATGAACCACCCGTGGTGCAGTAAATACTCACTTGAAGCTTTAAACAAAGTATTTATTTTGGCTGAAAGTACTGCTGCAGGATAGCCTGCTTCTTGTTGGCAAAGGCGTGTTTAACTAAGGCGTCCTCAACATAGTCTAAACGATCAAGAAGCGATAGGCCCGTGCCTTCTATTGCGCCGCAGTAGCGGCGTAGAAGGGCCAAAGCAGCTACAGCCTCAGTTGAAGTTGGGAGCGGAGCACCATCAGTGCTTGCGGAATCAACCTCGGCAACGTCTTTGCTTGGCCGCTCAGCTGTAACTTCCACTGCGATCTGCACGTTTGTCAACTCCGCCGTTGTTCCGGTGGTGTCGTCACTGCCAACAGTCATCACTGCACATGCTTTGTGGCTCAGCACCAACAAAGCACTCCAACTTGCTCCAGGCTTCTTCGAGCTTGCATTTCTCCTCTGCACCGTCCATTCCTTCTTCGGTTGCTTCATGTGAAGCTTCTTCAGCGCGGCCAACGAAGCCCACATGCTGTACGCAGCTAGCTACTGTTGCCTGCTTGACGCTGTCCCAAGAGGCTTTCAGCATTTGAATCTCACCCAAAAGGTCTATCTCTAGATCTTGGCCTATCCGGAGTTTAACAAGCAAAATGTCAATCAACCAACGCTTATAGATGGACTTGCAAGTGCGAATAATGCCCTGGTCCAATGGTTGCAGCTTGGACGTGGTGTTAGGTGGTAAAAACTTCATTTCAATATTGCTCAGCTGGACATCGGTGTGGTCTGCCATGCAATTGTCAACTATGAGGCATACCTTCTGGCCCCGACGTGCCAGGTCCGAATCCCACGCTTTCAACCATTTTTAGAATATATCCCGAGTCACCCATGACTTGTTGAAGGTATATGTCACCGGAATACTGGGGAAGTTGCGCATGCACCTCGGGGTTTGAAACTTGCCTGTGACAAGTGGCTCCAGCTTCGTGCTTCCATCCATATTGGCAGCCAGTAGAACTGTCACACGGGCCTTGCCTTGCTTACCGCTGTGGCACGCATCTCCACAGGTGTCCAGCATTTGTCGAGGGAGCATTTGCCAAAAGAGGCCTGTTTCGTCCGCATTAAGGGGGGAGGCTGGTCTTTAACTTTTGGTTTTTTATTTTCCATTTATAGTGCTGAAATTTAGTATACTGATGTATTTCTCTGTGGTGATTTCAAATATGCAATTTGTTTTCAGATAGCTCTACTAGATGCTGAGGTATTAATAAATTTGTAATTTTAATTAGGTCCTCCTTACGGGCTGTTACCATAAAATTGTTCAAAATATATTGGAAACTTTTACAGAATTGCATTCACCAAGACATGTTTTGTGCGGTGATGCTATTTTAAGACTGATTTAATAATATTACATTGGTAAAAAACATTTGCAATCAAGTTGCATAAAACGGGAGGCTATATCTTTTTGAGACTAATTAATTAAAATTATTGTATGATATATAAAGCAACAAAAATAGCATCACCGCACAAAACATGTCTTGGTAAATGCAATTCTATAAAAATTTCTGATATATTCTGAAAACTCTTACGCTAACGACCCGTAAAGAGGACCTAATTAAAATGACAAATTTATTGGTAACTCAGGATCTAGTAAAGCTATTTGAAAACTAATTGCACATTTGAAATCACCACTAAGAAATACATCAGTATACTAAATTTCAGCTTGATAAATGAACAATAAAAAACAAAAAGTTAAAGACCAGCCTCCCCCCTTAAATATCTGGTGCGGCTCATACTTGGCGAGAACCTGGGGCCACTCTTGATCAAGCCAGTTCTGGATTTCCTCTTCATTGGTGTCCTCACTTTCCCCCGAGACTGTCTTCCCAACAATGTTAAAGCGGGCCTTAAAACGTTGGAGCCAACCGCTACTGGCATTGAAGTTCTCGGCGCCGAGAATGAATGCAGTTCTTGGCCTTCTGTTGTAACATCGGTCCGGATACAGGAATATTCCGGGCCCTTGTGTCGATGAACCGTTCGTGCAGCGACTTCTCAACATCTTCAAAGGCAGCTTTGCGTACATGCCGCGCGTCTGAGTGCTGGTTCTATTCTGCCTTGGCCTTTATGTCACTCTTGTTTTTCAGTAGAGCACTCAAAGTGCTTCTTGGTAGGCCTAAAGCTTCGGCGACTCGGCTTTTTTTCTCCATTCTCAACCCGCTGGATAGCTTCCAGTTTTGCAGCAACTGTCGGGGACGTCCATTTTTTAGCGTTTGGATATGGTGTACTAGAAGACTGGGCAGTGTAGCGAGCGCCGGCGGAAGGGGGGCTCTTTCAGCGATGACCAGATCGGTGGCCGCGAGAGGGCGCAACGTGTAGTAGGCGTGCTGCCGGAGTGCGGAGCGCAGGCAGCGGTAGCGCTTGGCTGGCTTGGCGTTCCTCACGAGTTTGATTGTTTCGTATTGTTTGGCTAACTCTTTACGGTATTCTTTATTTCTGCTGTTTCACATATTATTTATCGCACTAATTCGTTGCCAAATGCTTTGCCCGAGACGTGCATCTTCGGGCAGGACGCCACAGTACACATCCCGACACTGCTAGCGCGAACAAGACATTGGCGCTTTCTCGGATTTACTTCGAAAGAGTATTAGTGAGGACGAACTTTTATCACCTGCATTATAGACCCAAATGAGCTTTTTCCCCAGGAATTAGAACTTTGCTGAGATCCTTTGGCTTCTCATAAAAAAACTGGCGATCGCTTGTTCGCGCTAACAATGTTGCGTTCTGAATAGGCGGGAAATCCATCCCCCAGGGAAACGTTCGGGAAGTCTCTTGAAAGAGACGTCCCAAACGTGTCTAATCCCCTGGATAACGTAGGATAAGCGTGCTGATGGCATGATACCTAAACAAATCTGTGCTTTTGTGACCGTTTCGGAAAACAAAATGGGGCTTACAAAACGGATTATATAGTCTACGCTGCATGGAGGTGCCACTGTCGACTGTCGCAACTACTTCCACGGGCTTTCGAAGGAATTTCTAGTACTAGACTTTATCGTGTTTGCTGTTACTACGTAGGGTCTTCAAACAGGACTGTGCGAATAGTTAGAAAAATGTATCCACTCACCAGCTCTGGTAGTAACCATGCACAGTGGATAAGTTCTTTATCCACTGATCACCAGCTGTATTGATATGTGTGGGCACCAGGGCGCACAGATAAATTTTTAATTATGCACTGGGCACCAGCGCACTGATCAGATTAATGAGGTGCACCCAAGGATTCCGGAGGCGATGGTACTTGCTTTTCCCAAGAGCTCGGGAGAGGGGGGCTACCCAGCTCCCCCATAGTCGGCGCCTGTGGCGTTTAGTACCTCTACATTCTCCAACGTGAGGTCATGATCTTGATGAGCTTCGACATCTTCAGGATAAATGACTCGGTATCTTCCGCTGGGCCATAAGACCCTTCAATATTCTTACGGTAAAAAAAGAGGCCTCTTAACACCTCCTCATTGAAGAGACTGAGTGCTGGGCCAACCCTCATATCTTTTTAAAGCTATTAGGAAAAAAAACATTTGCTGATGTGAGGCCATAACCTTTAACGTCGCATTTTCACAGTCACTTCTCCAAGCCTTTCTAATGCAGTCAGCGTGCACAGGACCCTTCGGCGTGTCCAAACCGGTGTCTGTAAAACAGATTTAGCAGATACTTTAGAGTGCAAAAAGTCGGGAAAAAAAAAATGGAGGACGACTGTCATGACTGCCTGCATTACATGAAGCAGAGTTTAATAGCGAGTTCGTTTCACGGCACTCGTGCCCACGCGTGCCCACTCGCAGCGTGGAACGGGTTTGTTTCGGCCGGCACTCCACGAGTGGTTGCACTCTCCGAGTTCGTTTCAGCGCTGACACCCCACGCGTGCATGCACTCGCTGCACCGAGAAAATCGGGAGTGCGCCAAAATGCAATCCCGTCATGCCTCGCTCCGGTGGGGCCGGCGAGGAGCGGGAGCAGACGACGGGGGTTCGTCTGCTACGATGTGTCGCGGAACCGAACGGAAAAAAAAGAGTAGATTTTCTGATAGAAATGGCGTCCCACGGGCAACGAAATCAAACGCGAGCTTGAATTGTGAGCGTCTGCTATTTCACGAAGGATGCAATTGACAACCCGTGATTTATTTGCAGGTTTTAAATCGCTCCGTTGCCGTACAAACGCTGAAATATACCAGTGTGTAAAGAAATGCTCAGAACAAACGCTACAGCGGCCCCCGAGATGTCTATCACCATCCGTGTGCGGGTGAAAAATTTAACATTTGTCGACAAAACTCCCTCAGCAGAAACCTCTGACTGCCAAAGAAGCATAAGAGAAATCTAAAGATGGAGACTTTACCCCAGGATTGGGCAACATCATCATGTTTAACATTTACCTACGTCAGTTAACTTGCCCCGTCGTATTTTGTTCGAGAAAGCTCTCGTTCTCGACGCCCTCACCAAGGCTAATATCTAGTCCACCTATAATGCCGATCCAAATCGAAAGTCTCAGTTTTGCTGGATATTCCAACAGGCTAGTTTGAAGCCGTACCCTTTCAGTGGTTCATGCGTAATACTATGCTCAAACGGATCAAGCTTCTGCTCGGACAGCATCATCAGTTTTCTTCAGTGTAAACGGTTATAAGCATTGAAAGATCGCAACCAGCTGCTTTGTAGACAGCTGGTCGCGGAAATTTACGCCGTCTGTAATTATCTCTAAGGCAGCCTAGCTGCTTGAAGTCATCGCAACTATAAACTACAGGTTGCAGCGACCAAAGTTTGTAGATAAACGTTGGTAGCGACCACAGTGGTAGCGACTGCACTCTCGCATTTCCACGCATCACTCCGAACAGAAAGGCGCTAGTTTCGGTTTGAAGTCGGTACCTTTACCACAACATAGGTGGCGGCAGCATCAGTCTTCTGCACTCGGTGCATTTGGCGAGTTCGTTTGAGTCCAGTTTTCCGTGCAACACTCTGTGAGTGCGATGCATTCTGGGAGAGAACTCGAACGGTGCCAGTGCGTGTGAAACGAACTCGCTATAACTGTCACTCCTTTTAATGTTTCGGGACGACGACTGACGCCGATCGAACTCGAGAGGGGCACGAAAAAGGGAACGGGCTTCTTTGCAGGACCGGTAGCCACTGTTGCAACCCGGCACGGCCCCCAGGAATTGAGGTTAGGGGGGGGGGGGGGGGGGGGGGTTCGGGGGCATTGAGAATATAAGAGTAGTTGTGAATTAAAGGGAGGGGTGCTTTCGGAAAAACAAGGGGGGACTACACCCCCGTAGAGGGGTGTAGGGAAATCACTGCACCGGCACAAAACGCGTTCCGTCTCTCTTGTCCCGCCGTTTTTTCGTAATTGCACGCGTTGTTTACATCCCACTGAACGGCGCCAATCACAATCCATTTCACTCAACCATTAAAAAAAAAAAAAAAACTGCAGCAAAACAAGGCGACGACGCGAACCACGCGATCACAAGCAGTACGACCACACGCAATCCCAGCGGGAAGGAGCACGCCTGTTACCCGCAGCGCCCCCTGGCGTCCTTGCGCGCAGTCATCGCTGCGCCGACCACCTCCCTCCGTTGCTTCTCGGCGCGGACGACACACTGCCCAGTTCTAGTACACCATAGTTTGGAGTCATCACTCGCGCAAGGCAACACGACACGAAAAAACTACGATCACACGCGTAGCACTACTGATAATACCAAGGAGGGAGAGTCTGTGTGGCAAATGCAGTGCGTCGTTGACGTTGCGACAAACTATCCAGGCAGCGGCGTGCGTGCGCCGCTAAGTTCAAATGGCGCCCTCGGTGTTATGTGTCGGCAGTCGGAAACGCCCACTGCGCCACTGCTATCTTCAAGGGTGTTGCGGGAAAGCTCGCCGCCTGTCAAAAGAGTGCGGGCTGTTTGGGGTGGCGGAGTTCGATATATCCATTTTATGCCTGACCCCGTTCGAAATAAAAAATAAAAAATGCCAGAGATTTTCCGCGTGATATAGAAAGCGTTCGATATAGGCAATAATTCTATATATCCGTGTTAAATATATCGAGGTTTGACTTGTTTATATCCTGCCAAAAGGGAGTGGGTGACCTCTCAGAGAGAGAGAGAGGGGGGGGGGCGTTGCGTTTGTACGGGAAGTGACGGTAGTACTTCTCATCCTCGCCTTGTGAACCATGGTAGGAAAAGCCGGGCTCTGCATGGAGTGTCACTTGTTTCCTTGTGAATTTGGATAGTTTTAGTGGGCATTTAAGATTTGGTTGTTATTTTACCATAATATTAGTGTTTCTTGCTGGTAAACAAATATCTTATGTACTATTTCATGCTGTACAAACCACGCACAAATCCTTTCCTTTTGGAGATCTGCCTCGATGTTGACGAGCGAGGCACCCTTTTCAAGTTCCCTATTTGTGGGCCAGGCTGTTGTATTTTCAGTATTGAGGCTGCAAAAAACTGCCTCTTTCTTTGTCATGATGAGCATACAGTCAGTTCTGCTACCTACGGAGCAGTGCGGACAACAACGCAGCTGATGATCTTAGGCTTCCGGGTGACGACGGCAGACACGAGGGGATGATTCTCAGCGTCGTGTTTTCTTCTTTCCCAGGTCATCGACAAGAACCTCTACGTGGCAGACCTGCAGATGGAGGATCCAGAAGCAAACGCCAACAAATAGACAAGTCGTCTCTTCAGTAGTGCAAAACTGTGGTAAGTGTGCAGAAGCCTGTTTACGGGGCTTCGGTCTGGTCCGATTGGCCATCCCGTCTGAGGAAGGGATTGTTGCAACTCTTATCTCGTAGGTAGGGCGCTTAGAGTCTTCGACCGAAAGCGTCGCTGCGGTGCCACTACCACGATTGTTGCAGGCAATGTTATAGGGCAGAAATTGAGGGACCACTTTTGAGGATGCGTTAAACGCTTGTTTAGGGCTCGCTTGACACTCGGAAATGCTGGTTTAGGGGGCTGTTAGACCGAGAGTTTCATCAAGCTACCAAATAAGACTGCTGCGAGCAAGGTGCCGGTTTCTTTGCTGGCATCAGAATCTTTGCCACTGAGGGCTGAAGGGGCCTGTTGAGGGCACGTAGCCTGAATGATCTCGGCGTCTGTTATTAGGCACCCGGTGTCCGCCTCTGCATAGCTATCAAAAGTTATGCCGTCCAGGAATGCAGTCGAACCTCGTTATAACGAACTAGCATCGGGAGCGGAAATTTGTTCGCTAAATGCAATATTCATTGTAAAAGTACACACAAATTGACGCAAATGTTCCTGCAATCGAGCCTGTGCAAGAATTTGCACAGTACTAGGGTATAAAAACGTGCTATCGCGGACCATGCGACCTGTCATTAAGCAACATTAAAAAAATAGATTGCAACACGAGAAATGATGTTAGCTGGATCTATTATTCCATTTATTTGAAGACGTGATTTTGGGCTGGAGCCTCTTACCTGGAGCCACCATGCTGGAGCCAACCGCTTCTCGCGCTGAAATCGTCATGGCCTAAAAGACACGCCAGACTGATTGCTTTCGTTTCAAGAAGCTGACCAGACACTGGCAGATTTCACGCCCTTATGTCCTTAAACCATAAGAACAGGGCCTCATCCAGGTCTTAAGGCCTTCAGTCAGTCTTGACGGTGTTTGCGTAGCATACTTCAATTGTCTTCCTTGCACTCAGGATGGTAGATATAGTGCTTGGTGCAAGCTCAAAGTCCGTGGGGACGTCGTTTCTTCAGACCGCTGTCCACCACCCTCAAAACCTTCACTTTTGTCTCCAGCGAGACAGCTTTTAGCTTCGTCGCCATTTGCAGCTCTGCTACGAGTGGCGTGGTTGGCGGTTGGCTTTAGTCCTCACTGGTTCTTGATGCCTCCCATAGAGGCCAGACACGGTGCAACCGCCGTTATACACTCTGTTCATAGGTGACGCTACCTCCCGAAACGCGCATTTTTGCACATCGGGCAATCTAAACTTACGGAATTTTTCATTTAGAAATTACTTTTTGTATTTTTTCTACTTTTAATAACCTTCATGGTTTTTGTGACACAACAGAAGTAGGAATTGCTTCGCTATAACTGGTAGTGCGTCAGATTTCAGTTTCGGTTTCGTTGTATAACTAGAAAGCCCATCCAAATAAAGCATGATCAACCAAACTTCGTGGTTCGTTTGCTCTATCCGATAATTCGCTATATCAGTGTTCATTATAAAGAGGTTCAACTGTACACCGCTGGCGCTGTCAGGAAAGCAGTCGTCGGCAGACGAAATCTGCACTGCCTCTTCCACGTCACCTCCAGCTGCAGGTTTGCCGAAGCCGTATTTCCGAAAACAATTGGCAATGGCCTTCGGCTTGATGGAGTTCCACGCGGTGACAAGAATGTGAATTGTGCCGAGAAGATTGATGGCGTAGTCTTCTCTCACTGTTTAGACACAAACAGCATCCTCCACGATGCGCCTTCGGTACAAGGTTTTTAAGTTCTGGATGATATCCATATCCATTGGCTGCAGCACTGACGTCGTGTTCTTTAGCAGGAACACCAAGCGAATCGCATGTAGGCCCTTTGAAGCAAATTTTCAGTGTCTACAAAAAGCAGAATATTCCGGCCTTTCGAAGCAAATTTTCTATCAAGTGCATGGAGGCAGTCTGAAAAGAAATTCATGGTCATCCATGCCTTTCTGTTTGCAAAGTAATCGACGGGAAGGGTCCTCGCACCTTTGAAGCAGCGAGGCTTAGCAGCTTTTCCGATCATGAGCAATCAACATTGCTCCTTGCCCGTCTCGTCTGCATTAAAACGTTGAGCTAGAAGGACGCAAGGCAATCCTTCAGCTTTCCGGATAGCCACTCTTTGCATCTGGCTCTTTCCACGTCCGCCTTCTCACCACAAACTGTCTTGAAAGTAACGCCGTGACATTCCTTGAACCGCGACGGCCACCTGTGTGATGCTGAAAATTATTCAATAGCTATCTCGCTTCCGAACTCCATCGCCTTGGCTGCAATCATTGGCCTACTCAGTGGAAGGTTGTTTTATCCACATGACGAGAGCGTCTTCAGCCTGGGGATGCGCTGACGTCCGCAGGCTCTTCCTGGAAGGTCTATGCTCCTTTTCATATCCAACGAAGATGGCCTCCCTGTTCTTTATGTATGTTGGTAGAGTGCTCTCCGAATTAATGTTTCTTCGCTATTTCAGTCTTGGAAAGGGTGCCTTGGTCAACCTCTTGCAGTGTCTTTACCTTCGTTTTGAGGTCCTTTTGTGGGTGATACGTGCCCCGGCTCGCCATGACGCTTATCTAGATAACGTCAGTTGCGCGGCCACCGATAACGCGCCGTTGCTCAGCAACGTGGGAGTGCACGCCCACACCGAAGAGCAGCGGCGCGAAACAGTCACCGTGCGAAAAAGAAAAGCTGCGACCGCTCGTCGCAGCATTCAAGGTCACCACGTGATTGGTTGTCATGGTTACTTGGAACTGGATGTGGGAGTAGCAAAGTGGACAGAGTAGCGCGGCCACACAGCCGGGTCGAAGGCGCCGCCGCGCGAGTTGGCCCGCTCCTGAGGGCACGGTAGGCGGCGTGGGCGTTCAAGCCCACGCCGCCTACCATGCGGGAATTAAGGGCAGACACTGCTCTTATGGCTATTTTCATTAATTTTTAACTTACACAGTTGAAATTTCGATACATAGTGCTCTTTGATAAGCTCTAAGCAAATATCCAGTCACTTTTTGTCTAACACTTATATATCTTAAGATAATGATGACATCATGGTAGGTCATTTTGCCCAACTTTTTTATAACTTCCTCTTTAATGACTGATATAAATTTTATGTGTACATGTTCTAGAAAGACCGGAGAGTGCAACCATACCACCATTTTAATTTTAGCTTTATCAGAAAAAATATTGTGCTCTTATCTAGTAAGGCCTTGAAGAACAACAAACACATGATTAATTTAGCCGCTAATTAAAATATAATTTAACAAATAAATATTACATTCTCTTGGTATGGTTGCACTGACCAGTTCTTAAGCTTTCATATGCAACAAGAATCATGCAAATTAAACCAGTGCATCCAGAGATATCGTGGGCAACAGCCCGCATTGTGGCACGAAAAGTAGTTTTGAGAAAACAAGAAAAGAAGTTTAAAACATGAAGACGCTTTATTTACACAGAGGTAGTGAGTGAATCCAGCTAGCTTCGACTCTAGAAACCACCAGGCACATAGTCCTTTTCGTTTACACTGGTCCGCTTCCTTTTCA
The DNA here is from genome assembly GCF_016920785.2 of Ixodes scapularis. Lineage (NCBI taxonomy): Eukaryota > Metazoa > Arthropoda > Arachnida > Ixodida > Ixodidae > Ixodes > Ixodes scapularis. The sequence continues at coordinate 173,739,573 of NW_024609835.1, forward strand.
TTGCATGCCGAAAGTTCTCAGCCTGCTTATGCTTCTTGTCAGATGCAGCGAGCCGGTGGTGATCCTTCTCGCCGCACCTTTGAAGGCTGCTGCTGTCCACGTTGATGTTCAGCTCTCTCAAAATCGCCTCTGTCGCACACTCTTTTCCTGCATTGAACCTCATCACTGCCTCAGCTACGGCAGCTTCAACAGTGTACAAGGGGGCATGCCTGCTTTTTGACACCAATGACCAAATTACAGCGTGCAGGCTCTCGTTCGAGTTCTGCGTCTTCCTTCGCTGGCAGCGTTCCAGCAGTTTCCTGTCGGAGAGACGCATGTCCACTGGAAGCAAGGCTTCTGCGACATATTGTGGCAGGTTGTAGCGATGCTTGGGTGCAGGCTGCTTTTTGCCGCAGCCTTGTTCTGCTTGCACCAGGAGTCTTGTCCCTTTGGGGCAGAGCGAGTGGTTTGGCTGGGCGTCGGTGGATGTCACATGGTTGTACGTAGCCAGAACAGCGTTCTGCATCCCATCGATGTCGCCCTGGTGTCCCTTCAGTGCCCAGCCGTAGTACATCGTGAGCTTTGTGATCAGCTCACCCGTTAGCTTCCCTTTGCCACCAAGGCTTGGCCTGCCCTCTCCCTTCTGTTTTTGGACGAGGTTTCGGAGAGCAGTACCCATTCGCTTGCTCACATGATTTATGCAGTCCTCTTTTTCAATGGGCACAAAACCATACACCTTGTCCGCTTGGAGGTTGTTGAAAGCCCGGCTATCACCATCGCTCAGCATGGTGGTGTAGCGGAGTCGATGCTGTTTCCACGAACGACCAAAGAAGACTGCGGCAGCTTCGACTTCCATCTGGCCAGGCTTACTTGAGCTGTTCATTTGGCACCTGTGGCCAGCTCGCCACTGTTCATGCCCAGGGTCACCTTCTTTTGGGCCAAGTTCGCAACCCAAGCAAAAGTTTGAAAGCACGACAAAATCGAGCACATAGCCTGTGAATAGCTCAATAACAGTTTCCACACAGATGTGTGATGAATGGCCTCTAGTCAGCCACGACCCATCGAAGGAGACCGCTATATTTCCGGGATTTCCGAAGTCCAAATCTGAGTACAGCGCTTTCACCGCATCCACGCACTCGCCGATTACGTGTGCAGCAGCCCTCCGAGCGGCAGGGTTGAGCTTCTTCTTGACGTAGTTCTGGTACGTCTTCGTGTGCATGCCTCGCTTAGAAATGTTCAGGGCGGCACAAAAGTCATTGAGTACTGTCTATCCGTTCCCCGTACTGAGAACAGCACGAGTTGCAAGCACGTTCACCTCGAACGGATTGCACTTTGCGTCCCCGTCTACTCTCGGCGAACTCCAAGTGCTATTCACTTCTCCGCATGCGTCACAATTCAAGATCAGTTTCACGGCAATTCCATATTCTCGGCCTCCTTTCGAGATGTTTACCGAGCTGCCGCAGAGTTTGCATTTCACACGCCGAAGCAGCTCGTTCAAAGCAGAAAGGCTTAGCACGGTGAACGATGTTCCCGTTGCCGTCGCCTGCTTTAGTCGATCACATCACTGCGAGTGCCAGGAACGGATCGTCGCTCTTTCGCAGTAGGTCCTTGACGGTCTGGATCGCACATTCGACTTCCCATTGGACTGCAGGTAGTGCAGGCTGCTTTTTGTGTGCACGAAACCGTAGTCCGCGCGAAGTTGGCAAACTCAGCAGCTGCAAACTGCGGGTCGTTGTTGCTGCAAACGACCTCTGAAATGCCAAAACGCGCAAGCACGCCCTTCACAGCAGTGATCACCAAGTACTAAGTAACATGTAGTGCTCTTGAGTGCGGTAACTACTGGGTACCGTGAAAAGTAGTCAACAATCAACAAGAGGTCTCGACCGTTGAAATGAAACAAATCTATTCCCAGCTGCTGCCAGGGGACTTCGGGGGAAGGTGATGAGATGAGAGGTTCAGCACGCTGAATCCTTGTAGTAGCGCACCGTTCAGTCCTCCACCATGGACTTGATCTGTTTACTCACACCAGGCCACCACACCGAGTCACGTGCTCAAGCGCGACGACGATTCACGCCTTGGTTACCCTCGTGGATGAACCCAAGAATCTCGGCCTGAAGTGATGCTGGGACGACTAGGCAACTCCCCTTGAGGAGCAACCCGTTGCACACCTTGAACTCGCCCCTATGTTTTCAGTACTTGAGGAGATTCACCGCCACTTTGGGTTTCACAGGCCAGCCTTGTTCACAGTACTTCAAGAGAATGACTCACTCGCCGTCTGAAGCTTGCTCTTGATGCAACCTGTGGAGTCTCACTGGCGACTTGTCCTGGATGCCCTGGACCACGCTCTTGATGAAGAGATCCACGGCACTGACCGCTGGTGATGCCTGCTCTAACGGCGCCCTGAACAAAGTGTCGGCCGTCGCCATCATCAATTTAAGGTGGAGGCGTTGGACCGTTGGTGGAGCATATCTACATCCATGCTACCGAATAAAGACGTCAAGGGCAGGTGGTCGGTCTCCACCACAAACTGTAGACCTCGGATGTATTCATCAAATCGCTGAATGGCCTAGGTGATCGCCAAAGCCTCCTTCTCCGTCTGGCTGTACCTTTGTTCGGTGGGTGTTAAGGAGTGGGATTGATGACGCTCCGCATTAGTTTTTGACAATGCCTGCGCCTTCCTGGTAGTCACGTAGCGAGGTACAATGTGAGCACTCTCCGTAGAACATCCAGCACTCCAGGTACAAGGAAGTTTAGTGGCATCCTGGGTCACCGGTGATGCCGCACGATACTCGGAAATCACCTTTGATTCGTTCGAAGGGACATCGTTAGGAGCGTTCGGTTTCTTTCTGCCGCAATTCCAGGCCTTGCGTTTGCGTTTGCTGAAACATTGTTTCGTTTTTCGCTTCTGTGGGAACGAGTGTCCCATTGCGATGAGGAAATATCCAAACGAAAACTAACTGGAAACTGTTACTTTCAAGCTGATATTCGCGAGACGAAACGAATATAAGATGCACACTTCTTGTTACGAACAAAGAGCAATGGAAGAGTGGCTTCGCGCACGCAGGTAGCTCCCGGCGGCGGTTGCTGGGGGCAACCATGGAGCCGGCCAATGACGAAACGCGCCGTGGGTGACGTGGCGATGGGGTCCAATCGGACGCCGCTCTTCCTGTTTATGGGCGCTATAAGTTTTGTTTTTTTGTCTGCTTTACGTGGGAGACGAGAGCAGACGCGGGAAACGGGTGGATGACGAAATGCTCTTTCATTTGATACCAAGATGGCTGCGCTCGGTTGTGTCGTCGCGGATTATGGAAGTGCGAAAACACTTGTTTTTTGAAGTTTTTATTAGATATTGTGCTACCGGAGCTGCTGTAAGTAATTAATTAGGCCACTTGGATATAGTTTTCAGTGATTAAAATGTTGGTTGCATCGCGTTAAGGTCGGTATAACTACGACCCTGAGCCGCAGGGAAAGTAACTTCAGTCGCGGAGTTTATACACTCCCAGCAAAAAAATGTTTGTTAGTCTAGAGGTGTAGCTTTCTAATTAATGCGTAGTGCTTGCCATAAAGTTGCTTGTGCGTTTGTCACGACTGCTCCACAGTTTTCGTTAACCTAGGTTTAGAATAAAGTGTTCAATATTTTGAGTCTATTGCACTTAAAAGCCCATTGAGTCGACGAAGCCAGATTAATTTCCGGCTTTTAACAAAAGTAACCCGCAAGCTCTATACTAGGATTGGGAGAAATGTGAAACCTAGCGGCATACGACCTTAGCCAGTCCATCTAGAGACTTTTTTTTTTATCCTCAGGTGTATCATTGTAAGGTGCTTCGTGCTGCGCTTGGAGCACCACCAGTAACCGCTGCCTCCTTTTTTCTTTTCATTTGCAGAACTTTTTGTACACCACTTCCCAGAAGTCTGTTTCCATATTGTACAGAAGAGTGAGTGTGGATGTGTGTGCGTGCCTGTGCTCAAGTCGACAAGAAACGAGAGGAAGAGAACTGAGCGTGCCTGAGTGAACAAGTATTTATTGAAGTGCTCATCCCTCATAATTTATTCGCAAGTCAAAGGAGCCCCTCCCTCCCCGAGCTGGACGTGGCCTTGGCCGAGGAGAAACTCCGTTTCGTTGTCGTCGCTCTGCGGATGCTCACCAGGACTGGCTTCCTCCGCCGTGCCCCAAATTGTTTGCCCGCCTGCCGTGCCTCTCGTGTACAGGACCAAACAAATGAAAAGAGGCGATCGTTGAGGCGACTGGCGTTTCGAAGAGGTCCGACCACCCCTCCGCCAAGGCCGCCGCAAGTCCTGTGTGGGGAATTTTCTTTGTGTTTGTTGCGTGGGACTCTACTACAAGGGACAGGGGGACGAGGGGAGGGCTCTCTCTCCCTCTACCCCCAAAGGAGACCACAGTCAGAAGCAACAGGGACTGCTGCACTTTTCACCTATGTTTTTCTCAGCGGTGGGGTGGTGCCATCACGTTGGAAAAAGTAAGAGATCGCTATTGCAGTGGCGCCGGCAGTCTGGTTTTGTCGAAAGACGACCGACGGTAGCATTTGGCCAAGAAGGGAAGTGTTGCGTTGGGGAGGGTGAGGGAGGGGGCGACTTTTATCCACTGTTCATTCATCGTCACAATATTTCTTGGCCTATTTTTTTCTCGAAATCTGCTGCATGAAATGTGGAACTTCTACTTGCTCCCAGATATGTTCACTACTATAAATTTGCTGAATTTCTTTACAGTGATTGGGTTGGAGCACATTAAGAAATAGATTAATCTTGTGTTCATCTATTTTTTTTTTTCCCTAAAAATTTTGCTTTAGGCAAGGTGTAACAGACTTTCTTTTGCCCATGCAGTTGCGTGGCAAGTGAGAAAACGGGCTCCTTTTATTTTCGATGGTGGATGGAGAGGCTCGGAATCTTGTTTTAATTTTTTTTTCTTCTCCCAAACGTTTCAATGTAAATATGCACCACTGTTGAAGTTTGCCAAAAGCAAGTCTAAAGTTTTTTTGTTTTTTTTGAGTGCCTGTGTGGTGAATGCGAAACAAATAACTCTTTGAATTGAGGAGACTGGTGAATCTTCTGGACTGCTAGACAGGAATGTGGGACAGCGTGCTGTCCACGTGAATGAGTCATTGCAAGAGAGCAAGTGTGTACATTTGAGACTGTTTACTGTGCGGTATGGAGCATGTGTGCGTTAAAACTACTTCAGTGGTGCCCCTAACTCATGCCTCCCTTTTTGACTGTTTTCTAGTTCTTGTTCTTCCCTGTTCTATTTTCTTTTTTTCATGTGGGAGCCATTTTGTTTTTCCTCTCCAGTCCTCTTATTCACACCACCTTCAGAAGTCTGCCTTGTGTAGACTTGCAAAGTGCCACGGCCTGTGGGGAAAGACGGCCAAGGCACCTCGTCCGAGGGCGCTGGTGGGGGCCGCCTCCGCAGGGCTGCAGTCACTTCCCGGTTCGCTCGGACGCGGTTTGGGTTTCGGAAGTTTCGAAACCTCGGGTTATTTGGCCTCCCGGGGTTGCCCATTGTCTCGGCTGCTCTCCCCACGGGTGCACACGAGAAATGCATTCGACCATTTAGGCCAAGCCAAATTTTTGCAAAGTTTTTTTTTTGGGGTGGGGGAAATCCGAATAGAATTGTGCTTACGACTAGGTTTCCCAGGGCATACACGAATTCTCCTGGTGTGTTTAATTTCCGATTTGAAATGGCAAGATGTATTTGGTGATTCCCCACCAGTTTTGTATGCAACCAAGTTAAGAAAGTGACGATTGGCAAAAATTAGAAAGATTGGTTCATTGGCTCAAGTGAAGACCATATCGGATTACGGCGTTTTGTGATCGGAACGAAATAACACGTGACCTGCCAAAATAAAGGATTTATATCTTTTATACTCTTGAGGTTTCTGTTTTTGATTGGAGTGGGTAAGTTTGGTGTTCGGTAGCGATGCCTTTGTATTGTTCACACTGAATGCTAATTGGCACAAGTGATCTCGGATTTTTGTTTTTCATGTTTGATATGCACAATACTGGCATATTGTGAAAGGGGGTACTGCAACGAAATTTCGGCGCTCATTTTTTGGTCTGTGTTCAAAGGAGCAGTATCACATCGAACATACCAATATCTTGTTAAAAAGTCTCGAAGTGGAATTTTAAAACTAATTAAACGATTAGCAAAGAGCACCTGGTGGATGTCGCTAACGCGTCGCTTGTAATGCCCGTCTAGGAACCTTGACAGCTACTGACGGTGAGTGTCTCGCCTCCGGCCACGACGAGAGAAGAGGGGAAAGAGGAACTCCCCTCTTCCCGAGAATGTCTTGTGCGTCGCAGAAGTCTATTGTCCTACAAGATTGTAGAAGATTAACCCGTCACTCAAAATTCGTACAAAAGCAGCCGCTTCGGTGGCTGGAACGACTAGGCCATCCTCTCGACGTCAGCCTCGCCGTAGCTTTGCTCGTCCCGAGCCGACCTACGTCACGATTGCGTTGGATGTCACGTGGTCTCCGCTGGACCACCTTCGAGCGCTTGCCAGAGTGGGCCGTTTATAACGAAAAATACAGCTACCCAGGCTCAAAATACAAACGTGCGATTGTCATTTACGGATATTGTGGATCATATTCAACCTATTTTTGGACACGACGGGAATATTTCAAATTCCGTTGACGTATCCCTTTAGAGGATCACACCTAATTGATAGCGTTGGCGGTTTTCTACCCTGACTGCATGAAAGTTAAAAATGCAATCTGTTAATGCTAACTGTTGCCAGTGTGCCTCTGTTCTCCACCTTGTGAGAATGTTGAATACAGGCTAATATAGAAGTTCTTGTAATCGTGGAATAGATACTTAAAGGGGTACTCCGGCCGTTTTTTGGCTACCTAAACAAATTGCATGTTTTGACTACCCGGACTTCAGTCGTCATGGTATGCTATTCATTTTCTCGAAATTCAAAATAGCAATTGTGAAAACCGTAAATGAAGATTATGCCGAAACCAGCATTCGAAATTTCGCGCGCTCTTCAGTGGTGTGTCGTCACACATGGTACAGACTTTCAGGTCGTGCATGTAGTCTTAAACAGAGTATGTCGAGTGTTTTTTGCGTGCTTCTCAGTGACTCAATTACCAAACACTCTTTTCTCACCATCAAACGTCTTGTAATCAGTTAGGAAACGTGGCTTACTGCCCACTTCGTACCATTTCTGTCGTCACACTTCAATGTTGCCAGTAGGGGCTCCCGGTTTGAGAAACACGAAATTCGAAAATTCAATAACTGCAAATTTTATTTTCACTCAATATTTGGGGAACTCGTAGAGCCATGTCTATCGATGTGTTGAGCCAATTTTGAGGCAAATCAGCGACCATGAAAAAATCGCCGGAGTGTCCTGCAATCGTATTTAAGAGTCCACATTTTTTGCCGTTTCCATGTCTCTTCGGGTTCTGGCAAGCCAGCGGGCAAGCAGAGAGTAACCAAATATCAGTGCGTCATAGTTTAAGTGGACGACGCGAAAACCACCTCCACCTATGGGGGCGACTCACGGTGCCGAAAGCGCGCAATATGTGAAGTCTGATCTTGGGCTTACTACTTACTGGTCAGAAAAAATAGGGTGCAGGTGAGCTGGTGTAAGTTGAACATGATTGTAAACCTGAGACTGGGGCAGAAAAGAGAACACAACAAAAGGTAGAAAAAAGTGAAAGCCGTTTACAAATCCCTGTAACGCCGAATTGGAGCGCAGCTCTTGAGGAGGAGTGAAGGGTACTAAGGGTAGACCCCTCCCCCTTCTCCTCCTCCTCCCCTCATTCTTTAGTATGCTCCGGGGGGGGGGGGGGTCACGTGACCTCGGGGGGGGGGGGTGTCACGTGACTTCGGGGAGGGGGGTGACGTGACCTCGGGGAGGCGTGACCTGGGGGTCACCTCAAGGTCACGTGACCCCCAAGGTGACCCCCACGTGACCTTGGGGGTCACGTGACCTGGAGGGGTCACGTGACCTCGGGGGGTCACGTGACCTCAGAGGGGTCACGTGACCTCAGAGGGGTCACGTGACCTGGGGGTCACGTGGGGGTCACCTTGGGGTCACGTGACCTTGGAAGGGGTCACGTGACCTTGGGGAGGAGACCACGTGACCTCAGAGGGGTCACGTGACCTTCAAAGGGTCACGTGGGGTCATCTTGGGGTCACGTGACCTTGAGATGACCTTGGAAGGGGTCACGTGACCTTGGGGGTCACGTGATCCCAAGATGACCCCACGTGACCCCCAAGGTCACGTGACCTTAGGGGTCACGTGACCTTCAGGGGGTCACGCGGGGTCACGTGACCTTGAGATGACCTTGGGAGGGGTCACGTGACCTTGGGGGTCACGTGACCTTGGGATGACCTTGGTTACGCCGACGCCGACGGCGACGGCGACGCCGCTCAAGCCGGGAACGGGCCCCTAAGAGCTGCGCTCTAAAAGAGAAGGCAACGTCTCGAACTCGGCTGCAAAGTTTATTTTGTACACGCCGCCGCTTCCAATGCACCCTCCTCAGAATTTACGGCGCTCCGTGGGGGCCGCCATGTTAAAACTTGATACCAGTGTTGCTGCATCTGTAGGTCATCTTTAAGTTAGGGCTGACGGAGAAAATCTGGCCACGGCGCAACGCCGATGTACGCTGGAAGCTAGAGCCGGTTTGTTTTCGTTGTTTTTGTTTGGTCGGAGAGAATCTAGCAACAACGCACGTTCAACATGGCGCCGGTATTGCTTCGGCAGCTTCGGTTCGACCACGTTAGACGCGGTTTTCGAGCACATGTAGCGAAGACGTGACCGGAGAAGTGCCCCTTGATGGTCCCGGAAGACGGAAAGTATCATTCGTAATCGTCGTGTGTGCTTTGAAAGCGAAGGGAGTCACAGGGTCCACGAGTGCGCAGCCACAAGCCAAGGTTCGCGACAGCGCTCCGTTGACTTCGGCGATCTCGTTCTGTTTGGTGCATAGAGATATGTTTGGTGCAACCGGTGCAACATGGCGATGGGCGGCAAAGAGTTGAAACGTTCGTGGTGTGTGGTGCGGTGCTTGGAGGTAGAAGCCCATACTAACACGAAGCGCAAATTGGTTATTGTGGGGTTGAAATTCAGCGGTTTCAGTCCCGTCGTCGACAGCTGATCCGGTCCAGCTGGTCCGGGAGGACGCAGTGAGCGCTTTTAAAAGTAAATCTTCCTTCGTTCCGTTTCAAAATGTGGAAGATTCTCGACGCATACCGTGAGTAAAAAGCTGCGGGCGTTTTCAACAAAATTACGTCGTTTTAATTGAACAATGGACTCCGGATTGTTGTCCTAGACCTGCCGTTTTTATGCTTCGTGCTGTTGGCGTTTGCACAGCGACGCACACCGCCTGAGTAGATGATTCGGTCCTGCAAACGACCGGTCATGCAGAATTTTAGGGAAACTTCAGTCACCACCGATATTTTCTTGTAAATCTCGTGTGAGTTTGTTGCGCTCGTCATGTGGTGTGAATAAATTAGGGCCACGTTTCCTCCTGCCTGCGGATGCATGAACTGAGATCATTTTTTACGTAGTGAACATAGCGTTTTTTCTTTATTTTGGAAAGGTGATGGGGAATTTATTATGGTACAATCACTTGAGAGCTCAGAAATTGGAGAGAGCGAGCATGCTTTCCCAACTTTGTCTCTTTTCTCTCTGGCATTGCCCCTAGTTTCAAGTTTCAGTTTCAGTAGGCATGCCTACTAGCAGGTACAAACTGCTCTAAAGCAGGTAAAAGACTGGTAAGTCAGGGCGGCACGGACTCCGTGTTTCAAGCTTTTCGCAAGGTGACATGGGTAAGTGCTTTTGCGAGGTATGCGGAATACAAAAACGATTTTGTTACGCCCGTCGGTTGCGTCTCTCCAGCAAAACGAATAAGATGATCTACAAAGGCGCAATCACAAGCCAATATTTACGATAACAGTGCATTTGATTCGGTGGTCCGTGTAGTTGTATTTTACCCTGCTTTCTGCAACACCGTGTCATGGCGAAGAGCTGGAACGTTCACGGATTGTGCTGGGCTACCGGTTGACCCAAAGGCGGATCCAGAACTCCGTTTTTTGTTTTTTTTCTTTGGGGGGGGGGGGGGGGGGGGAGAGGGAAAATCTAAAGCAAGATAGACAGGACTCGGGTTGCGCCTTTTGTTTTAACCGCCGCAGAACCACAGAGCACCGACGGCCCCTAGATGTGCGCCGCTGCGCGGACTTTTGGTTCTAAGCCGTGCTTTGATACCGCCGCCGCGGACTTCAGTCTCGGTTGAAGCGACGGAGTGGTTCTCCAAGTTCAGAGTACAGTGTGCCTGCTAGGGTGCGGCCTACCCTATTTCAAACCCTCGTCCTTGAGTACCGAGCCTCCTACCACCTGGCAGGCCGGTAGTTGGTGTTATTTCGGGGGATCCACCCATGTCGAATCGCCTTTCGAAAAGGGGGCAAGGGGGGGGGGGGGGGGGAAGCGGGGGGCGTCCCCATCGCCCCCCTCTTGGGTCCGCCGCTGGGTTGACAGAAGCCCGCGTCGCCCGCATCGGCACTGAGTGCACTTGGGCTGTTGTAGTGGCTCTAGGCTGTTGATGCTCAAGCCTTTCATCCGCGGCTTGCCGCCAGCTGATCCGGCTGCTCGACGGTGAGGAAGCGGCGAAAGTTACCTCTGAAGTAAACGTAAATCCTTGTTCATACAGTTATCCGGTGTCAAAGTGTGGAAGGTGTCCAACGTGTATTGAGGGCGGGAACTACGAGCGTTTTGCCTTGCTTTCGTAACCGAAACCAGAACAGCGAGATAACTGCCTTGCGTACTCCAAAATGATGAAAGCAATAAGTCGTCAAAAACCCGTTTCTAGGGTTTCAAACCAAGTACACAAGACAAATATAATTCAACTTCGTTGTCTGTATGCAGGAGGACTTATGTAACACAACAATACATTCTCGTTCCAAAACGAAAAAGAAAGTAAAACTCAGTCCGCCGTATGGCAGCAACTTCTCCGCTGCAAAACCTATGCTGGCAACGTAAGCGGTTTTAATATGGCAGCCTCCGCTTTGCGCCGCGTTCCCTTTCCCTCCTTCCCCCCCCCTGGTATATACCACAACTCCAACGCCGTCTCTACAAAAAAAAAAAAAAAAAAAAAAATAATAATAATGACAAGAGCATTAAAACTTGGGTTTGGGCTAGTTGGTCCATTACTGAATAAAAGGTTAAAAAGCGCGAACAAACGAGGACAATAAAGAAACACGGACGACAGGACAGCGCCTGTCCTGTCGTCCGTGTTTCATTATTGTCCTCGTTCGCGCTTTTTAACCTTTTATTCAATGACAAGAGGACAATGAAATTTGGGTAAACCTTCTCTTATCTCCCTTGACCTCGACTGTGAAACACTCACAGAAAGGGTCACATTCTAGCATAACCACCGCCACCCGGCGAACGTAGGTGAATCACTACTGAACACGAAGAAAGGGTTTGACCTTCAAAGTTGCGTTTCCTCTAACAACTCACTTAGTCCAAAGAAACAATACTAGACACTGCTAGCAGTTGGAACTGGGGCCATCTCCGAAACTGAGAATGGCATTGCCCTCCTACAACGAACCACAATTGGCTAAACACTGCGACTTTCTCGAACAAGTCCAAGGATACACATATAAACACCGCTAGTACTACAAAAAACAAAAAAGACTACAGGCGTAGAAATCGTTTACATTCGTTCCCAAACTGCAAGGACGCCCGACTTATACAGTTGCCAGACGTTTTTATACGCATCGTTTCCTGACCTACACGTTTCATATCATTACGTTCTTTGTGAATTACTTCCGTTTAGACCCTTTCCGGAATTCAGTGCCATCTGGTGACTCAAAGAGCAGTTTATCATTTACTATACTAATGGCGGCAATGAGCCTGTGGTCTGCAGTATTTAATGGGGCACCGTCACTTAAATGTCAACGGTAAACGAGAATGTTCACTTCACTACAATAATTATTCAATCTCTTTTCGTGTCGATGGCGAAACTAATGCAGCCAGTCGGAACGAAGCGCCAACCCACATAGACGCATTGGTAGAGTCCTATACATCAAAAGGCTTTGAAGCCGATTGAGTGCTACTAACAGATTGACTGGGACTGAGTTAGAAATGAACGCTTACGCAGCTCTTGCTTCCAATTCCTGCTTCACGTCGCGCTAACACCTAGAATGTGTAGGCCTCGAATCATCTGCTCAGGAGCATCTTCAACTTCTTCCTTCATCAGTAAACAGAAGGCCGCCATTAGTATAGCACATATGCCGTTTTCAGATGATGATGATAGTGATCAATGTGGCCAGACTGAATTCCGGAAAGGGTCTATTATTACTCTAGCAGGTGCTTGGCTAACTCGGAATTGGACGCGTTGTTTTTCACATACCGTTTGTGTTCCGTCAGTCTATCATTTAGACATCTGGACGTCTGACCTACGTATTTAAATCCACACTCCAAAAAAATTTCATAAACCACAGAATTCTCACACGGTACCGACTTTTCGCGATGTGCCTTCTGGCAAACTTCCCGTTTCGCTTGGGAAAGGTGTAAGTTTGCATAACTTAAAATCGGATGTGAACACTGTTTCTACGCCAAATTTTTTCGCCGACGCTTTTACGTTATGGGAAATATCGTGGAAATACGGTATAGCAACTCGTCGGTTCCTCACACTTGGTTCACCCCGCTTGTCTCTGATTTGAATAGAATGTTGTCGTTTTAGAAAAGTTTCTTCATACCCCGCGTCCTCCAGTCTTCCCCATTGTCTTTCTAAAGCTTGACTCATGAAATGGGTACATGACCTTTTTAGCCCATTACCAATTAATGATTTTGCAACTCCCACCTTAATAATTTTAGAGTGACAACTTTGTTTGGGAAGCACCGGTTTAGCCATCTTCTTACCGTATTCCCAACATAAGCCATTTTTCACCTGAATGTGCAAGTCCAAAAACTGCAACATGTTCTCTGGTTTTTCTACTGTGAAATGCAACTCCGGGGCCGTTGACCTAATAAGCTTTTCAAGATACTTCGATTTTCCTTCTTCAAACGTGCAGACAGAAATATCTACATATCTTCTGATGAAGCCCACGTTAGGGGACAACTCAATCATCTTAGATGTTAAACAACACTATCCAATAAACTGTTGAGGTATATTTCAGCTAACAACGGAGCGACCGATGAGCTTATGCATACACCTTCTCTCTGGATGTATTTTAGATTATTGTATTCGAGGACTGTTTACTTTAAATAGAGATCCAACACGGTAAGGAAGCTTTCCACTGTTACGCCCGATTCTGATTGAAACTTTACCAGATTCAACTCTAGCAGCTCCTTCACGGCGTTCGTCAACCTCTTCTTTTCCAGAGAATAATACAAATCTTTTATATCCACGGAGAACACCGAACTCTTCCTCCCATGGTTGTGTTCCAAGATCTGAATACGTTCTGTGTTTCTCCGCGATAAGGATTTGTCCAAACTGACCTGACCTAACCCATGCTGCAGAAACTTAGACACAACTTTTTGCCACGTTCCGTTTTCGTTTACAACCACTCTAAGAGGCATCTCCACTTTATGGTCCTTTAGGAAAAATTTCAAACATAGATACATTTTGGATTGACTCATTATGCTTTTGGCAACTTGCTCTTTATCTTCTTCCTTTAACACTGTGCATATGTCCCTTCTCATCTTTGCCAACTTTCCGTTCCAGTCCTTGAACAATACAGTCATGGCATTTTCAGCTTTGTTTTGAAATGCTTTCATCGGGAGGATGCCAAACCTACCCGATTTATGTTTGGAGTAATTTTAACGACCGTGAATCTATCTCATTCTTGACCATGTTTACATCCTTAAAATTCCTTTTTTCTTTCGAGTACATGTCTCTCATGATTTTATCTAATCTCCCCACCGTCTGATCCACAAAAGCCGTCTTTTCATCATGACCTACTAAGGGTGCAACGTTTTAAGCACGGAAAACACATAGAGTACGGGAGGCCTCACATTGAGACAAAATTTAGGTCCCTTGGATAAAACCTTTCCGTTCTTTCTGAAATCGAAATGTTACATGGGTTGACTACATTTAAACGGGATCCCGACACACAGTGAGCACTACGCCATACGAATGGCAAACAATTCTCCCTCCTCTTCATTATCTTAACAGAGTTCAAGACTTGCGTTCTTTTCACACACGTATCCCGTGGAACTGTGCCTTCTTGATGTTGTCCCAGTGCTGGAACTCCTTGCGACGCCTGTAGTCCATTCCCAAGAGGAGGTCCTGGTGAGAGCCGCTCACAGCTTCTTTTTAGTCGAAATACAAAACATTAGTGGCATGAACCGTTTCAGTTGTTTATGAAAGCAGTTTTTGTTCAGTATTTTAGATCAGAAAGGAAACAAATGCAGTTATAAAGTACAGAAACAAGAAATGACCCGTTGACATACCTACCAAGCGATGGAAAAGGCTACCCATACTAGAAAAGGGCAGTGGGATCGGGCACCAACGAGCGACGAGTGTAGAAAGGTCCCGGACGAACGCTATGGTTGTTTACGGACTCGAGGATCCGACCGGTTCCGAAGGCCTTCGGTGAGAATGTTTGACTTGCGATTTGGCTGTTTGACGGTATGGCAGCGCGAAGTGGCTCCAATTCTGAACTGATCTTTACCCCTTGTTTGCTATCGTTTGCGGCCACTGAAGTGTCATGCCGATTTAGTGTTCAATGGCGCAGCAAATGCAGTGCGAGCTGCCCTGGCTGCCGACTTCACACAGCCTATCCAAAATATGCTTTAGTGTCGCTATACACGAACTCAACTCTCCTACGTCACGCCGCGGTGGTGGCGCGCCGGACGCACTTCCGGTCAGGGGCGGTGGGCAGAAGCCGCCGTGCCAGACATGCATTCCTGTATTCCCTTGGAAGAAACGAGACAAAAAACCTGCCTTCTCGTCAAAATTCTGCGACGGGGGATGTACCAAGAGAGTTTGGAAAGGTTTGAAGATCAGTTTTCATGTGTTTTTGCCCCCTCCGTTCGTCCGAGAACGTGGATAGTTGCCGTGAAAAGGGCAAACCAGACGCTGTCGAACTACGATTGCGTGCGCAAGCAACACTTTGTGGTCGTCAGATGTATTTGCTTTGTTCCAACATAAACGAGAGAAAACCGCCAAGTTGTCCGAACCACCCACGGGTTCAGTGCGTCTTCAAATTCACACGGCCGCCTGATCGTTTGAACTTCCGTCTGCTATTTCAAACGTCGTCTGCTCGTTCAAACAAAAGCGGCCCGTAGACCAAACTGTGACCCGGTGATTGCAATAAGAAGTAATTGCAGGCCTCAAAAGACTTAAGTAGGCTCGGTGTAAACAGTAGATACAAGATGTTAATCATTGGTACCGGTGGCCATCACCGACTTGTTACGCTTGGTCTGTTCCCGCTTCCGATTTTCAGTATCGACGTCGATCATCGCCGCTACCGTCTACACTTTTGCAACACGAGCGACGTCGCGACCGAAAATATCTGGAAGAATCTCATCATGGTTTTGGCGTCCATTCTGCGGTGTTCATCCGAAAGAATCGCCGCACGTCAAATTATTTACGGAAAGTTGAGCGGCGTAACGAGCCTTGATAATTTCGCTTAGGCGATTAAAGTGGTAAGACATTGCGATGAGGACGTTGAATCGACAATTCCAACGCGAAAAAGAGTATGCAGACTCACACAGACGCCGACAACGTGACATTCGAGTGGTTTGTTGATGCGGGACGCGGTGCTTCTTGCCCGCACCCCATTACGCATGCGTTCGAACTGCCGTCTGCTCTTTCAAACTTGGCTGCTTTTTGTCGTCAGCTCGTTCAAACGACAGCGGCCCGTAAACCAGACGTTGACCCGGTAATTGCGATAAGAACTAAGTGCATGCCTGAAAACACTTTTGAAGGTTGGTTGGGGTAAGTAGGCTAAGTGTAAACAGATACAAGAAGATGTTTATCAGTATTGTTACCGGTGGCCATCACCGACTTGTAATGCCCGATTCTACTTGCGGTTTTCAGTATCGACGTCCACCATCTCAGCTACGGTCCACGCTTTTGCAGTCCGATCAACGTCGCGTCTGAAAACAGCGAGCAGAATCTCATCGTGGGAGTCAGGCTTTAGCGCTCATTCTGCGGCGTCCACGTGAAATGAATCGCCGCACGTCACATTATTCACGCAAAGTTTTGCCTCGTTAGTTTTGCTGAAGCCGCTCAAGTAGTCAGGCATTGTTAGGAGGACGTAGCATCAACAATTCCAACGCGAAAAAGAGCACGGGGACTCCCACCGACACCAACAACATCGCAATTCAATGGTTTGTTTATGGGCGACGGCGGGCTTCTTGCCCACCATCCACCGCGCATGCGCGGCGCCGGTGGCGTCCGCTAGGGGCGCTCCGGTTTGTTGGTAAACATGAGTTGGTGTATACTGAGTGCGGCAGCCGTGAGCCACGGCCACTCGATCCGCTAATCGAGTGGCCGTGCGTGAGCGCTCGCTGAGCTCACTACCCCTCTAGTATGTGACAACTCAAGCGACCGAGGACGTCATCAAGAAGGTTTTTTTTTTTGCTTGTTTCTTTAACTTTAATTTGTGTAGAACTTTTAGAATAAAGTGAAATTCGAGAAAAGTTTCATTAAGTTACTAAGTTACCACCGAACCTGAGTGCACCACTCAGGTTTGGTGAAAAAAACCAAAAAAAAAAACCCAGCAAAAACGTTTCTGCAGGGGCACTTTATCATATTGGCAGTGACTATTTCGACATCCACTTTAAAAATAATTTTGAATAATATTTTTACGTCTGTGACGCCACTTCCTGACGACGTGCAAATATTTTTAAAAACATTTTTACGCCCTCCGTCATAATTAGGGATGTCGCGAACCGGTCGAGGTTCGAGGACGATTAGGTTAGACCACTGATTTCTATTGTAGTAGGCTGGATCGCGGACCGCGGCCTCGGCAGCTGGGGCCTAGGGTCGCCACCGGCGGCCATTGATTGACACCAGCCAATGCATGGGACTCTATGGGATGAACGAGAAAACGTGACGTTTTCCCCTGTTTCTAAGCTGTTGTCGGCACTGAAACTTTTGGGTGCTTTTCGATAAGCCCGTCAAATAGCTTGCGCACAAACATTAAAACTGACAGTCATCGCAGTTCTTATAAATAAATATTTTGTGGTCGAGAGTGACTCCGCTGTAGTGCAGCTCAATGAGGCGAGAGTTACCTAGAGTTACCGCGGAGTCGGTGGCGATTTCGTTGAGTTGGGTTTAGCAGACGACAAGTTCGAAGGGTTTGCTACTCCCGGAAAGCCGCTGTCGAGATGGAACTTCTTTGTCATTCATCAACTTCTGGGCTTCCCTAAGGACGGTTTTTGACGGTAAGTTAATTTGTTTACTCCACTACAAGATCAAGCTTGCCAGCTCAGCCGTAGTTGCTCCGGTAGGTTTGATTTTTTTATTCGGCAACCGGACGTTTGACAAATACCGATTCGATCTCCAAACACCCGACATAAGGATCGCAGCGCATCATAAGATACTCGCCTCCGAGCACAGCGTACATGCTTCAATATGCTTACGTTTGAGCATTTCTCTCATAGACTTGCGTGTATTGCCTGGTGTCAAGCAATGGCCGCCGGTGGCGACACCGACGGGCTCCCCATCCGCGATCCAGCCGATCAGTGGGTTAGACCTTGGCCGTGTTCCAAAATTTACTCGATTTTACTCCAGGGTAAGGGTGTTGTACCCTTGGCGTTCTAAAGCCTACCCGCGTCCAGCGTTTTTCAATCTGTGCTGTCACGTGATATGATCCGCCGGAGTAACTCGGATCCATTTGGGTAAGATTTGGAACAGAGCCCTTGTGAAAGGTTTGACTCGTCTTCGACTGCTATGCGCTTGCGCGACAGTCTGGGCAGTTGGCTTCGGATTGGACGGTGATGACTAAGGGGTGAATTAAGGGCAGCACTGATTGGTTATTTTAGTTCATGCAGTACAAAAAAAAAAAAAGGTTAACTACTTCAGTGATTAGAATTGCAACTTCATAAAATTAAAATAACTTAGCATAAAAAAATTATCCAAACCTAGACATTTATGTATCAAGGTCTGTCCACACTGTCCACATAGTCGAACCGTTCAAATCTGGCTAAAAGTTCGAAAATTCGTCGAACGGGTGGGGAGGTAGTTTGCCAGATCGCTTCAAGGTTTTTATGAGCCACAACCAACGTTCGTGTCATCGCTACTGCCCGCCCCTGCCGTATCGAACTGGATTAGTATAGTAAAACAGTGCGTTCGTGTCATCGCTACTGCGTAATGCGCGTTAAACTCTGGGCCTCCCAATGTCCGACCGGACATTGGGAGGCCCAGAGTTCAAATCCTGGCTCCGCCGTTTTTTGGCTTTCGGCGGGTTCCTGGAAACTCGGATTCTTTAATTCATTGGATTAAGTACGGTTCATTCACCTGCACAAATTCGTTTATATCCTCCTCGGAGACCACGTACGATGGTGTGAAGTGCCCGTGTTGTATATATATATATATATATATATATAACGAAGTGAAAAACTCACGGTGAAAAACAACAAACAGCGGAAGTTTAATCGCCAGTTTCGCCGAGAGACTCGGCTTCGTCAGGAGATGACATACAAGTGAGGGCATATCGCTGCGGCAAAAAGTTCAGAACTAGGAAAAAAAAAAGAAGAGAGAGAGAAAGGGGTGGGGGTGTGCGCGTTTCCACATGGCAAACAACTTCACCTGAGCCCGCTCCTCCTGCGGGACGGCGAAATACTAAGTGCGCTTGAACGCTCACAACAGTGGCTACAATAGGCCGTGAACGGGCGACGTCTTCTTGGCTGATGGCCCCTAACGAGCCAATGCATCCCCGCGACGGTCACCCCTGGCGCGCCGCGCGTTTCAAGGAAACCAAAAGCATGTTTGCCCCGTCTCCCAACTAAAAAAAAAAAAAGAAAAAAAAAAAGGGAGAGAGGATACGTGGTTGGGGAGGGGGAAGAGGGTACGTTTGGGAGATGTGGTTAATGAGACATGAAACACGCGTGTAAAACAAAAGCACGGGAACAGCACGGTTCCATTGAAGATAACATCCACAATATAGGAGTCGTAATAGAATAATCACGTGGTCCAATTCCAGTCAAAAACACAGTATCACTATGAAAGGGTAGTCTAGGTTATTGCGCTTATTGATGCAAGTGTTCCTGGACTCACATTTATTCCTTTTTCTAAAGTATTGAATTTGTATATGAGATATGACTCTCGGTGTTCGCGCTCCCGGTTTGATCTAAATCCAGATTCCAGTAATGTCACAGATAATTTATCGAAAGAATGCTCTGGGAGACGGAGACGTTTTGAAAGAGGGAGGCCTGGATTAGTTTTAGAGTGAGATCTGTGGTTGTTAAAGCGTAGTCTAAACGCTGTCTCGGTCTGTCCTACGTATTGCATTTTGCATACTCTACACTCTAGCAAGTACACTACGTTTGAAGAGTTGCATGTCAGTTCCCCTTTAATTTTCATTAAGTACTGCGAATGCGTGCTTTTGGCTGTGTCTGTTTGTTGAATTTGTAGTCAGATTAAACACTGCGGTGTATTACAGGGCCTGCATTCTTTGTGTCGCGGTGTAGAGTTTAACCGAGAATTAATTAGCGTGTTTCTAATGTTGCGTGATCATCTATACACGAACTCAACTCTCCTACGTCACGACGCGGCGGTGGCGCGTCGGACGCACTTACGGTCTGGGGTGGTGGGCAGAAGTCGCCGTGCGAGACATGCATTCTTGTGTTCTTTTCGAAGAAACCAGACAAAAAACCTGCATTCTCGTCAAAATGCTGCGACGGGGGTTGTGCCAAGAGAGTCTGGAAAGGTTTGAAGATCAGTTTTCATATGTTTCTGCCCGCTCCGCTCGTCCGAGTGCGTGGATAGTCGCCGTGAAAAGGGTAAACCAGACGCTGTCGAACTACGATTGCTTGTGGTCGCCAGATGTATTTGTTTTTTTCCAACATGAACGAGAGAAAACCGCCAAGTTTTCCAGATTACCCACGGGTTCAGTGTGTCTTCAAATTCACATGGCCGCCTGATCGTTCAAACTTTCGTCTGCTCTTTAGAACTAGTCTGCTTTTTGTCGTCTGCTCGTTCAAACAAAAGCGGCCCGTAGACCAAACTTTGACCCGGTGTTTGCAATAAGAAGTAATTGCAGGCCTCAAACGACTTAAGTAGGCTCGGTGTAAACAGTACATACAAGATGTTGATCATTGGTACCAGTGGCTATCACCGACTTGTTACGCTTGGTCTGTTTCCGCTTCCGAATTTCAGTATCGACGTCGATCATCGCCGCTACCTTCTAGACTTTTGCAGTACGGGCGACGTCGCGACCGAAAATATCTAGAAGATTCTCATCGTGGTTTTGGCGTCCATTCTGTGGCGTTCACGCGACTGAATCGCCGCACGTCAAATTATTTACGCAAAAAGTTAGCGGTGTAACGAGCCTTGATAGTTTCGCTCAGGCGATTTAAGTGGTAAGACATTACTATGAGGATGTAGAATCGACAGTTCCAACGCGAAAAAGAGTATGCAGACTCACACAGACGCTGACAACGTGACATTTCAATGGTTTGTGGACGCGGGACGCGGTGCTTCTTGCCCGCACTCCATTTCGCATGCGTTCGAACTGTCGTCTGCTTTTTCAAACTTGTCTGCTTTTTGTCGTCAGCGCGTTCAAACGACAGCGGCCCGTAAACCAAACGTTGACCCGGTAATTGCGATAAGAACTAAGTGCAGGCCTCAAAACACTTTTGAAGGTTGGTTGGGGTAAGTATAGGCTAAGTGTAAACAGTAGATACAAGAAGATGTTGATCATTGTTACCAGTGGCCGTCACCGATTTGTAATGCCCGATTCTACTTGCGATTTTCAGTATCGACGTCCACCATCTCAGCTAGGGTCCACGCTTTGGCAGCCCGAGCGACGTCGCGACTGAAAATTGCGAGCAGAATCTCATCGTGGGAGTCAGGCTAAAGCGCACATTCTGCGGCGTCCACGGGAAATGAATCGCCGCAAGTCACATTATTCACGCAAAGTTTTGCCTCGTTAATTTTGCTGAAGCCGCTCAAGTTGTCGGACATTGTTAGGAGGACGTAAAATCAACAATTCCAACGCGAAAAAAAGCACGGGGACTCCCACCGACGCCGAAAACAACGCAATGCAATGGTTTGCTTATGGGCGACGGCGGGCTTCTTGCCCCCCGTCCACCGCGCTTGCGCGGCGCCGGTGGCGTCCGCTAGGGGCGCTCCGGTTTGTTTGTAAACATGGGTTGTTTTAGGCGGTCACTTTGCTTCAGCATGTTGTAGTGTCGTCTTAAAATACTATTTACGTTAGGCTAGTTAGTGCTATACACGAACTCAACTCTGTGACTTCACGGCGCGGTGGTGGCGCGTCGGGCGCACTTCCGGTCTGGGGCTGTGGGCAGAAGTCCCCATGCCAGACGTGTATTCCTGCGTTGTTTTGAAAGGAACCAGACAAAAACCTGCCTTCTCGTCAAAACGCCGCGACTGGGGCCGTTCCAAAAGAGTCGAGAAAGGTTTGAAGGTCAGTTTTCACGTACTCGGTTCGTCCGAGAACGTGGATATGTGCCGTGAAAAGGGAAAAGCAGACGCCGTCGGACAACGATTGCTTGGGCGGGAAGCACTTCAGGTTGAATTCACGGATACTTGAGGTCATCAGATTTATTTGTTTTGTTCCAACATGAACGCCAGAAAACCGTCAAGTTGTGCGTCTGCGTTCAAACGGCCGCCTAATCGTTCGAACTGTCGTCTGCTCTTTCAAACGTTTCTACTTGTCGTATGCTCTCTACGACGCCGGCCCGTAGACCAAATGTTGGCCCGGTACTTGCGATAAGAAGTGCAGGCCTCAAAAGACTAAAGTTTGAAGGTTAGTAAGCAGGCTTGATGTAAACAGTAGATACAAGGAGACGTTGATCATTGTTACAGTGACCATCACCGACTTGTTATGCCTAATCCACTTGATCCGATTCTGCTTGCGATTTTTAGTATCGACGTCTACTATCTCAGCTACGGTTCACGCTTTTGCGGCCCGAGCGGCGTCGCGACTGAAAATTGCGAGCGAAATCGCATCATGCGAATCAGGCTTTAGCGCACGTACTGCGGCGTCCACGCGGAATGAATTGCCACATGTCACATTATGCACGCGAAGTTTTGCGGTGTAATGAGTCTCAGTAATTTCGCTGACGCCGCTCAAGTAGTCAGACATCGCCAGGAAGACGTAGAATCAACCATTCGAACGTGAAAGAGGGCAGGGGGACTCACACCGACGCCGACAACATCGCATTTCAATGGTTTGTTTATGATTAAAATAAAAGCACCGACTGAACACAAAAAAAAAAAAAAAAAAAAAAAAAATTTATTAGACGTTTGGGCGACGGCGAGCCTCTTGCCCACACCCCCATCGCGCTTGTGCGGCGCCGGTGGCGTCCGCTAGGTTTGTTTGTAAACATGAGTTGGTGTATAGGTGAGATACATATTTGTGCGTTGTGTGTTGCTCTGTTGGGGACGGTCCTCCAGGAGATCGCTGCGGTTCAACAATAGGAGGTAAAAGCGCTAAAAAACGACGGACAAGTTGAAGAATGACGAACACCACAGAGCGCTAACTTGCAACTGAAGTTTATTACTGAAAACACGTACACATATATAGATTAACCTTAGATAGATGAAGCGGCATTATTGCCACTTGTCTTTTTGATGTCACGGTGTATATATGTGTACGTGTTTTCAGTAATAAACTTCAGTTGCAAGTTAGCGCTCTGTGGTGTTCGTCATTCTTCAACTTGTCCGTCGTTTTTTAGCGCTTTTACCTCCTATTCATGAATAACCAACTAGCCCAAGTACACACCCTTCTGCGGTTCAACATCCTGGCTTTATGGATCGCATTATCAATTACACGTGGTGGATATTCTTGATGTGTCAACACATTCTCGAGGTTTTGAGCGCTCGCGTCAAAATAATTTTTGTTTGAACAGATGCGTTTGAAACGGTGGGCCTGGCTATAGGGTATGCTGTTCTTGCAGTGACGTGGGTGGTCGCTCTTCTAATGAAGGTAATGTTGCCGATCTGTTGGCTTGCGATAAAGCTTTCTTGCTAATTTCCATCCTCTATTGTAAGGGTCACGTCTAAGAAGTTAATGTCGGTTTGGGAGTAAGTATGAGTGAAACAGATGTGTGGGTGGACAGCGTTGTAATTAACTATGCAGTCTTGCAGGTCCGCCTCGCTGTGTGTACAGATAAAAATATAACATCTACGAATCTTTTGTACAGTAGTAATTTTAATGGGTAGTCGCATAAAAATTTTGACTCTAACTTCCCCATAAAGATGTTAGCATAACTGGGTGCCATCTTGGTGCCCATTGCGGTGCCGCTATTCTGTCTAAAATATTCATTATTACATTGAAATACATTTAGTTCTAAACCAAGCCTTGTTAGGGTCGCAATGACGTGACCATCTGGGCTCTCTGCTCTTCTTTGAGACTCGTACATATCTATTAACGAAGCTATTCCGTCGTCGTGTGGAATGTTCGTGTACAATGAACACAGGTCCAAGGTTACAAGATATCATCCTTTCGGTATATGTAAATTTAATATATCCCTGAAGAAGTGGGTCGTGTCCTTGACATGCGAATCGAGAGTTGTAGGTATGTACCGAATTAGCCCGATAGAGGTTCCGTTAGGTTCCATAGCCCGATAGAGGTTCCGTTATTGTTCAAATCAAATCAAATCAGTTTATTTTTCACCTTGTACAAAGAATATGAAGGAGCTGTGAAAAAAAGCTACAGCATTGCAGCTTGACGAGTCCACAGACCCTTAATATTGGCAGCTAAGCAGCATCGTGCTGAAGTATTCACAGAAGAGAAAAAAAAAGGCGGGAAGAAAAGTAATTTTAACAATACATTGCAACAGCACTCACCAAAAAAAAAAACAAAAAAACATTGTGATCATAAATGTTTAGGGTGCACACATTTAAACAAAAAATAAAATTGTCAAAATCATACTCTCTCGGTTTCATACATTCTACGGAGTTCACTGTATTTGCAGGTAAATAAATCAAAATGCACAAGATGATATCTGTTTAATAAAGACGGCAGTATGAAACTTAGGCAATCTTTTCCATAGTTCGAACGAGGTGTACGCACTACCCAATTTTCTCCATGTCTTGTTGAGTGACTAGTTATATTCTTTATTTGAAGATGAGCCAGATCACGTTAAGTTAATAATATTGTTTCGTGTTTCTAATTCATACCTCAAACTTAATCGATGTCTATACAAGTTGAATGCACTAATCACATGGGAGCGGTATAACAAGTTAGTACTTGGCGCTCCATAAGGCTCACTGTAAATATGCCGAAGACATTTTTTTTGGTAATATATGAACAAGTTGAAGGTTTGAAAATGTTGTTGTTCCCCATACCAATTGGCAATAGTTTAGATGAGAGTAAAAGATCGAATTATAAAGGAGTAACTTAATTTTTGTGGAAGGAAGGTACTATTTAATACGACCTATAATGCCTGTGATCTGAGCTATCCCGGATATCCCGGACCCCGGATATTCCTATCCCGGATACCATTGGACGGCCTGGATTACCACTTTTGTGAATTTTCGGAAGCATGTAAAAGCGACCAAGGATGGTTGGTTTGGCTTCATTATACTATATTGATGAATGGTTATCTTGCCTTTGTGTACGAGTTGTTTGAGCTCTGACGTTACGATCTGAGTGTGGCGTTTTGAAGGGTCGCCTGGAAGACGATCATAAAATTTTGGATCGTTTAGTTGGCGGTACCCTTCCAGAACATAATCGTCAGTACTGAGAATCACAATCGCCCCTCCCTTGTCTGCAAGCTTTATTGTGATGTCTTTTCTAGTGTTTAGCGATTTCAAAGATGTTCTTTCAGATTTAGTTAGGTTGTCCCGTCTCTATTTTTGTACCTGTGGTATTCTCGCATGATATCCTTTTGTACAGCCGATATGTACAAGTCCAGGCCGTTGTTGTGACGGGTCTTTGGAGTCCAATCGCTAGTTGGACGTGACTGTGTGTTTTTGAAGTTGGACGGTTTATCTGCAAAGTATTCACGCAACCTTAAATTTCTGGCAAAGTTATCTAGGTCTCGGAGAACTTGGAACTCATCAATGTAACCAGTGGCAGGGCACAAGTTTAGTCCTTTAGAAATAACTATTTTTTCAGCGGCTGATAGAGTAATTCCAGAAAAACTAACGATAGTGCATGTACCTCTCGCCTCGCTAATATTTGAAGAGTTATCTTCGTCTCGGCGCATGCTGTTTGTAATTCAAGTGTTTGGCTGAATACCTGCATCGTTTTAGGTTGGTACGGATCAGGGATGGGCAGTATTTCAAATACAAGTATTTGAAATACGTATTTCAAATACTTTGTGTATTTTGCATTTCTATTTAAATACAAATTGGGCAATGTATTTGACGTGTGTATTTAAATACTAAAACGTAGTTATTTTAAGAACAATTGTAATTAAATACAATTTTGTGGGCGAAAATACATCCCTCAAATTTATTGTCACTGTCAAGAGCAGGAGGAAACTACGTTCTGCACCGAATGCAGTGTCTCTCAATCAAGCACAAGCGTTTAGTGACTTTGTGATTACGGTGCTAGCTTGTCCAGGGCAAGAATAGTGACGAAATCGACGTTCACAGGCAGACTGGCTAAATAAGTGCCTCTGACAACTTGTGATGCTTTCCAGCCCGATTTCCATCCATATTTTTGCCTGGAACATTCTAAATGCGCGGGTGGTCCAGATTTTCGTAACTGGTGCGAGTTGCAACAATAAAAAATTCTCAAGCTAGTGCTGCGCGTCTTGGTCGTCTCGGTTCTTTGTTGGTCTATACCGAAATGTAATCGACAAAAAAAGCTGCTTGAAGCTCTGCACTTTTTTCACCTATTACGTCCAAGCTGATTACATTTTTTTGTGATTATATTTCTATTACGTTACTAGAACCTCGCACACTAACTCCCGAGTGTGCGATGCAAAATTAAATTGATATACCTAGAAACCCGTTGCAGGTGCCCTGAAGTCGCTGACGCAAATTTGGAGGAATGTATTTGGAAAAGTATTTGGAGGAGACCAGGGGCGCTAAACTCGTCAAACACAAAGTTCGGGCCGAAGTTCACGGAGCGCACCGATTGGACTATCCTGACGATGGCTTGGCACTTTTCTCGCCGGCGTCCAATCGGCGCGCTCCGCGAACTTTGGGCTCCAACTTTGTGTTTGACGAGTTTAGGGCCCCAGATATATATTTGGTTGTATTTGTATCTTGTACTTAAATGCTTTTTTGGAAATGTAATTAGGTTATTAATTAAATACACTTTGGACGAAGTATTTTGTATTTCTATCTCGATACATATTTGCATGTATTTTGCCCATCCCTGGTACGGATGTAGGTTGTATAGGGTGTGGTACTTTGTCTCGATCGAGTTTGCGTGACTTGATTGTTTCAAGCTCGCGGCGTTTCTTTCTTTCAAAGTCGTGGAAAGAGGTTGTTTCATGCGTCGAAAGCTGGTTGTTCGATCGGATAATAGTGGTTATTGAGGTGTTACATTTTTTTACTTGTTTCTCACTATGACTGATTGCGATTTTTACCAGTTTAAGTGACGCCTCTAAAAGGACGGAATCCCATTCCGATCGGCCGCATCGATCGAAGTTTGTGATAGCCGGAGGGAGAGACAGCGACATGCCCTTTGGGGGGACCCCCGCGTTCAGGTACACTTGCAGAGTTGATTTGTGGAGTTAATGTCTAATTCGCTTGTCAGTTAATTTTCGTACTTTAAGGAGGGTGGTACTATAGTTTGTTGGAAAGGAATTGGACTCACAGGGAACAAGTCAGTCTTCTTTTGGCTGAGGAGTTTGCGGGGCGGTTCTCCGAAGGTTGTAGCGTTGTGTTGTGGGGGCTCTTGAGCCCTGAGGAGTCGGGACCACGGCTCTTGGCGTCGCACTGTCAGCGAGCGCCGGGAAGTCATTGCGGTCGAGGTCGAAGACTGTGCCATCGGTTGGGGAGTGTGGTGCTCCGTGGCTCTGAATTGTATCGCAGGAACTTCTGGGAGGGGAAGTCTTCTTCTTGGAAGGGCGTCCTTGTGGGCGCTACCGCTCGATAGGGGTGAAGAAGCGACCGTCGGGGGTTTTTTGGGTGGAGGGGGGTGGGGGGGGGGGGCGGTGACAGGAACCTCAGATGACCATCCAGTTGGCGTGAGGGGTTTGCCTTTATATATGAGGTATCTGCGTGATACGGTAGTTGGGATATATTTAGGCAAACATGGGGACGAAACGATAAATTCCGATGTGAATAAGAAAAAAACCATTTTAACACATTTAATATATTTTTATTCAGATGAGGTCACTGACAGCAAGAGCAATCGGTCACACAGTAAAAGCAAGGAGAAACTATATACAGCATTTTACATACAGCGTACAAAGAGGTATCATATTAGAGACTAGTGATTCGAGAAACGATGATGCAGTGTGAAGTTTTACTTTCCGGTATGTTTTATATTTAGAATAAAAGAAATAGCTTTACTTTCGCAACAAAAATAAAGATAGAACACTAAAATTGTTCAGGTTAGCTATGTATTTCCGGGGACCAACCATTTCACGTGAGGGGTGCCACCACGCCAGACTGTGAGCTTCGATACTTTCGGTGTACGAATGGATCGTGGCAAGCCGAGATATTTTATCCTGCGTGAGGATAACGTTTCGTGATTTTCATATGGTAAAAATCAGGAGTCCTTGGGGAATCGAATTCGGCAGTTCACGCTAAGGCTTTCTTCGATATACCCATTTAATTAAGTTTCTTCTAACCAGATCCCACTGTCCGTGCTACACATATGTCACAGGTTCCTTCTGTTGATTACTTGCACAGCCGAGCATGCCAAGACCGAATGCCAGGAAAAACGCGCACCGTCAGCCACACTTCTTTTTTTGATGATACCGAACAGTTTCATTTTCGTCCAGATACCCAAGGTGCACTTAGTTTCTTGGATATAACGCTCACCATTGTCCTGACCCTCTGAATTCCGTTTATTGAACGTTCTCTCAGGTTGTTCAGTGTGGCCTAGTGTTTCACGAGTACGCTAACTCCGTCGCGTGCATTTTCCCATGTTCAGATGCAGAAAATAATCACTGGGTTTGTGAGCAATCATTTTGTGCAAACTGGTGAAGCTGGTAGCTATTCTTAAAATGACTGGTGGCCCCGTCACTTACGTGCGACACATGCGAGTATTCCGCAACGTTGTCTTCAACCCACTCTAACTTTTTCTAGACCCAAGCACGTGTGAGGGGCGTCGTCACACAGGCCCTCACTGATGATAGCAAAGCTGTTTGTGGATTTTCCTGTCGTCACTGCACATGTAAATATCGTAACTTTTTTTTTTTCCCAGTGGTATGCTTGAACTTTGTCGGAAGCACGATGGTCCAGTTTTGAGCAAAGTCAAAATGAAAGACAATGATACTGCTTTTCTTCGTAGATCGCTTTATCTTGCGTTTGTTGGATACGGTTGTGAAATACCCAACTTTCAACCATTACTTGAACGACTTTTAGGAAAGTCTCAGGATCCAATGTTTTTTTTTTCCACAAGGTCGCCCGACTCCCATGTTGTAAGCAGAATCTCTTCATCCTCTGGGACATGAAGTCCCCAGTGTAAGAGACAGCCCTTTTGGGCAGCGATCACAGTCTCCTTAAAGACACAAACTTGTTAGTGGGTCGCACAGAGATGCTGAGTTCATTTCACCAGTGTTGACTGTTGAGCCTGTAACGTTCTCTACAGCGGCAATACAAATGTAATTGGCGCAGCGCAGACAAACGCCTACTTCCTGGTGAGGAATACATTTGACCCATCTAGGGCGCAAGGAATAAAATTTCGTTAGCCCAAACGCCGGAATCAGGATGCTTGTTTTTGTATACATAAAAGGCCTCTCGGATTGAGCGTGTCAGGAAGCGCTTTGGCACGAACGTTTTCTCCCCGTCAGGCATGACAAAGATCACGTCCTTCTGGTTGGGACCTTGGCGCGAACATTGTAGCTTGTCTTTTGTGAACTACTCTAGGGCAGCAGACACGTCCTCGAGGCTCACCTTGCACCTCGTGTAGGGATACGGCTCATACCACACGCCATGCTTTGCGTTACCTAGAGCGTAAACACTGTCGCCGTGTTAACCTTTCCTGGGTTGACATGGCGACAATGTTTACGCTCTATTGTATTTAGGTGGGGTTCCAGTATTTGGGGGTTCCAATATTTGGCTGTCTGTCGGTGTGCCTCTTTGTGCCTGATATCGCCCGTGAAGCCAGCGAGTGGGATGGCGACAGGCACGACTGCTCAATAAACAGGCATCGGCAGCCATATTTTGCTGGTTGAAGCGAACCCCCTCATCCTTAAAGACCGACGACCAGTTCGCGCTTTCCACTTTTCGCCCCTTCCTCCTCTCCCTCCTACCCTTTCCACCCATGCCCGCCTCTCTTGGTCCCTTCTTTCCCTCCTTCGCTTCCCTCGCCCGAAGGCGTGGAGAGGAGGGTCTTTTCTGCCTTGCAGAATCTCGAGTCTGGTCGTCGGCCTTTAACAGTGAGCGGGGGAAATGCGAAAAAGATTGTATCGGCCGTTTTGCCAGAACTAGCTACGAGTGCCGCCTGCTACTTCCGTCAACTATCGCGCCATAATCGTGATCTTCGCGAGGATATGATTGTTGATAGCCACAGGACACTATCACGCGGAAAGTGAATGCTTCAGTATGCTTTCATT
This sequence comes from Ixodes scapularis, assembly GCF_016920785.2. Taxonomy (NCBI): domain Eukaryota; kingdom Metazoa; phylum Arthropoda; class Arachnida; order Ixodida; family Ixodidae; genus Ixodes; species Ixodes scapularis. Next base: position 173,769,346 of record NW_024609835.1, read on the forward strand.
CTAGATATAAGTCAGGGATATTTATAAGAGAGAAAGGGTGAGGTAGAGGGGAAGAGAGAGGAGCATATTGTGTCGTAGGAAAATAAACAAAGTTCCCAGAGGCCGATGGCTGCAGGATCTTTTCTTGGATTACTAGTTCGTAATATGATAGCTCTTTGTACAGAGTAGTTTCTCTCCATTTTTACTGCGTGAACGATTGCTATAGTTATCAATGGCCTAATCTGAATAAGAATATATAAAAGATGTGTGTTCGTTCCATGAAACCGGAACTCACACTGTCAGAGTCATTTCTCGTGTAGGGCACAGTTAAGCATAGGCTTTGAAGAAAGACCCTACTTTGTGGAGTTATGTGTTCTTTCTCAATCAAATAATGCAACATGTTTTTTATAGAAATGAATGCCGAAATAAAGTATGACAGGGTACCCATATTTAAAAAAAAAATCGAAAGGGGTGTTTATATTAGTTGCATCGTAATTTTTTGTTGATTGCCTTTCCCCATGTTTGCCTAAATATATCCCGACTACCGTATCACTTACATACCTTATATATTTTTGAAGTAATATTCATATATAAGTACAATATTATCTGGAAAGTATATGATGGTTATTAAGTTATTTCATGAGATACAGGCCTCCAAATTTTGCCATTTGTCGTTCGAGCATGCATGTTTGGCAATTTTTAGAAAACATAAATATTGTCACGAATGACAATTGATGAGGCGATAAAGACTGAAGAAACTAAACGTTTGATGGGGCGAACTTGTGTCAAGAATAAAAGGGATGAAAGCAGAGCGTCGCGGGCGTCGAAGTCGGCGTGACAGCAGTCGAACGCTGGGGCGAAACTGACTCCGGCTCGTCACGCGGAGCCCCCTTATGTACATGCGTGAGCTTCTGGAATAATCCGCGTAGAATGTTCGACGCGTAGAACCATTCGGACCTCGAACAAGCAACACGATTCTCGAATGTACCAGAAAACTAAATTGCAGGAATAAACAAAAGGACGCGTAACTCCCGGGAATCGAATCCTGGCTCTTCGCGTGGGAGGCAAGCGCGATAGCCGTTAGGTCACGGCCCCGCTGCCTACTTGGCGCACGACATTACTCCCCCCCCCCCCCCCCCCCCCTTAAAAAGTGCATCGCCCCGATGCAACACAAAACAAAACAAAGCACATAAAAAGAAGGGCAAACTAAAGGGTCACTGAAACACATAAGGTCCACAGTCCTATCGAGCGTAGTACGGCTTCAGGCGCACGACGTGGACGACTTCAGGTCGTGGTGGGCGGCGTGATGATGTTCTTGTTCCGTCGGGCATCACCTCGTAGTTCAGCTCCCCGAGGCGACGAAGTACCTTGTATGGTTTGAAGTACCGTTTCAGAAGTTTCTCACTGAGGCCGCGGCGACGGATGGGCGTCCACACCCACACCCTCTCTCCGGGCTGGAAGTGGACATCCCTGCGACGTAGGTTGTAACGGCCTGCGTCGACGCGTCGCTGCAGTGAATCAGGAGTCGGGCGAGCTGGCGGACTTTTTCGGCCCGTTGAGCAACCACCTGGGCGTCGTCGCTCTCATTGTCAGCTAGTGTAGCTGACAATAACAAACGTAGTGTACACATCTACGTTTGTTATTTGCAGGCAAGACGGATATCCAACTCACCTTTGTTATAGAAAATGTTTAGGTGGCGCGCGCCAAATTAACATGCGAGGTAAGAAATTCGCTGCCGGGCATGTCGGGTCCGAAGGGATCAACTGTCGATCCAGTCTCACACGCGATGAACAGGACATTTCCACTGCCAACTAGGACCGCAACTTCTTTGGCACGCACAGTCTTGGGTAAGTTACTTTTAAGAAGTAATTCGTTAAAGTTACAGTTACTTTCAGGAAAAAGTAGCAAAGTTACCGTTACAGTTACCGCAACAAAGGACTAGCTCGTTACAGTTACAGTTACTTTTAAAAAGTAATGCCGTTACGTTTCAGTTACTTTTCTATAACACGAAAGATTTAGAAAAGAACAACAACTAGGAAACGCCTTTAACGTAGTTTTATTGCATAAACCTAAAAAGTGCGCTCTTTACTTTATGCTGTAACTTAGCAGAAGTTGCTTCTCGAAATTAGTGTCTGAAAGTTTCCCTTGTTTGATAGCGAACAAGTCCCTGCCTTCATTGAACAGACCCCGCGCAGCCAGAGCAACGAGAAAACCCCGCGCAAGCACCAGTAAATTTTGCCTCGACTGTCTACACCCCGCCGGAGTAGTGGCGCAAATCAAAATACGAAACATGCGCAGTGCGGACTAGTGGCGTTAATTAAAATACGAAACATTCGCAGCGCCCTCCGTGTGTATTGTTTCGCGTTTGATTCACCGGATTGAAAAGCGTTTTCGCAAGAAAAAATAAGAACCGCATCATAGATAGTGCTTCAAGATACTAAGATTTAAGTGTTCAGTCGCAAAGTACAAGCGCGTGCGTAAAGATGAGATAACTAGATTTTTTTTCATCATATCTACATGTGACTACATTCGGGTCGTGACTCGCGAGAAAGAACGTATTCACAAGTTTGTGCAAGGCCAACTTGACACTCGAAATGTCGAAACAGATCATTTGGAAAGTGCAAGGAATAGCGATAGATTGTACTCGTTCAATGATATATTATTCATTAAAAACATTTATTGGTACCCGAGAAAAACGTAATAGAACTATAGTTACAAGCTTTTAAAAAGTAACTTGTTAGAGTTACAAGTTAATAAAAAAGTAACACAATTACAGTAACGCGGTACTACCCAAGACTGGGCATGCAACGCATGAATTCGTAAAAACGTCAAGAGGTCGACGTCGACCAAGCGTAATAGGCTCGCAAGCAGGGTTGCCAGCTGGTAGTTCCTTGCTCAAGCCGCCAAATGCCACACGGTGTAGCCCAAAAGTAGCCAAATACAAGAGATTTATGTAGTCCAAAGGTAGCCATATACTGCAGAGCCCAAAAGAATTGTGCGTTCGAATGTGCGAGCTTAACTCGAAGGCATATCTAGAGTTTAGGAACAGCTTGCGAGATCTACGGCCATCTTGAAATATACTGAATGTTTTATTTCAAACACAAAACTTCAAAAATTTTCCACACGCGTTTTTACAGTCACATGGTTATGAAGCACTCGCTCGTGCCCGGCTTACTCGCCTCATACATGATTTCCGTGTTAAAGCGGACAAAAACTTCTTCAATAGGATTGATCCCCTTACAGAACTCATTCTTCCCAAGAAAAGCAAACTTAACATAGAGGACGTTTTGAAGAGTTGGAAGGGACATGTTCTTAGGCCACTCTGTGAGGGTCATGTGACTGAATCCTCTCTCCACGGCGGCATTGGACATGCGCAGTGTCGGGAGCGCGATTGCAAGCTCGAATGGCAACAGAAACGGCTGCTCCTGCGCATTGATCTTGGCCTTGTTCGGAATATTCATTGTCTTAAATGTGTTGTCTCTTATTATGGCTCGTTTTGCTTTAAGAAACTTCCATCTTTCGCAAAAGAGCCTCCTTTGTTATATCCGGTACAACACGCATTATCGCTCGACATCAAATTCTACAGGATGTTTTGAGTTGCTTTTAGTATAATTTTTCCTCGGATGGGGTGCTTCCTGTAGGAGGATGGTGGGAAACTCGAGGAAATAAGAGATTTCAGCAGGAAGCAGAAAGAACCTAGGAGCATAAAATAAGCCACAATTACCGCAAAAGCGACGTCTTCAGAGCTGAATCTAGGTCACGGTAGGCCAGTTGTGCTAATAGGTTCTGGCATCACGTCCACGAACCTTCACGCAGAAAATCCCTGAAAGCGGGAATCCAGGAAGGTTGGACTGTCGCTTTGTGTCCATGCTGAAGTGTCTTTTGTGCATCTACTATAAACCAAGAAAAAAAGTATCGCGTTAGGATTTCAAATAGCCCTAAAATAGGCCACATAGCTAACCGCCAAACTTCGACGCCAAATGCATGACAAAGTAGCCCGATTCGGCTATTAAAGGAGCTGTGCTACGATTTTAAACGAGCTGAGCAACAATTTCAATGCTTTGCTTAAATAATTTGGGAGTTGGTGGCTCGAACTTTCTGAAGTTCTCCCTCTAGAGCCCTCAGTGAGCACCAAGAGCTCACCCGCTCGCGACGACGTGACCACGTGCTTGCGCAGCGCGATCAACATGGCGAAAGGAGGAAAGTCTCGTCCGGGTCCGGCCATCCTCGTTCGGTTTTGCCTGGGAAACGGAACAAATGGTCCTGGAACAAATGATCCCAGAACTAATGGTCAAAACTACAAGGTAGGAGAAATAGCCCAAAAACATATCGCCCCTGTAAAAGCCTCTGACCGGAGCTCGTGCCCATTGTTGCACTAGGACCTTCTGAAGTCCGATAACAGAAAAAGGGGGTAAAGGGGGGGGGGGAGGGGGGGCGCTTTCTCATTTCGTTAGTGAGATAAGCGACAACACAGACATTCACGATTGACCGCATGATTCAGCTTCAGTTGAAGGGATACTGAACCGAAATTTGGATTTCGCAAAGTGAGGCTGCACAAGTGTTGAACGGGACGCTACGAACTCCAAAACATCACTCGTACATCAATATCTCAAACGGATGGCCGGACTTTTAGAAAAGAAGGGCGCGATCAAGCGAGTTCTTTGACGTAACTGTCCTTCGGGAGAATTTGAGAATGAGGAGAAGCGGCCTCGCTTTTCTCCTCCTCGCTTCGGTTCACCAGCTTGAGGGGACGTAGCGAGGGAGGAGAGAGAATGGGAATCGTGACGTACCTTGTCTCGTCGGCCTCGTCGGCCGGATTCAATCGCGTATTTATTTTTTTTTAAATACGGCGATCCGTTAGATATATCGCCGTATGAGTGATATTTTTTGGTTTTGCAGCTTCCCGCCTATCCGCCCGGCCTTTTTTAGTGAGCTCGAAATTTCGGTTCAGTGTCCCTTTAAAGGGATGGTAAATCAAAATTTGGATTAAAAAAACAAAAAACGAAAAAAACAATGCAGGACATATAGGCGGAACGCTACAATCCCTACAACACTACTAGTAAGGCGATATCTCAAATGGACGGCCATATTTTTGGAAAAAGAAGTCGAGATTGAACCAGGCCGACGAGGCGCGTGACCGTCAAGATACCTAGTTTCCTCCTCTCTTCGCTTCGCTCCCTCAAAACTGTGAGGCGGAGAAGACGCGAGGCCGTTCCCTCTCCTTCTCGGAGAAACATGACGTCAACATTCCTGTTAAATGCGCCTCTTTTTTTTAAAAAATACGGTCATCCGTTCGAGATATTGCTGTATGAGTGATGTTTTGGTGTTTGTAGCATCCCGTTGTACGCTTTTGTCGCGTGTTTTGGGGAATCCAGATTTCGGTTCAGCATCCCTAAAATGAATGACGCGTGAAAGTGCTACATTTTCTTCCAGTTGCCCATTTTCCAACGGTAAGTAGTTTACTGTGCTCATTTAAACCGCGTCATTATATATAAAAATGTTAATAAGCGTCCCACTTGAAAGATATCGTACATAATTATTAGTTTTATACTTTTAGCTGCAGAATCTCCGCCAGCACAGCCAGGGTCTGAAAACCATGGACGACTTCTTTCGACGTGTGAGCCGAACCATTCGGTTGTGACCTCTTCAGACGTAAGATTTTTTGTATGTTTATCTATGTGGCATCAAAAAAAGGTTTGAGTTGTGAACTTCCCGTGAAATACATTTCAACCTAGGTGGTGTAGTTACTGATTTGTTTAGAGAGACAAGAAGGAGCGCCACTCGTGCACACGCACCGAATGCACCTCAAAAGGCAGCGAGCTCCGCTTCTAATGTGGGCCGTAACCAAAAGACACGCGGAGTTAAATGTAATTGAAGTAGCATAGCACCAATGATATGAGTAGAAGTGCTCATTTTGCCTATCAAAACAAGGCATTGAAAATATAACTAGACACATTCCGTGGTCGGAATGCAGGAAACACGCTTAAAATGGCGACGCTCTCAGTGCTGTCAGATCACGAAGCAATTTTGCATGAGGCCTATTAAGTCTAATTGACGGGTAGCCTTCTTTTTTAAACAAGGCAGATATCGAAAGCTTTTGACGCAGCGAATCATACGAGGGTGGATGCAAAACTAACCGGAATGAATTTCCGAAAAGGGGGGGGGGGGGGGGGGCTGTTTCTAGGAATACCAGCTTCCTGAGCTAGCTGCGCTTAGCAGCACCCCTTCCGAGTGTGTTAGCCGATATGCGTTGTCTGCGATAATTTTTTTTCCAAGCGCTTCAAAATTATTTTTTGTTTTCTTTGCAATGTCTGATATAAAGGAACAGCATAAGGCAGTGAAATTTTGTTTTCTTTAAAAAAAGAATTGCGCCGGAAACTCCTGTAATGCATCAAAGAGCTTACAAAGAAGATGCTAATAAGAAATCGAAAGTGTATGAAAGGCTTTCTCGCTTTAAGGCTGGTGAAATATTGATCGATGACGAATCTCGTTCACGGCGACACTCAACCTCCTGAAATGATGAAAACAGAGAAATTTGGGCATTGTTCACTCCGAGTTTGTTCCTCTTGGTGAAACTGTTAATCAGGTGTTTTACATGGGAAGTCTGCGACACCTGAGATACTCAGTAAGACAGAAACGCCCCGATGTGAGGGAAGGGGGAATTATAGTTACATCACAATAATGCCCCAGCACACACTGCCCTGTCAGTGCAACAATTTTTGAGCAAAAATGGCCATGACACCGCTTCTGCACCTCCCGTATTTTCAGGACCCCGCCCCGTGTGACTTTTTTCTGTTTGCCCGTATCAAAAGTCTTGAAAGAAAATAGTTTTGTGAATATGGAAGGTCCTTCAAGTCAGACAATGCAAAAAACGAGGAATGATTTTGAAGTGCTTGGGGAAAAAATTCTTAACGTGCTCTAGATCCTTAGCAGATGACGCCGGTCGGAAACTGACTTGGAAAGGGTGCTGCTTAGCGCTGCTGGAGGCGAATGCTGGTACTACAAATGCCCCGACCTCCCGAAATTCATTCCAGTTACTTTTGGGTACCTCCTCATACTTTTTTTTTATTGTCGAAACTTTGGTATTGTGGCCCTCGCTTGGTGTAAATCATATCCATTCTTGTCTTATACATATTTTCAGGTATTTTTTTAGAAGGGTGAAATGACTGCAGTGTTGCATGTTTCGATTTTGTATAAGTTTGTAGCACATACATAAGATTGTTTTTTGGTTAAATGTTACCTGTTTTCATGTAAATTTATTGGTTTGTTTAATACTCAAAGGTACCCATAAGAAGGCTGCAAGGTTGTTTCTGGCTTCAGAAGGTATCATTACTAGAAAGATTAATGCTTGATAGTCCAGTGCTGGAAAAGGACTCCCTTTTCAGATTTCCATTTCCACAATGTTTCAAAAGTACCTGCAAAGTTATTTTAAAAGTTTTAATTATTTTTAAAGGAAATTGTTTTTCAATATAAACTAGCATATCAGATTTGGAAAATAAAAGAACACAAACAACTGCAACCTGAACACTTTGTCTCCATTATAGCCACTTGATATATATATATATATATATATAGATATATATAGTTTTGGTTGTAATGCCCTATTGTTTTGAGCTTAATACTCCGTTTATATGAAGTGTCCCCATGCTTTGAACGTGCCAACCTTTTGTTGTCAACAGAAAGCTGTAAGATTTAAAATATTTTGATAAGGGATTTTCTGAAAATGCAACACAGAAAACAAAACTTCGGCCATGCTGGTTTATATACGTATATGTATTAACTAGCGTAGCCGAAGTTTTTTTTCTTTCCATATATATAAATATATATATATATATACGGAAGCAAACGCACTTGAGACGGTTGTTGGAGTTTTAAAACATATTCGTAAAGTTGGTCGACGTTTCGGCCTGATACAGACCTTCTGTGTCAGGCCGAAACGTCGACCGACTTTACTAATAATAGGTTTTATTAAACAACCGTCCCAAGTGCGTTTTCTTCCGTATATACCTTTAGTCATCCTTCGCTACGTTTATATATATACATTTTGTAAGGTATGGGTTTGGCCGACGACACTCAACGACTGTCGCCGAGTTGAGGAGAAAGAAGTAGTAGCTCGAGGAGTTGTTGGTTCTGGCGGTTGGACTAAGCGGCCATGATTTACGGGTGTCTTAGATCAAGTGTTTAAGAGACGTTGAAACCTGACAATATATATATACACTGGGTGTATCAAGGAGTGGCCAGGCTCTTTCAATCGACCGGAAAATTCGGTTTCTTAACCCATTGCGCTACGACTTTGTGCAGCGTTGCTCACAGATGGTGCATTTTTTTATGGTAAAATTTGCAAAGAGCGAACTTACCTGAGGAAAAAGTAAAGAAAGAAAAAGACTTAGCTCCTATGGAAATGCGGCGAAGCCAAAGGTCTTCAAACAATACGGCGCCGTTTCGCACGGGAGACAAAGGTATGACGATAAGTTTGGATAACTGCGAGAATTCCAAATTACCCTTAGGTCAGCCGACGCCCTCTTGAAGGAAGTAGCATTGTCAGAGTAAATCGTACTTGGTATTCCTCTTCGGGAAGTGAACCTTCGAAATGCGAGAAGAAGCGCTTCCGTGGAGAGGTCACTCGAGAGCTCCAGGTGGACAGCTCTTGTTGTCGCGCACGTAAACAGGATAGCTAGGTTCGACATTGTACATGTACCTTTTTTTAGTACACGGAAGTGACGTCATCACGTCTGATTGGTTGGAAACAAAAGTGACGTAATTTCCCTAGAAAACTGTGGGCGGAGTCGGCAAAACTGGGCGGAGTCGGCTACCGGACGTGACAACAAAATGACGTTTCGTTTTGTACCGAGTACGTTTCAAAAGGTACTTGCTCGGAACTAGGTGTCATTGACAGCAAGTGTTCGGCGGCGAGGCGTCGCCGTCTCGTCAATTCGTCTTTTTCTTTAATAGAGCTTCTTTTTCGCCAGAAAGGCTGTATCGGGAACACCGCGATGCATTCGAGCTCGCGGAGGAGATCTTTTGGAAGCAATACCGCCTGCCCAAGATCGTGGTGCGGTGGTTGTGCGACGAACTTCGCGAGGAACCGGAGGTGAGGAGAGTGCGTACCTCGTGGACGGTCATGACTGTGGAGCTTCAAGTGTTGTGTGCACTGCACTTCTACGGCACGGGGAGCTTCCAAGGCATGGTGGCGAGCGACGAACACGTAGCGCGGGACCAAAAGACAGTCAGCGTTGCGGTCCGCGCCGTGTCCGTCGCTATCGTGCGTCGTCTCGGGGTCCAGCGTGGCTGGATCCACTTCCCCGAGACGCCGAGCGAGAGGTTCGACGCGGAGAAGGGCTTCAGGCTGCTCGGCAGGATATCCGGCGTCATCGGTTGCGTGGACGGGACCATGGTCTCCATCGTCGGCCCGTCCAAGAACGACCCCACCGTCACGAAGGCGGCGTACTGGTGCCGCAAGTACTTCTACGCCCTTAACGTGATGGTGGTAAGTACACTCATGTTACGTTGTCAAAACGCGCCCCAAATCTGTAGAAAAAAAAAAAAAACGTATTGCCGATACCGTTTAAGTATGCCGTTTTATGACTGCGGGCTGTGGGGTCTCACGACTGCGCGAGCGTGTGCTCTACGTAGCATGTGAGCCGCGAGACTCTTCTCCCAAAAATAATATTTGTCTGTTAAAACGTGCAAGCTTCCGTAAAAAAAAAAACACATTATTTTTGTTTCAAGGTAGTTAGTTGTACCTTGCATCCAGGAAGGTGTGTTGACATGCATGTGTCAGACAAAATAACTTAAAAGGTTCTGAAATTGCGACTGCTTTGTGAACCATAAGTACAATCTACTACTTGTGGATTCAGGTAATTACATGTCAATATATCTCTCACTTTCAGGTGTGTGACGCCGACTGCCGGATAATGTGCATCGACCCACGGTATCCCGGGTCGGTGCACGACTCCTTCGTGTGACAATTTTCCTGGCTCCGAAACCAACTCGAGCAAGGGCAGGTGCCACGCGACGGCCGGTTCCTGCTTGGTGAGCATATTAATTCATTCCTTACGCACACGGTGGCTCCCACTGCTTGAAAGCCACAGTACCACACGTACTGTGCTTGTTGTGAGGCACACAGACACAGTTGATGGAACTCCTTGAAGTGAGACAACACCCAAAGTTTGGCCATTAATCTCTGTTTATGTCCACATAACTCTCACACTCTGCTGGCTACGAAAGCCACACTACACCAATCTCACGACAGTGATAGACTATGCAAGGAATGCGACCGCAGTGCGAGTCGCTGTCCGGTTCGGCCCACTCACTGTTACTGTCTACCTGTACCCTCTTGCTGGTTGGTTTTTGCATGAAGTTGGAGCTCTTTCGCTGATCCCTGGGGGCTCGCCTGGTCGCTTTGACGGTCGTCAGTTTGTACGGAATGGGATCAATTCCTCCTTGGCCACTTGGGGCTCGCCAAATCTGTCGTCGGGTCGTCTCTGTCCCACACACTGGATTTTTTCCTTGACCCTTCTTCTTCGGTCTGCCTATATAGCTCCTCCGATTAGACCCTCCGTGTCCTAACAGGACCTGACTCCTTTCCAATCTAACCACCCCCTTTTTTTTCCCCATCTCCAACTCCACTGAGGATTAGGAAAGAGGTTCGTCGAACTGGCGCCTTATCCCCTTGCTTGCCAAAGACAAGGCCAGCGTGTTCTGCTCTGCCCGTGCCTAAGATCACGGCCACACTCCCAAAAGCAACAGAGCTTTTATCTGTCGGATGCAAGGGCCTAATAATGCACTTGCATACAACACAGCACCCCTAAGGAATCGTGCACACATCCCATACAACCCACCAGGAAAACACATAGTTACATGAAATAACAGGGAGTTTGCAGGCAAGCTGGTGCTAATTAATCATAATGTAAACTGATACTGTAGTGCAGAAATATTAACACACTTAAGTTACATTATAATTGACATAGTTGCACACAGCTGTTTTCTTGCCTTTTATTTTAAAAAGTAAAGAATGTAATATGTTCCATCCTCTACATGTGCAGGTGACAGCGACTACCCCTTGGAGCCTTGGCTCACCACCCCCGTCCCCGGGAGCCACGCGACCTCCACCGCTTGCGGCCGGTTTAATAAGGCGCATTCCTCGATCAGGTCTGTTGTGGAGCGCTGCATCGGGCTGTTGAAAAACAGATTCCGGTGTCTGTAAAGGCACCGGGCTCTGTATTACCACCCTTCAACAGCCACCGCCATTATTTCGGCATGTGCAGTGCTCCACAACATCTGCCTTGCATCGAGCGAGCCAGAACCGGAGTCAGACTCCGACCCTGAAGAGTCAGAGTTGGAGTCTGAGCCGAGCTCGGACGGTTCTGAGCCAAGCTCGGAGAGGTCAGCGTCGGCTCCCGAGAGGCTGGCTCCTGCCGGCCCTCCGGTCGGCCTTCCGGTCGGCCTCTCGGACAGGGGGAAGGCTCTGAGGCAGCGCCTTGTCGCCCGGTTCGGAACCCGCCGCAGACGTGCCCGTGCGGAGCGCCACACGCAAGGGGTCCGCCGCCACGACGGTAGTCCCGACCACCAGGGACACCGTCGGGAAGCCCCTCAGCGCCCTCGCTGCGGTGGTGCCCAGCACGGACGCCGCCAGCGACAGGGAACCTCTCGCCACCACGACTCAGGTCCTGACCACCAAGGACCCCGTCACATCCTTGCCCTCAGTGAAGCCCTTCCCGTGGAAGCCGTAAAGTGCACACTTCGCTTCCTGCTCCACAGTCATGGCCGTCCACAAGCTACATACTCTCTTCAGCTCCTACACCTTGTGAAGTTCGTCGCACAGCCAGCGTGCTGCCTCCGGATACGTGTCGAGTGCATCGCGGTGAAATCGATACAGCCTTTTTTTAAATTTTTATGAGCAGAAGGCACGAGACGCAGTCGACAGTGACAGAAAAGGTTCGGAGGTTTAATTGCCAGACCAACAGGTCATCTGGATTGCCCCTGCAAAGAACTCGGAAGTAATTTAGACTACCTCTAGAAAGAAATGCTTGCTTTTGCAGAGATTGCTTTCTTAGTTGCTGATTGAACCAGGGATATTGTTGTCATGGACATTGTTTCATTTTACAAATACTTCAAAGCGTCTTGCCTTGTGCTCCATTTTATTATCTCTTTTATGGTACTACATCAAAGTTAGGTGATTGTGTTATCTCAAGACAGTGCACATGTAGTTTGTTTTGAAAATTGCTTTATTTCTTAAAGAAAAACCTGTGACTTCATGAATAAAAGTGTGATAACATGGAATGTAATATTTCATTCTTGGAAGTAAAACTGAGCATCGACTGGAACCATGTAAGCAATTGGGCAATCTTAAGTATATATCACAGATATCTTGTTGAACACTCTGGTCTTATTTGAGCACAATAGTTAAATTTCGAAAGGAAAAAAATATATATATATTCTCTGACTAGCATACCACCATATAAACACTGAACCACTTTGAAAGAATTATCACAGATGTTGCGCCAAACACTCTTATTTGAGCACAGCAATAGCAAGTACTCGAAAGATAAAAAAATTGTTTCTGACTAAAGCAGCCGTCACTCGCGCGCTCCCCGTTGGTTCCGCCGACCCCTCCGCTGCCCCCGGCACACCCGGCTCCTCGTGGTTCGACATTTTGGTTTGAAGAAGGCGCGTAGCGCACATCCCGCATATTGGAACAACTTTCTCTCCAATGAATTCTTAAATGTATTGCAAAAGGGTACAAAAAAGAGGTTTGTTTTAACAACGCCCAAAAGGTTTTGATTGTTTTTCAATACTTTTACCTGTACTAGAACAGATGCGACGGCCAGCGACGCACAGGATTGGTTGCCGTTCCTTCGCTAAACGCAGGAACTGCTCCCCGCGTCGTAGTAAATCCTACCCCGTATCCCGCGCGTAGGGACGCCTCAGGGAATGCGTAGCTACTTCCGCTCGTCGGTGGTTGGCTCCGGACTTCGCTGAAACGGGTGACGGGTGTCAAGTTTGCGATGACGTAGCGGCGTCAAAGTGGGCAGAGCCGCCACGTGAGTGTTGCTAGGATACGCTCCTCCTTTGCATTACGTCACTTCCATGTACCTTTTCTCAAATGTCCAACCTAGCGATCCAGGACAATATACGCCTTAGAGCTGTTAGTGCCTGCGCTCGCTTCCTTCACATATAAAGGTCCTGCGAAGTCAATGCCTGAGTTCTCAAACGGTTTGGTAACATTCACTCGTTCCGCTGGAAGGGGAGCAAACGGCACAAGTGTAGGCTTCGTGCGAAACCTGGAACATAGAAGACAGTTTTGGATAGTCTTCTTAATTACCTGTCGTGCTCGAGGTATCCAAAATCGCTGTCGGAGGGTGGCCATGGTGATAGATACTCCTTCATGGCCGACTTGATAATGAGCATCCGTAATAATCAGCTCAGTCAAACGATGATCGTTCGGTAATATGATCGGCTGTGTCACGGAGCAAGGGGCGTGGAATTGTTGCAGCCGTCCTGTTACCTTGAGTGTATTATCGTGGTCCAGGAATGGGTGCAGGTCTGAAAGAGGAGAGGCCGGCTCAATGTCCTGATTGCTAGAAAGTAACTGAATCTCAAAATGGTGGATACTTGGGCTAGTTGGTGGTTGCTATACATATTAATTATGTATAACTGAATCTCCCTTGAAGAGGCTTGTCCCTTGCTTTATTCAATATCATTCTGCTGCAGCATATTCTACGGCTTCCAATTGGCCGACTTGTCTGTTTTATTTAGAACTGCTGTTACGCGCTAACCTCACCACCCAGGCTGTTATTCTAAGTACCTTCTGATACTCGATGTACTTTAAATCAAAACGTGCGGCCGTTTCTTTACCTTCTGTTTGCAGGTACACTTGAGTCGGTTTCAACTAATTTCTTTAGAGCTCATTGAGTTCTCCTAATTGATGTGGGGTTTCCGGCCAGTCATCTGCTCCAGAAATGAGCCATTTTGGCAGTTCCCACCACAGACAGCTATCGCGAAGAATCGATAGAGATTTTCCTTTTGTCAGTAGGTCCGCTGGGTTAGTCTCTCCCAGGCAATGTGTCCATTTCTCTGGCACGCTCTTAGTTTGAATTTCTAGAACGCGGTGTTTGACAAATGGCTTCCACCTAGTCGCCGGACCTCTTATCCAACTTAGCACAACTGTCGAGTCAGTGCACGTGGTGTATGTTTCTTTAACCTCTGTTTAGTACAACCAAGGTATTCCAGCAGCCTCGTTCCAATTGCGGCTCCCATGAGCTCGAATCGTGGAAAAACAATACCTTAAGGCCACGGTCCCACTGAATGTGGCAGTTTAGGTACTTTTTGGCAGGTCATTACTCATCTCCTTTAAAATACTGTTTTGTGGGATTGATGTCATTCGAAAATTAATGCAATCCTCTTTCATTTGATATTATGTGTGTGTTGGTGTTTACTGTTCATGCGCATTTGTAGCGTTGCGAATATGATGGCGCGGACCCTAACTTGCTCCGCTAGTTCATGTTTTATGAACGATCCATTAAAGATAACACGGTCCCAATATAGCAGTTTTGTTAAGATGATGTCGGAGTAGAACGTAACGATACACTTTTTTGGTATTTGCACTACTTTGTTTTTTTCATCCCTCCAAATATTGCCCTAAAATTTACATTTTTCAGCACAAATATTTTTTTAATGACAAGAGCTAGGACAATGAAATTAGCTACAGATGTAGTGCTTATAATTAGTAATATGCAAAAAAAAATTTAATGTTGTGTAAAATTTTTTTGTTTAGATATTTTATATCAAACGTAGCACTTTTTTGTGCTTCGAGTCATGGTACTTCAAATGCCGCTGAGGAAATAATTAAACTACGATAAAATCTTTTATACCATTTAGATCTACAATGGTTGCCCAAGAGGTGGACGATGGCTTCTTTTCATTTTCAAAGTCATAACGCTCCAGGAGCCCTTCAAACTTACCTGTTTTTGACGCATACCTTTTTTGGACATCAAACAGATTTATTGGCATCTAATAACATTTATTGTTTGGAATAGATATACATTGCGATGTATTAGATTCTCAGAATGATCTTGCTTTGCTTTTTTAATAGGTGTAGAGCTTAGCTAATTTTAAAAACAATTAAAAACTGTTTGGGTGTTTTGTTGCGCTACCTGGCGGATGGCAGACAAACTGCTGATTTTTGATGTTCAAAAAATTTCCGAGGGCGGCGTTGGCGTCTGTATCACCATCAATCTCCGTGTCTTTTTACCTTCACATTTAAAAAATATATTGGAAGATTTACTATCAATAAATGAATGGTTTAAGTACTGGGTCAGGTTAATAAATCTAATACAAATAATTACACAAGCGTAGCGTGATATAATGTGTTCATTATTCGATATGATTGAAATCAATAAACAATAAAGACAAAGAAGGAAAGAATACACCTGTGTTCACTTCATGCCTAGAGTCACTAAATGAGCTCTAAAGTAACGGCACTCCGTTCCCCAAAATTGTTTTGGGCGCCGCCATTTTGGGTCTTGCTCAGAGCAAACGCAACTGCCGATCATCATGATCCAAAAGTACGACTTCCAAAGCATTAGATGCGGTGCTAGGAAGCTGATGCAATATTGCAATGCTCTGTCGCGGGTTGTTTAAACATTTGTGAGGGACGGAAAAGCGTTTCCTGTGATTTTAGATAAAGCTTCATATAACTGGCCACCATGATTTTAAGCCACAATATGGCCAAGTGTCGTTACTCTGAACCGTAGATAATTAACTGGCACAAGCGGGAACATTGAGGAAGAGGCAGGTGTCAAAAGGTAGAGGCTTGTGGAATCCACGGGGCTTACGTCATGGCCCCTCCAGGTATTACAAGCCTCTGAACAAGAGCATGAATAGTGTCATTAAATAAGCTACGCTTCAGAGTAGTGACACTTGGCCATATTGTGGCTCAAAATCATGGTGGCCAGTTATTTGAAGCTTTATCTGAAATCACAAGAAACGCTTTTCCGTCCTCCACTTTAAACAGTTTGCGACAAAGCAAAGCAACATTACATGAGCTTCCTAACACCGAATCTAATGCTGAGGATGTCGCACTTTTGAATCATGACGATCGGCAGTTGCGCCTGCTCTGCTCAAGCACGAAAATGGCGGCGTTCACAACACTGTCGGGGAAGAGAGTGCCGATACTCTAAGCGCAGCTCATTTATTGGCTCTACCTCCCTCAAATCTTCTTTCCCCTGACTGAAACTGAAACTAAATATGAATAATACACTATTATTATACCTTATTTAGTTATAACCAACTACACGTGATGAGAGGAGGAAGCGGCCGGGTAGGAAAAACGCGGGTTTTATGTGCAACCGTTCTTACCGTCTCCCCAGAAAAGACGCCTGAGCTTGCGCTGGTTTAAAAAAATACGATCCAAAGAAAAGAGGCGGCATGCTGTGTTCTTTGTGATTGTGCGTCCAGTTGCTAATCGTTGTGGGTATGTTTCTACAACCGGAAGTTAGTCTGCCTTAGTGGGCGTCTGGTGTCTCAGCTGTAGATGAAGAATTTAGCCAGTGAGGTACAACCGCAAACCTGGGGTGTTTAACGTGCACCACGCCGTAGTGATACACACCGCACGCCGGTACGATGCTCTTCCAGATCAAAACGGGCAGGGGCGGGGAGGGTTCTGCAGTGCGAGCTTTTGCTCCACCTGCTCCGAGCTGGCGTGCGCTATAGACGCTTTGCAGCAGCTGTGCATGGACGCCACCATAACTGACCTTCAGTTTTTGTTTCGTCTTATTTCGTTTATTTTACTTCATCATTACCATAGCAGGCCAGGTAATTGCCATATTAGATTCAACTGTGTCCTTTTCTAAGGCATCGGCCTTTGTAGAGTATCGTCAACTACCGTTTCAGTTGCTCGGCATCTCGGTAAGACAAGAGAAGGTCAGCAGTGGCGGCTGTAATTTGGCGCGTGTGTAAAGCATCCATACTCCGTTTCACCTGATGTTGTACCGCAGAGAAGGCTAGAAGCGCGAGCTCATAGCGTTGGTAGCAGCTCTTAACATACGAGAGCTTGTGCCGCCGAGGAGCAAGGAGCTCGCGCTTGTACCTTTTACTGCGGTCCATCACAAAGTGAAACAGAGTATAGACCATGCACTCGGCCACCGATCCCCCCCCCCCCCCCCCCACCCCCCCTTGTGCGTCTAATTTATATACAGGTAGAAGTATTTGAAGATCGACGATAGGCGTCGATCGTCTCGAGGTAATGTAACGTAATAACATTACATAAACGATAAACATATTGAAGGACTGAACGACTCAATTTTTTAATTCTTGGATTGTAATAAAGCGGTAGCCTATTGTACTTACTGTTGATGAAGAGCAATATGAGGTGACGAGGTAATAATTAAATGGTGAGGCTCTATAAGGACAACGACATTAGTGGGTGTCTAATCACAACGTACATTGCTAGACTTGCTTCAAGTGTCGTGTACCCAAAGACCTTTCTTCAACCGCAATAGAATATGGTAGAATCAATGACGATGCTGCTTTACAACTGTATGTGGAACAGGAAAACTGCACTGTGCAGAAGTGCGGCTTATTTGTTAATATGAGAGACGGATTTCTGGCAGCACTCCCTGATTGACTGCTTGGAACAAATGGCTTCGTTGACGTAAAGTGTCCCCGTTCCAAAAGATTCTTGAAGCTGCTGAAACCGCAAAGGAGTATGAGACGAAAAATAAGAAAAATGAGCCTGGTGTGAAAGGTCCAAATCACCACTATAGCTTCTACTACCAAATACAAGGGCAGTTACACAATAGACGAAGAGGGTTTGTGATTTCTTTATATTTACACTGAAGGGCATTGATATCCAACGTATTCAGAGGGATGACACCTTCTGGTCAAACAACAAAGAGCCTTTTCTACTAGTTTTACATGGAAGGCCCGACTTCCGCTGAAATTCTTCAGGTAGACGAGTTGCCCGACCGAATAAACTGCCATTACTCCCGATGTGGGAATCTCTCGATCTTCGTTCGTAGGCCATAGTGTCATGAGATCGAGGGGTGTGGCTCTTCGTCCGCCGAACATTGCTTCGGCGGGTGTTTTTACCGTGTAAGATGAAACCGTCGCGTGTTCCTGGAACAAGAACCTGGCGATTCTTCACTGAACTGCTTCTTCCGTAAGCTTCAAGAGGGCTTTCTTCGTTTCGCACACAATCTGTTCTGCTTGCCCGTTAGTTGGAGGATGGTATGGTGCACTAAGGTGATGCCTGATGCCGGTTTTCTTCTCTTTTTTTTTCAAAAACTTGTTTATTTTATTTGAAGCAAGATTTGGCGCTTTATCAGAGAAAAGTATTTTCGGTAGGGCAAAAGTAGGAAAAACAGAGCGTAGAACGACAATGACGCCTTTGGACGTCGTGGCAGGCATCGTGTAAACTTCCAACCACTTAGAGTACGCATCGACAATGACTCCGCAAATGCGGATACGTTTCGCCACCCACCGACTGAATAAAGAATCGTTTTCAATTACTTTTTATGATGGCGCTGGACTTGAGGAAGACTTCGAGTCTTTCCACAAAGTTAGTCCAGGTGCCAGCAGTGTTCGAAAAGTCGGCAACGTCGGTAGCCACGTGCTGTGCTTCATACTGGACGTTTACCATTTGCTGAGAAGAAACTTGCTTGTTCGTCTGCCACGAGTCGTCCGATATCAGGTCATCACCGCTACTCCATCGCCCGACAGAACAGATCTTCATTGTCCGGATGTCGATAGTTAGGAATCACATGAACTTACAAATTACCGAACGCTCATAACTTGCCGTCGCTAAACGCCGTTCATTCATAGCCTCTTCATTGCAAATAAACGTCTTCCTATTTATTCTGATGGTTTTCATCATAATCCTCCTAAGCTGTACTTACAAAATTATGTGTGTCAGTAGTTCCGAAAATATTGGGACGGCGTTTGTTTTCTGGGAACCCTATAATGTAACAACCTTTACAACGTCTTCCGGATCTCGTGAAACACAATATTTTGTGACGTTACTTTTCAGTCGTCATTATAATGGTGAGGTAAGTACCCTAAATCGCGGAGCAGTTTACTTGACGTCCGCTTCCACTGGTATTTTGGAAGATTGAGTCTACTGAGCGTGCATTCCTGCAAAAGAAGTTTTCAATGATATAATATTGATACGTCAATCAACAAGTGATTCCATCTTGGTAAGATTTATTGCGAAAACCCGTGACAACCGCCGAACCACAATTATACCCAGCCTGACATTTTCGCACACAGGAGTTTGCTAGGCCACGCTATTTGAACCAGCTGAGCACAGCTGGCAGCGGCGCGAGCAAGGCCACGAGGGGAACGTGATGGTGCTCGAGCCATCCCTCCGTGAACCATTGTTTCGGCCACCCCACGGGTGCGTGTCGCCATCTATTGGTTGAACTAACGCTTTGTTCAAGATGGCTGCCGTGGGACCGCAGCCTTAAGAGGCGCCACTCTTGACTTTGCGGTAATTAAGGTAGTCCCAACGTGCCCGCTGTTATCTTCGATTCTGACATAGGTCCATGCTCCATATGCCTGCGTGCTGGCGTCCACGAATATGTGCAACTGGACTTCTTTAAACGGTTTCATTAGTCCATCCTTAACGTGCCTTGGCATATGTACTGCGTAGATTGTAGGAATGTGTCTGCACCAGGTTGGACCATTCGACATATAGTTCCTCGGGTAGTTTTTCATCCCAGTTCACTTCCAGTTTCCATAGTTTCTGGAAGAGGAGCTTAGCTCGTATAGTGGAAGGGGCAATGAATCCCATGGGATCAAATATTCTTGACGCAGCTTGCAGAATGGAACGCTTGGTGTCCACTTTTGTGTGAAAGAACGATGTAAGAGAGTCCACCGAAAACTTGAAACTGTCGCTGTCCTTCTCCCAAATCATTCCCAGCACCTTGGAGACTCTGGACAGCTTAAGGTCCCTGTTTGCCGGTACCGCATCCACTTCCGTTTCGTTCATTATGCGCTGCACGTGCTTGTCATTTGAGGCCCATTTTCTTAAGTTCGTGCTTGCATCAGTCACGATGGAGTTAGACGTCTTGTATAGTGTAATCGCTTCTTCGACCTTGTCGGCACCCATCAAAATGTCATCGACATAAAAAGAGCTCCTCATCTTTTCAGCAATGCTCTTTGCAGCAGTCACATTTTTTAGGTGATGTTGAATTGTCCCAGACAGTAGAAAAGGGCTGGAGGATACTCCGAAAGAGACTCTGGTCATTCGCCATTCGTGTAAGCTTTCTAAATCAAATGACCGGGTAGGCTCATTTGCAAACCACAGGAATCTGACCACATCACGGAATTTTCACTGATTTTTATCTGAAGGAAAACCTTTTCAATATAAGCTGTTAAGGCGATGGCATACCATCTGAACCGAAGAAGGATCTGGAGGATGTATGGATTCAGGTTTGGTCCCTTTTCCAGGCAGTCATTGAGAGACTTGCATCCTTTTGCATGTGATGAAGCGTCGAAGACTACCCGTAGCTTTGTGGTTGCAGACTCCCCAGGGACAACTTCTCGGTGTCTGTAATAGATGGATAGATGGCATGTAATAGATGCGTTTCTTGTTATCACGTTCTAAGTCGGATGGCACAACTTCCGCATGACCTAAGTTTATATACTGACGGATGGTGGTGTCGTACAGAAGAAGTAAACCTTCTGTGGATGAAAGTCGTCTGAGAAGCGAAAGCCATCGTGAGACTGCTATGTCTGCATGGTTCTCCAAAGGCTCTATGCAATCCTGCTTCCAAGGCAACGCTACTTCGTACCGTTGGCCATCTTTGACTATGTTTCCTTTGAAATATGCGCAGAGGTTTAGATTGTCGTCCGTAGCTTCCTTAGCCGAAATTCCCATGACATTCAGCTTCCAGGAGACTTTTAGTAATTGGGATGTCATTTCATCCTCGGTCAAAGTTTGGGTGTTCAGCACACACACCATCAAGGTCGATGCAGACGTCAAGATTCCTTTCGGTATAGACGGTCCCTGCAACGTCCAACCTATTTTCGTGTTGACTGCCACCAGCCCCTCGCTTTCCTTACATCTCACAACCTCTCCTGTGAGGATTTCCCAAACTTAGTCGGATCCAATAAGTAAGCTAATTCCAGGCTTAACTTGCACTTGTGGAACCACTGTGTCATCTGCTAGATTTTTATTTTGCAGGCGTTAGAACTCTGCAAAACTGTCCTTAGAAATTTGCGCTGCAATGTTCTGGCAAATAAACGGAATAGTTACCGCTTCGATTAAGCACTCGCTATCGTCAAATTGACTTTTGAGGCGGACCTCCACTACATTGCTATGTTTAAGTTCCTTGCTGGTAGTGCCGCCAAACGTGTTCAGTTTAAGCTTCGTCTTCCGCAGAATCTTAAGATTCAATCGCTGCGCCAAGTGTTCTTGAATAAATGATCGCTGACTGCCTCCGTACAGAATTCCCCTTATATATCGGCCGGTGTCCTTGTTGATGACCCATGCTCTGAATGTCTGTAGGTGGACTCGATCTCCGATTGTCCGTTGGCACGAGTCATCTCTCTTTTCATACGGCTTAGACGAAGACAGACAAGCGACTGCTCCTACTTTCGTTCGTGTGTATGATGGGTTACACATAGTGACGGCATGTCGACCACCGCATGAAGAGCAGATCAATCTTTTTCGGCAATCCCTAGCACGATGCCCTTTTGTAGTACACCGGAAGCACCTCCCATCACTTCCCAACATCTCCTTTTTATTATATAGCGTCTCCTGAGCATCGCAAAATTCTGTCTCGTGCTTCTTCGAGTGACAAAGAAGGCATTGCCCCGGCGCTGAAGGTACCAACTATGAAGCGCTGATGCCGCCGGCTGGGACTGCTCCTTCGTTTCGTCTGTTTGGTCCTTGCCTCGAGCTACGGGGTGGCCGCTTCGCTCTCCGCTTTCTACTTCAATGCGGAGAAAACTGAGAATCTCATTCAGAGTCGAAGCGGCAGTAGATCTCTCTGATGCGGAACCGTCGCCCTGCATGAATTCTGCGTTGTTTGAGAGCTTGTAGTTGACTTGCCGATGATATTGCACGACGATGTCATATGGCATTGCATTCGTCAGAATGTCGCTGAGCATTGCCGCAAAACTTGCAGTTGGTACATTTAGGGCGTTGAGGCAACGTATGTTCAGCTGCGTTGAATCATAAAGCTTGCGAAAACCTCGGGAGTCAGCCAAAGATCGAATTTGAGGGAGGTTTTGAAGTGCTAATAGGTGCTCCTGCTCTATTCTTTTTGTATCTCCGAAGCGCTGTTTCAGGAGTTTAATAGCATCTGCGTAGCACCGCTCGGATGTTGGTAACCCGGCAATTGACGATGCTGCATCGCCTGCGAAGTAGCGTCGTAAGTAATGGAACTTGTCAGTTGTTGACAATGCCCGACTTGAGTTGATTGTTCCATCAAATTGCTCCCAGAAGGTGTGCGAGGGGTTGATGTCGCCTTTAAAAATGGTTATGTCCAGTTTCGGAAATCTTGGACCACTCACAGGGGCGATACTTTCTTAAGCGCCTTGTAGTGGGGCCGTTGTAGGAGGAACAGGGTTACGTTTGGCGATCTCCAGGTGTTTGATCTTGTATCGCAGCTCTACGAGAACCCTGATGGCGTGGTCTTGGTATTCGGCTACCGAAGCGTACTCATTTTCCAGATCCGTTGTCGGCAATAGTGGCTCCAGCTCTTCGTTGATGCAGTCTAGCTCGATGTTATTGGCAGTCAGCCGATCCTTGACCGCGTGGAGCCTGCCTAAGTCTGTCTGTGGATCGTTCAAGATCGTGTCGGCGTCGTTAATCAGCCGCGTGTTCTGGGCTCGTCGGGCTTAACGCTTGGCTTTCAACCGATCCATGGCTATATGTGAAGTCAGTGGTCAGCTGATGCCGTTTCCAACCTTGTAGATCTCTGAGCCGAAGAGTTTTTCTTCGGCAGTGTCTATTCTGCCGGCAGCCGGCAGAATAATTTTTCCGAAATTCTACCGGCAGTCACCTCCGGCGCGTGTATCAGTGGGGCCCCCCCCCTCCCCCTCCTTTAGCGGCGACAGTCTGCGGCTGCTCATCAGAAATATATTGACCTATTTGGCCCACCAGTACCACCGCATCGCGGCGGTGTGCCGGCCGG
Organism: Ixodes scapularis; assembly: GCF_016920785.2. Taxonomy (NCBI): domain Eukaryota; kingdom Metazoa; phylum Arthropoda; class Arachnida; order Ixodida; family Ixodidae; genus Ixodes; species Ixodes scapularis. The sequence goes on from NW_024609835.1 coordinate 173,792,466, forward strand.
CCCAAGCCCCGCAGTCCTCCATTCACCCCCAAAAAGGAAGTGTTTCGCCCACATTTTTTTTTTTTGCGTGTTCTTTTTTTAGTGTTATTTCTAAAAGAGAGATGTCGTAAATATCGCCTAATACCTCAACAAAAAACAAAAGTCCGAAAAAAAAAAAAATTTCCTCGGGGGTTTGAACTAAGATCCTGCTGTGTACGAACCGCACATCTTACCCACTGAGCTAATCCACAGCTTAGAATAGGCGTGTTTACAATCCGTTTTATACGAGACCCAAGAGGCGACTACTGCAGGCACTTTTTCCCCCCGGTTATTCTGCCGGCTGCCGGCAGAATAGACACTGCCTTTTTCTTCGCGTTACTCCTCCCGGTCGTAATGCTTCCGTCGTTTGGCTCTTTGTGATCGAGGCTCCGCTGGCAATAAGATTTCCGTTTCACTTGCCTTTGCAGCGTCTTGTTGAGCACGAAACGGTGACTTGAAGTTCTCTGCCGGGTTTCGGCACCATGTGGAATTCTTAAAGGAGCTATGCAACAATTTTTGTACTTTGCGCAAATACCGCTTAAAACGGATCCCTAACGTTAATGACCTATGAAACACGCGTTCGTTTTTCACCCCACGCAATAGAAGTCCCAGAAAAAAAATTAAAGAAAAACGAGCAGCGTTCACCCCCTCAACTCGAAGCCAGAACAAGCGGCCACGTGATCTGGAGCCGATTATATGCCGCCAGTGTTGATCACAGCCACGCGCTGGGGTTGGCAAAGCGCAGGACACGCGCTGAGTTCCAGACATTGTTATGGCTCGGCTGTTGTCGTCGTTGCAGCGATTGGACACGGGTCACAACCCGAATACTTCTCGAGCTAGCAATTGTCACGAGCCTAAGTCGAGTGCCCACGCAATGCTCGGGTCCAATCTATGAACCGCATTCAAATATCGTCACTTGGGTGTACTGCGATCCCCGAGTTACGTCATCAAATTTTGCAAAGGAGAGACTGAATGAAAATGATCGCTTTTGTCCTTGAAATTACACCGCGACAAAGGAGTTTCTTGGCCCATGGCGTTGCGTGTGAGTATCCTTGAGTCCCAGGTGTGCCAGTAAGCTCGTGTAGAGAGAAAAACATTCCAATTGAATATCGTTGCACAGCTCCTTTAACGACCTATCGGTGGGACGGTGTACTTTAGCAGCAAAGGGTCTATGCGACGGTTGGGTTTAATGGTAAAAAGAACAACACCCTCATCTTCCTCAATCTAAAGTCTCGATCAGTCTTCAATCCCTCGTGCCTTCTTCATTCTTCTCTTCATCTTCCTCAACAGCATGGTTTCAATTATACTCCGTTTCATCTTATGTTGTACCGCAGCGAAGGCTAGAAGCGCGAGCTCATAGCATTGGCAGCTGCCCTTAATGCACGAGAGCTTGTGCCGTCGAGATGTGCCCCAGAGCAAGGACCCCGCGCTTGTAGCTTTTCCTGCGGTACATAATAAGGTGAAATAGAGCATAGAAAATTGCTCAGCATCATCAAAAAAACACTATATCAACAAATTGTAGAGCGATAGAAGGCACCGGAAGCATTTTACGGCTTCCTAAAAAACCGCGAAAATTCGACGGGTTTTTAAGTTTCGGTTTGCTATCGGAGCGCAACTCGTCCCCGGTGGCACCGCGCCCCTTGGAGAGATAGTGAACCCAACCTCTGCTGCGCTGTCATCGCGCGACGCAGCAGAGGTTGGGTTCACTTAGAGTAACTGTATAGGCTCTGCTTGCAGAGCCAGAGTATCGCGTTCCTTTTCCTTTCGCCGCCATCTCCGTATTGGCGGAGGAGTGTTCACGTGTGCAGAACTGGATCCGACCTTCGTGCGGGAAAGCGGCCTTCCAGAGCGCCGAGTTTCGGGGGGAACATATTTTCCGCTTTGCGTTCGCAAAATATAGATCCTAGACCAAAATCGAACGAACCGAAAGCTTCCTATGTCATTGACCATTATGTGTATCAACTGGGTACAGTACAATCCCATTTTTTTTTAACGCGAGCGATGTTTTGAGACATTGGTTTTCAGGGTGTGTGAAGCAGACGACACGGACGACGATCGCGTTCCCCGCGTGTGCGGCTCTCGCGGAGTGATACGCGATACCGAAACGCGACCGGCACATCCGGCCATCTTGGCGAGTCGGCGAGCTCTCGTGTGAAAGCGGAGGGACGGAGTTTTCATCGGCCGCTACGTCGTTTACCGCATTAAATTTTGCATGTGCGTAGAAAGAGCCCCGTGAAAATGACAGGCTGTAGTGTTACGAAGTGCACAAATCGCGCAGACAGCGGCAAGAGCTTGTGCCGGATTCCAACGGCGAGACAGGATGTGAGACGCCGCCTCGTCTGGCTTTTTCGTATGGGAAGATCATTTTTAATCATTGTCTGCCCTTTTACAATACCCCAAATGATTTCTGCTGGCAGTTGTGTGGATAAACATGTTTAAGAGACTGTTAGTTCTGTGCCTGTTCGCAATTTCTTCAAGGGACCCTGTCGGTGGTAGTAAAGCAATTTAATAGGTTCAGCAAAATGTTCAAAATAGAAGAGAAAGCGAAATATAGGTTGGTGTCACACACCGAAAGTAGACAGAGCTCTATCGCCCTATTCTCGGGGCGGAATATACTGGTCAATAGAAAAATAGTCAATCTCGGCATCATTCTGGTCCTTTCAACGAATTTGACTGCGTTTTCAGACTTGTCCGCAATAAAAGTGGAATGTCGGCGGACTTTTTTTTTTATATTAAGCAGTTTGCACCTTGCGGCATCTCCCAAAGTTTGGAGCACCGTCTAACATTTATTATTCGCGAGCCCCTAATGTTTGCGATTCAAGGGAAATCAAAATTTAGCCAAACTTGAAAGCATGCGAAAATTTTGGTCTCCAAGAGCTCTCAATTCGGGCGTCTCGAATTCGTGAAAGGGCAAAAACTTCGGATGGAAAAGAAAGAGAAAGTTGTACACTATTTTAGCATGAAAGTGGGGGTGCTCTATATTCCTCAGATTCGCATATAATTGGAACGCACGAAGGTAAAACACTGTTCCGCCTACATAATATCACATAAACTGCCTGCTGAAAAAAAAAAAAAAAAAATCACAGGCTGAGCAGCGCGGCACTTGCTCTTCGATTGAACATAAGAGGAAAATAAGTAGGCCTGCGTTCTTTTGCTTCTTGCGATCGCTCGAGGGGAAAGGTCCTCCAAAAGTTGGGCAGACAGGGGGCTCACGGCGCTATCTGCGTCCCAGCAACAGCGACTTGAAGACTTCACTTCACACGCGACCCGCGGTAGCCGCGGGTGCGTACGCGGGTGCGCTTTTTGCGAGAGGGAGACAGGAAACGACGGGACAACGATCACGGCGCATGCGCGGCTCGTTGCCGCAGGCCGCGCTATTTTCTTTCCGCAGCGCGCCACAGCACGCCGCTGCACGCCGCCTCGAGTCTGCGTTTTCGTGCCCCTGCAAAAACCGACCTTGGCTTCCCGCAGTGCTTGGCTCCAGAATGGCACCATTGCGGTACTCCGCTCCGCAAGCAGAGCATATACAGTTATTCTAGGTTCACTATCTCTCCACGGGGCGCGGTGCCACCGGGGACGAGTTGCGCTCCGATAGCAAACCGAAACTTAAAAACCCGTCGAATTTTCGCGGTTTTTTAGAAAGCCGTAAAATGCTTCCCGTGCCTTCTATCGCTCTACAATTTGTTGATATAGTGTTTTTTTGATGATGCTGAGCAATTTTCTAATTGAAACCATGCCCTTAAAAACAATATTAAAAAAGTTGATTACGCAAAAATAATTAACGATCTAATTATCCCGGACTTTAATAACTTTCCTAAATAATCCCCTGGCCCAGGACCAAAACGACACAAACCGGGTGGTTTTGCGAAGATTTTTAAAAATCCTAAAAATTAGGGCGTTAAAAAAAAAAAAAAAAAAACTGTCTTCGGGAGCAAACTACCAGCCATGGCGGACGTCAGGAATTGCCAAAAACATACTAATTAACCAGCTAATTAGTTAAGATTTGTTAATTACTTTTTAATCGGTGGAAATAGACATATGGTTCAATTTAGAAAGTTGCTGCGCGTTATCGAAAACGACTCAATCAGTCATTTTCAGAAAGACTTTGAGCGCGTGAGAAGAGTAGTAGCGCACTAAGTTTATTACTCGTGGAGCAGGTACGAGGCTAGTGGTTGCGGTAAGGTGCCCGCGCGATTTTCCCGCCTCTTATTTAGCCCCAGCCTTGTACCATTCCACGAGTGGTAACTTTAGTGCGCTACTACTCTCCTCACGCGCTCAAAGTCTTTCTGAAAATGAATGATTTAGTGACTTTAGATAACGCTCAGCAACTTCCTAATTGGAACCATATGTCTAATTTCACTAATTAAAAAAGTTAATTAACAAATTTTAATTATTAGCTGGGTAATTAGTATGCTTTTGGCAATTCCTGACGTCCGCCGTGGCTGGTAGTTTGTTTCCGAAAACAGTTTCTTTTTTTTTTTTTTCAAACGGCCTAATTTTTGGGATTTCTAAAAGTCTTCGCAAAAACACCCGATATATATATATATATATATATATATATATATATATATATATATATATATATATATATATATATATATATATATATATATACATATACAATGTGTCACACTAAAAAAAGTTTGTGTTTTTTTAACCGCAAAATAAACTAGGCGTCGCCGAACGCTCTGTCTCCTCCCAAAGGTAGCGCTAGGGGTCGCAACCAGGGTGTCGAACCGGAACCGAACCGAACCGAAAACCGGAACCGAACCGGTATTTTTTCCGGAACTGAACCCGAACCCGAACCGTTATATTGTTATCGTGGTGAACCCGAACCGGAACTGAACCGGAAAAAAAAATAACGGTTACCGGCTCATGTCAAAACAGTTCGGCCACGGGCTGCTGACAATGAATGTGCTATCAATGCCATTTGTTTTTTAAGTGCCGTCAACTGACACACACCCTCGCTTACATATTTTTCTTCTCCACTCAGTCTTAGGAATATAAACGCTGCATCCATGAATCTTGACAAACGCTGCATCCATCAATCTTGACATAGGAACCAGTATTGCGCTGGTCGCGGCTTGCACGGAAAAAAGAAAATTGAAAAGCTGTGCAAAAAAAAAAAAAAAAATCGCGTTACGGGATTTTATTTTTCTACAATCTCGTAAATCCTAAATGCTGCTGTGTGCTTATTTCATAACACGTTTCTAGAACGCGCGAGTTCTTGAAGCTTGCTACCATCGGAATGAGAAAAGAAAAGGCTGTGGAGTTTGATAATAATGTATCCGGTTTCGTATAGGCACTTAGAAGCTAACATATTTGTGAGACAGCAAACTCTTCTATTTTAATATTTATCCTATTACGTCCTTCTGGCGTTGCGTTCGGTGAAGTGTTCTACTTCTGTAAGGGTCTAATTTGAGTTACCGAAGGCTAGTTCAAATAAAGAAAGCTGTATTTTCTCCCCACTGTTCCTTCGATTGCTTACACGCCGAGGTGGCGGGATAGTTAGCAAGTTCTACTTGTAAGTGGGTTTGTAAGGAGGTTGCGGATTTTACAGCTACTGCGTCGGACCCATTTAGATGAAGTCCGAATGCGTAAACGTCGGTGAGGTAACCTTTGAGTGCACATAAAGAAACCATTCCTGGTAGAAATCCCTGAGCCTTACACTACGATGTATCCCGTTTCGTATTTGCTGATTTCAGATGTTTTATTTATAATTTATTTTGATGTTGCAATTTGTCATTTATAATTTCCGAACCGGTTTGCGAACCGGTTCAGCGCCCCGAACCGGTTCGCGAGCCGGTTCGCGGATCGAATTAATCGAACCGGAACTGAACCTGAACCGTAACCGAACCCGTATTTTTTTCGGTTCGACACACTGGTTGCAACCAGATGCCAAAGTTTCAGCCCGATCCGATACCTTATTCAAAAGTTATAGGTGATTTTCTGAAAAGTTCAATGGAAAAATGGTGGCCGACAGAGTTTTTGAATACATGGGGCTCTATGGGGCGCCGGAAACTGAAAACTGGCAAAAGTTGGCTCCATTTTCCCATTGAAATTTTCAGAAAATTACTTATAACCTTTGAATAAGGCATTGGATCTGGCTGAAACTTTGGCATCTCGTTGTGACCTTGAGCGCTATCTTTAGGAAGAGAATAAACGTTCAGAGATACCTAGTTTATTTTTGCGGTAAAAAACAAACAAACCAACCCGTAAATTTTTTTTGTGACAGTTTGTGTATATATAATTGTACCGCAATACTTTTTTTAATTTAGTTTTTTTTAGAGTAGATCGACTCGCCGGTCACTCGACCAACACGGGAAGCATGCCGCCGGCGTGTGCCCACTACAATTAAGCCACCTATTGTCAAGCACTGAATTTAAGGGAAAAAATAACGAAGTGAACAACACAAGACTAAGAATTATGTTGACTTTAGCCGATTACTGACTAGGAATGCAGATATTGTTTTAACGTTTGCTGCTATTACACCCGCGGAACGAGCACCGGGCAACATGGCTTGAGTAAGCTTATAACTGCGTGAATCTGAAACCGAAACTGATCGGGAGCATGCGGTGTAGTGTTACTTTAGCCGATTACTTTCATATCATGTTTCCCTTCAAGGTGCTAGAAATTGGAAGACTAGACACCGGCCAATTTAAATATACAAAACACTTGTATACCAATAATATTTGCAAAAACTCTTTGCATTCATGTAGTAAACAGGGGCACTCAATTGCCTGCTCCTTGTCAGAATATGGTAGGGCATATATACTAATCGGGTCGGTAGGGAGGTTAGAGTAGAGAGTCGCGGAAGTGTTCTGTTAGAGTTGTTTGTGCCTTGTTGTACTGTTGATATGTATGTGCCTGTAACAGTGTTTCGTACCTTGCAAGATTGGTGTTTGTGTTGCGTGTATGTTGGTGTATGAGTAGTAGTTCCAGTGAGTTGTCCCGTTAATTAAAAATAATTTAAATACTCTTTCTCTTTAGCGCCATCTAGCGGTTATTAGTACACTTCCTCGGTGACGCAAGCTGCTGCTTAATTTAATAAGCCAAGTGTTGAGCAGTCCTGTAGCTATTGATTTCCAAAACAGCTAGCCTGGCTGGCCTGCGGTGCATTGGCCTTCCATCTCAGTTCGATAACAATCATAATAATTGTGCCACCCAGCCACCTACACGCTCCTTCTGCCCGGAAGAGCTGCGAAGTGCAGGCACACGTACCCACGAATGGATAAACACGTCGGTAGAGGTGGGCCCAAACAGGAATAGAGAAAAAAAATAGCGGTAGCGTTTGTGCGAATTGAACGCCTCGTCAATGTTGACGAAGGTGCTCAGCGATTCATAGCCGCATACGACAAGCATGCGTTGTGTTCAATAAAGTCAGCATGCCCATTCCTCGCGTAAAAATACAGCCAATCTGGCGAGATGCCGTCGGAGGCAATCGCAGCGATTCCGGCACACAGACTGCCGTCCTTACAGGGTATAGGTACCGTACCAGTGTCTGGGGACGGATGTTTAGAGTGTCTGATGGCGCTTGGAAGACGTCGAATAGGCGCATGTGCTCTATTCCCTCACTCGGCCGAAAAGCCGTGCTCTTCGCTAGGCTTTACCGGGGAATTCGAGCCTCACTAACCGGCCGCCATGTTGCTTTAGGGGTAGTTGAATTTGACTACCTGCTTTTTGACTACTTGTAGGGTCGTCATTTCTACTTTAGGGGTCGCTATATTTTGGGACAACTTTTTACCACCTCAAAGGTAGTCAGATACGACTACCTTTTTTCTTAGAGTGTACGTTCAGTGCGAATTTAGAAGCAGTCAAAAAGTGCAGGGTTCCTTCAAAGGGATGCTACAACGAAATTTCGGCGCTCATTTTTTGGTCTATATGTGTTCAAAAAAGCACCATCAAATTGAACATACCAATATCTTGTTAAAAAATCACGAAAAGGAATTTTAAAACGAATTAAACGATTAGCAAAGAGCACCTGGTGGATGTCGCTAACGCCTCGCTTGTAATGCCCGTCTAGCAACCTTGGCAGCTGGTGACGGAGGTTGTCTCGTCTCCGGCCACGACGAGAGAAGAGGGGCAGGAGGAACTCCCCTCTTCCCGAGAATGCCTTTTGTGTGTCACAGAAGTCGCTATCCTCAGCCTACAAGATTATAGCAGATTAACCCGTCACTCAAAATTGGTACAAAAGCAGCCGCTTCGGTGGCTGGAACGACTAGGCCATCCTCTCGACGTCAGCCTCGTCGTAGCTTTGTTCGTCTTGAGACGACCTACGTCACGATTGCGTTGGATGTCACGTGGTCTCCGCTGGGCCTTCTCCGAGCGCTTGCCAGAGTGGGCCGTTTATAACGAAATATAGAGCCACCAGGCTCAAAATAAAAACGTGCGATTGTCATTTACGGATATTGTGGATCATATTCAACCTATTTTTGAACACGACGGGAATATTTCAAATTTCGTTGAATTATCCCTTTAAAGGGATGCTACAACGAAATTTCGGCGCTTATTTTTTTGTCTGTATGTGTTCAAAAAAGCAGTATCACATGGAACATACCAATATCTTGTTAAAAAAGTCTCGAAAAGGAATTTTAAAACGAAATAAACGATTAGCAAAGAGCACCTGGTGGATGTCGCTAACGCCTCGTTTGTAATGCTCGTCTAGGAACCTTGACAGCTAGTGACTGAGGCTGTCTTGTCTCCGGCCACGACGAGAGAAGGGGGGAAGGAGGAACTCCCCTCTTCCCGAGAATGCCTTTTGTGTGTCACAGAAGTCGCTATTCTCAGCCTACAAGATTATAGCAGATTAACCCGTCACTCAAAATTGGTACAAAAGCAGCCGCTTCGGCGGCTGGAACGACTAGGCCATCCTCTCGACGTCAGCCTCGTCGTAGCTTTGTTCGTCTTGAGACGACCTACGTCACGATTGCGTTGGATGTCACGTGGTCTCCGCTGGGCCTTCTCCGAGCGCTTGCCAGAGTGGGCCGTTTATAACGAGATATAGAGCCACCAGGCTCAAAATAAAAACGTGCGATTGTCATTTACGGATATTGTGGATCATATTCAACCTATTTTTGAACACGACGGGAATATTTCAAATTTCGTTGAATTATCCCTTTAAAGGGATGCTACAACGAAATTTCGGCGCTTATTTTTTTGTCTATATGTGTTCAAAAAAGCAGTATCACATGGAGCATACCAATATCTTGTTAAAAAAGTCTCGAAAAGGAATTTTAAAACGAAATAAACGATTAGCAAAGAGCACCTGGTGGATGTCGCTAACGCCTCGTTTGTAATGCTCGTCTAGGAACCTTGACAGCTAGTGACGGAGGTTGTCTCGTCTCCGGCCACGACGAGAGAAGGGGGGAAGGAGGAACTCCCCTCTTCCCGAGGATCCCTTTTGTGTGTCGCAGGAGTCGCTATTGTCCCCCTAGAAGATTATAGAAGATTAACCCGTCACTCAAAATTCGTACAAAAGCAGCCGCTTCGGTGGCTGGAACGACTAGGCCATCCTCTCGACGTCAGCCTCGCCGTAGCTTTGCTCGTCTTGAGACGACCTACGTCACGATTGCGTTGGATATCACGTGCTCTAAGCTGGGCCTTCTCCGAGCGCTTGCCAGAGTGGGCCGTTTATAATGAAAAATACAGCCACCAGGCTCAAAATACAAACGTGCGATTGTCATGTACGGATATTGTGGATCATATTCAACCTATTGTTGAACACGACAGGAATATTTCAAATTTCGTTGAAGTATCCCTTTAAGGGATACTACAACGGCATTTCGGCGCTCATTTTTTGGTCTATATGTGTTCAAAGGAGCAGTATCACATCGAACATACCAATATCTTGTTAAAAAAGTCTAGAAAATGAATTTTAAAGCGAATTAAACGATTAGCAAAGAACGCCTGGTGGATGTCGCTAACGCCTCGTTTGTGATGCTCGTCTAGGAACCTTGACAGCTAGTGACGAGGTTGTCTCGCCTCCGGCCACGACGAGAGAAGAGGGGCAGGAGGAACCCCCCTCTTCCCGAGAATGCCTTTTGTGTGTCGCAGAAGTCGCTATTGTCCCCCTACAATATTATAGAAGATTAACCCGTCACTCAAAATTCGTACAAAAGCAGCCGCTTCGGTGGCTGGAACGACTAGGCCAACTTCTCGACGTCAGCCTCGCCATAGCTTTGCTCGTCCCGAGACGACCTACGTCACGATTGCGTTGGATGTCACGTGGTTTCCGCTGGGCCTTCTGCGAGCGCTTGCCAGAGTGGGCCGTTTATAACGAAAAATACAGCCACCAGGCTCAAAGTACAAACGTGCGATTGTCTTTTACGGATATTGTGGATCATATTCAACCTATTCTTAAACAGGACGGGAATATTTAAAATTTCTTTGAAGTATCCCTTTAAGGAGTGTATATTGCACACGACACTTACTCGCAGAGCAAGACAGCACCCAAATTGCAGCGGACGACGCCTCTCGGTCTTGACACCAGCACCACTGCTGCATCGCGACTGGCTGCTCCTGCCCTCGCTCGCCGATTCTGTCACCTCCCCTTCTAGCCACCATATCATAACTGCTGCCTTTGCAGCCATTTATTGAAGATAAACCTCTCCTTTCTCCACACCTTTTAGTTCAGAGATATCAAACTAATGGGTGTGGAGATCTTCACTAAATGGTTGCTAGTCCAGCAGTGTGTTTGTCCTCCTTTTTTTCTCTCCGTGTTTCTTCCTAAGTTCAGCTGGCGTATTTCAGAAGCATGAATACCATAAAACACTGTGGTTCTCACTCATTCATGTTTCGCGGACCCCTTGCGGATCGGCGGAGATGATAGAGGACTCCGTTCGGGATGAGGGGAAGGAAAACGTATAAGTTAATTATGATAATGATTTAATACACGGATATAACGAAGGGCTAGTGTGAAGTAGATTTCTCTGATTGACATACACACGAGATAACTCACCCAAAAATTGGAAAACGACAACTTTCATTGCCGGGGATGACTCATGAGGCAGGGCTTCGTAGACCATTGGAATGCCTTCGCGGACCCCCATTTGAGAACCACTGATCTAGCACATCACTGCACTTGGGAGACCTTCTCGTTGATGTGGACACAAAACTCCGAAGTATCACTCAAGATCACAACCATCGTTAATGTGAAGGTATCGTTGAGTCCAGACTCAAGGCTATCCATGGAGTTCTTTCCGAGGACGACCTTCTGGAAACAAGTGAAGAGCTTCTTAAATTACTTAAAGGTGCCGGCACTGTTGCAGCGAAACGTATTATGTTCTGAAAGGACGACCGAGAAATTCCATCGAAGCACGTCATCCTGACGTTCGAGAAACATGCCCTCCCCGCAGCTGTAAAAGCAGGCTACCTGCGCTACAGCATTCGTCCCTAAGTCCCCAACCCACAGCGATGTTTCCACTGCCAACGCTTTGGCCACGGATTACAGCGTTGCAGAGGAAAAGAGACTTCTGCAATGTGCAGAGGTAGGGATCACCTGTCTGACGTGACCCTAACCTCCGCATCACTTAAGCATCATATATCCTGACGCACGGGGGATTCCTGTGGCTTTTTTAAGCATCACATGTTGCAATCTCACGCTGTCTGCGACTTATTTTATTGGGGCAATTCCCACTTTTGTGTTTAAATAATTGAAACACATTCATTGAATTGTATGTCTCGAGAAATTCGCTAAAGCACTTGGATGATTGCAGACATGGGTCGGAGCATGGTGAACAGTTTCTTTAAACTCACAAAGAAGCAGATCCATCTAATGAACATATTTTAGAGTAATATCATAAACAAATCAATTGCCTGATGTTGACGTTACCATTATTCCTATGATGACATAAAGTGCAAGTTAAAGGTTTGTTATGCCTTTGTACAAGTTCCCCCATACAATCAAAAGGAACTGTTCTCGTATTGTTATGAAGGAAAGGCACACTGCTTGCAGAAAACACGCATAGTTGTTCTTTTTGCCGATTATTTTTCACCTTCCTTAATATCCTAAATGCACGATTGTAACTATACATTGGCCACTTATTTAGGTTGTTTTACCACTACCACAGGGCAAACTTAAGTTGCCATAAGTAAATGCTTCACTGTGCAGCAGGGCTAACGCTGATTCCTGTGCCTCCTCCCTCCTTAGATATTGCCGTCAATCAAATTAGCCAAATTTTGTTACAAAATTGACTGCACATGTTGTTCACATATTGAAGATATGCTATCACTGTAGTTTCAACTCATCGCTCTGCTCTCCCCTCGGTGCTTTGGCGAAGGCGTTCTATTCGTTTTTTTTTTCGGCGTTTTTCGCTTTATTTTGTAAAGCTTCGTCCAGTGCTTATATATACATCATATATAAGCATTGGACGACACTTTACAATATAAAGCGAAAAAGCACCGTAGAATGCGCCGAAAAAAACAAATGCAACGCCTTCGCCAAAGCACAGAAGGAAGAGCAGAGCGATGAGTTGAAGATACTTAATGGAAGCCGTGTCACGTGATTCCAAGATGGCAGTGGCATGCAACGGAGGAAAGAACTGGACACAGCACCAATTCAGAAAAAGGACATGAAAAGAATAAATTGACAAGTGCTATATATGACAGAATCTCCACTTCTATTCCCTTTTTACACATGCTATTCAGTATCAGCGGCACCGTGGCATAGCATGGTGCAAAATATGTCACTACCCTGCACCATGTGAGCATTGCTGTCATATTTTGGTCCCATTTCGCATCCTTTAGCACTTAGATATTTTTCCACTCACACTTCTAGAGGCCACAGAAACATATTATATATATATACATATTTTGTTTTTAAATTTTAGCTTCTATTGTTTTTTGAAGGTAAATTTCAGCCCTCTCGTTTCTAGTATGGGCATACATATCACCATTCTGCACTGTTTACGCTCACTAACCACAAGAAAACCACTATGTCCGTTGCAACTCAAGAAGGTAGGGCGAGGGTAAGACGGACCGGGGAGGAAGAAGCAGGCGGAACGCTGAAGAGAGGGGGACACCTCCTCTTCTTTTTAGCGTTCCGTCTGCTTCCTCCTCCCCTACCTTTCCACACTAACCGTGACAACATCTTAGTCACTCCGTCATCTGTCGCAGCTTCAGCTTACTCCTTTTCTTAATTGTTAGAAATTATCCACGCAGATTCATTGTGCACTATCTTTTACACTTTCTACTGGACTAACCAAGAGTTTTAACTTGTTTTATTTGGTGCAGGAGCCATCATCTCGTATATGATACTGAGTATACGTACTTGTGCACCTTTGAATGTGTTGCTTGCATTTCTTAAGTAAATCTGATTTTCTGTATCATCACCCCCAAGTGTAATGTATGGGTACTTTAATGGAAAATAAATGAATGTAAATGAACTTTTAAGCCGTGTGCACTGATTGCACCCAATAATGCACCGAGGAGTTTTCTTTTGTTGAATATGTTTTATATAGTCGACCATGATGATTATCTAAGTCTATGATACTAATTTTAGGGAACTGAAGTTTACACGATCCAGTGGAAGGGCAGCGTACAGAAGTAGTTGAAATATTCTGTATTTGGAGGTAAAGGGGTGGTGGTCTTGCAAGCAGCAATTAACGTCGCCCCAAGGTTATAAAAGAGTGTGCATTACTGTTAGTTTTGTAGATCTTGGAGAAAAGACTCCTTTGGCAAAGTTTGAAGCTGTATGCAAAACATCTCTTTTTTCGACATGCATGTTCAGTTGCTGTAGCGATTCACTGCAGTATGGCATCTGTTTATTTTATTTATTTAGTTATATACATAAAACACCTGTTTCTGCATATCACTCAAGAAAGGGTATAAATACAGTTCCAATATTCTCTAAAAACATAATAAAATCCTAAGAAAGAAAGTTCTACAGGCATACGATTGATACAATAACAAAATTACACCTATTACATTTTGAAGACAATTACTAGGATTAATAAAGACAGTGAGCATTTCTTAAAATTTAGCGGGGGAATAGTTTCTGTTACAATATTATTTGGCGAGATATCCAATTCCACAATTGTAAGGGTAGTATTGAGTTTGGAAAAAAAAAAGGTGAAGCATGAATGAATTGATTTTGCACACATTGTCAAATCTGGTGGAAACTTGTTCGAGGGTGTGGAAAAGGGTCGCTTTCATCTGCAGGTTGTGATAGTACATCTAATGAAGAAGCAGTAGTTTCGAAAGTGTACATCGCAACAAAAGTGTTGTATGAAAGTGGTATATGAATAGTCCAAAAAACATACCTTCAAGGCCGACGTACAGAATCGTCTCCTGTCGTGCAGAAAACCGGTTCCCATTTTGCTTCTCGCCGTTCACTCACACTCTTCTTCCCTCCCCACAGGAGTGAATCTCTGGACTACTCTACGCAGAAGGAAGGGGGGTCTTCCTCTTTCTAGAATGGAAAGGAGAAACTGAAGGAGAGTTTTTTCTTTCTGCTTGTTGGTTGGCCTTCACTACTGTTTTGGATGCTCTCCATCTTCTTAGTGGGATAACTTTCAAATGATGACCGTATTGATGATGCATATTCAATTTGTGATCATATCAGGGTTGTGTAGGCCAACATTTCTATTTCTGGTTAAGCGAGTTTGAGGTTACGTCTTAGATACCCAAGTGTGCAATTTCTTTAATGCGACTGTTCTAATGAGAAGTCGCTGGTGAGGAAAAGTTCTATATACTTATATGATGCGCAGTGACCAATGCTAATGCTACTGAGGTAGTAAGGGAAACCAGAGGAGGTGGTACTTTGTGTGAATGTTAGTAACTTTCATTTTTCCATGTTGAGGCTCATCTCCAGGTCATCACTCCACTTGTGATTATGTTTAGGTTGCTTTGTAGTACTACATAATCATGTGGGATTTTTTATATATCTGTAAATGATGCATTCATCTGCAAAGAAATTCACAGGGGATGATAGTCACTTTGTTGAGTCATTTATATTTACGAAACTGCGGGCTACGGCAACGCAGTTTAGATGCCTGGCTCACCCGTCATGTTTCTACAGGTGCTGTTGCTGATTACCTTGGACGTGTTATCGGCTGTCCCTTCGGAACGGCTGTGAACGAATGGAACGTGAACGTGTCTGGCCGCACGGATCGTGCGCCTGTGGAACTCAGTTTGCCTTTGTGTTCGTCACATCTTCCGAGTTCACCGCCACGTTTGGACACTTCGCCGTTCGTCGTCCAGCAACAAGGGTCCACGTCAGCTGATTCAACCGCACAAAAGCACGCCCTTTTCACCGATGCTTCGAACCACGGCACCGCAGTTTCGATGCCTCGCTCACCCGTCATGTTTCCACAGGTTAGTTACTACGATACCCACGGTTACCGTGAGGATGTTTGTTTACTAGCGGTGTCGTGGCCATCCCATTTCTTGAAATGTGTTAGCGCGGCTGTGCTTTATCTTTGGCGCCTCCTTTTGCTCAGTGGTGATATGGAGGCAAATCCTGGGCCAATAAGGAACAGGAGGCTAAGCTTGACCTTGTGACTAATGTGGTGCAACGACTCGAGATTAGCAATGCAAGTGTCCTTGATTCCATCAATAAGCTTTTACAGAATTATATCACCCTAAAGGATAACTTAGCATCGTTAACGAAAAGAGTCCAAGAGCTGGAAACTAATTGGCGGAGATGGCTCCTCCACCTCAGGCTTCCGCAAACGTCGATGAGAATATTTCCAAACTGCAGGACAAGATCGATGACTTAGAAAATCGCTCCCGCCGATCAAATGTTCTTTTCTTCGGGGTAACGGACACGGATGAGTCTGAGACGTGGGAGTGTCGGAACGCCTTGTTACCGAGTTTTGCTCAAACCGGCTTGGCATCACGGTTTCATCTGTCGCCAGGGCTCACCGTCTAAGCGGTTTCTCGCCCGCTAAAAAGCGACCAATCATTGCCACATTTTACAATGATAAAGATGTGTAATTGGTGTTAGGTCAAGGCCTCAAACTAAAGAACCCACCATTTAGCGTATCACGTGACTACTCTGAGGCCGTCCGCGACAAACGCCGTAAACTATTGCAGTTTTCGAAAACAATAAAGGAAGATGATGACCGTGTTTGCGTTGCTTTTAACAAACTTTTTGTGAACAATCACCTGTACATGTGGGACATTGATATCAATGCCGCTGTGCATGTTCCTCGGCCTACCAATGCCGCAGTACTTGTTCCTCGGCCTACTACAGCATGATACAGGCCCCCCCCCCCCCCCCCTCCCCCGCCCTCCAGACAGAAGTATCTTCCTTGTTGCCGCGATCAAAGCGTTCTTCCCCTCATAGTGTTTGTTTTTTGTACACCAATATAAGAAGCATCCTCCCCATAAGTGTCGCCCTTTCTTCACTCGTCAATTCATGCTCAGCATCACTGATTGCGCTGACTGAAACGTGGCTCAACGACACCGTTCACGATAACAACATTTTTGTCAGTGGGCCCGTTTACAACTTTTTTCGCTGTGATAGGCAGAATCGGAGAGGTGGTGGTGTCCTTATTACGTTGAGGAAGGAGTTCCTTGCGGTCCTAATTCACATTAAGTCTTTCCTGGAATGCGTATTCGTCTCTTTGCAGTGTGGTTGCGCTAAAATAATTGTTGGTGTTTTCTATTGCCCTCCTGATATGAAAGAGGCATTCTCGTGTGAATGTCATCGGATTTTGAGTAAAGTTTGTATTAGATTTCCTAAATGTGTGTTAATTATTTTTGGAGAATTCAATTTCCCTGTCATAAACTGGTCGACTCTATCTGTTGCGGCTACCGAAACTGAGGCCCATGCTTTCCTCCACTCTTGTCTAGACTTCTCATTATCTCAACTCATTACACTTTCCACGCGGCGCTCTAACACTTCTGCGAACGTTCTTGATTTAATTCTAACCAATGACCCCAACATCTGTTCCGACATACTTCACCCAGACAGGCTTTCTGATCATGATGTTATTACCGGTAGCATTGTTCGTTCGCTTAACAAAAGTACCACCGATAAGCGGATCAGATGTTACAACAGAGCCAATTTTGATGGGCTTAACTCCGACCTATCTCTTTTCTCAAAACAGTTCCTGCATCAATTTATGTCGCGCAGTGTCGAAGAAAACTGGGTCTTGTTTAAAAATACGTTTACTAATCTAATTGATAAGTTTATTCTTATAATATAAAGTGCAAGAACAGTGCCCCTTGGTTTAGTCAGCAGCTTCGACGACTAAACAACAACAAAAAAAAGCGCTTGTTCAGACTAGCAGATAAGAACAAGCTATCAGTTTCTTGGCTCCGTTACAAAAGGTGTGACAGTGATTACCAGTCGCTTCTTAAATCCACTCAACGTCATTTCTTTCATCATGACTTGTCGTCTTTACTCTTAAATAACCCTCAACGATTTTGGCGTGTAGTTAATCCAAGTAGTCATCTTGAACTGTCTCTCATCGACAACAATGGCGTTTCAGTTCCACAGTCAGAGTGTGCTCACCTCCTTAATGAATTTTTTTCATTGGTGTTTACTTGTGGGGACAGCATTTCATCTCCCACGTTAAACAGGCTTAATAATATGTCTATGTCCTAAATAGTCATTGAAGAGGCCTGTATTTTGTCTCTACTAAATAAGCTTAAATTATCATCTGCCTTTGATCACATCGGTATAAATAACAAGATACTTAGAAATACTGCGCAAGGCTTTTCTGGCATCTTGACAGCCATTTTCTCGCAGTCATTTTCGACAGGTCTAATTCCTCAAGACTGGCGTATAGGTAAGGTAATTCCCATCTTCAAATCTGGTGATCGATCCTCCCCACTGAACTATCGAGCTATCTGACTAACCAGCACTATTTGTAAACTTCTGGAGCACAACATACATTCTCAAGTCATGCGCTATTTAGAGGACCATAACATTATTTTCAAGTATCAGCACGGTTTTCGCAAGGGTTACTCATGTGACATCCAACTTGCCGGTTTTGTTCCCGACTTGCATACATCTCTTGATGCTGGTTCACAAGTTGATGCAATGTTTCTCGACTTCTCGAAGGCTTTTGACTGCGTTCCTCATCACAGGTTTCTACTAAAGCTTGCACAGTTCAACATTCATTCTAATGCTCTCTCATGGATAAAAGACTTGCTCTCAAATAGACTTCAGTTCACTTACCTTAACAACTCTAAATCCTCTTTTGCCCAAGTGACATCTGGAAATCCCCAGGGTAGCGTGCTGGGTCCATTACTTTTTCTCATATACATTAATGACCTACCCACTTGCGTTTCATCTCATGTCCGCCTTTTTGCTGACGACTGCGTCATCTACCGTAACATCTCTTCTAACACCGATCGCCAAGCTCTCCAATCAGACCTGGACCAGTTAACCACGTGGTGTTCTTCGTGGCTAATGACCCTCAACCACAACAAAACAAAACATGTCGTTTAACAAATGCTCCTCTCAGACTCCAACTTCTTACCTTCTGAATAACAATACTGTTGAACTCACTTCTACCTATAAGTACCTGACTGTCCACTTTCAGTCTGATTTGTCCTGGCACTACCATATTGATATCACCCTTGCTTCTGCTAACCGTTCTCTTGGATTCATAAAGCACGATCTTAAACAAGCACCCGCTCACTTACGTAAAGTTGCTTATATCGCTCTAATCCGCCCTAAAATTGAATATGCTTCTGCCATATGGGATCCTGATCAAGTCTACATTATAAGTAACATTGAGTCGCTGCAAAACCGTGCTGCGCGTTTCATTTTCTCTGACGACTCTCCATTTTCCAGTGTCACCGCATTAAAAAATTAAGCTGTGCTGCATGACCTATCACGCCGCCGTAAACATGTCCGTCTGTCACTATTTCACAAGCTCTATCACCATGCCTCGCTTCACGACGATTTTTTTAAAACACCACCCAATATCTTTCCACGTCGTGATCATTCATTCAAAGTAGCGCGCATCACATTCCACTCATCTAGTTACGCACGATCATTCATACCACGAACCATAATCGACTGGAACAATCTACCGACCCACATTGCAACGTAACTAGATATGTCTAACTTTCAAGAGCTCGTGCGTAGTTATACTAATACTTAAGGTTTTTTTTTAATTCCTTGTTCTCATATCGTCTTTTGTATAATTTGTGTTTTATCTGTGTACTATATATTTGCTTGCTCCCCCCCCCCTATGTAATACCCTCATACAGACGGCCTTTAGTAGTATTTTGAAGAAATAAATAAATAAATGTATGCTGAAAATAATAATGGGCCTAGGGTAATACAATTCCCTGAATAATGGGCCTAGGGTACTACAGTTCCCTCCTGTACACCCGAGGTTACAGGGGACTTACACAACATATTGTTAATGAGAGCGTAGTGGGAGCGAATCTTCAGGAACTCCGTGATCAAATTGATTATGGATAGATGAATTCTAAGATGGGTTAGTTTTGCAATGTGTCGCTGACGAGGGACCCTGTATTTGATTTTGAGAAGTCTAGAAACATGGTGTAAGTTGGAAGATTATTTATCAAGGTAGTAAAGAATATCCTGGGCAAAACGCAACAGCTGTGTTTCACAAGGATTTTAGGTAGCTGTGTTGGTTTTGACATAACAATATATTGTTTTCTAAGTAGTTGATTACTACACATGCTGTAGGGTGTACCTCAAACAGTTGGATTAGCTTGCATACTGTGTCTTGGTGTGAACAATGTAGCACGTTCCAACGTCCAAGGGTGTGACCATTAGCACCAATGTCACTTGTGGAGATCTTAATGTCTATTTGGGGGGGTACTGCTAGGGCAACTCCGACGCGTGTTCTAGCATATACCCCCGACAGTGAGCTGCCTGCAACACTTGAGCTGGTCTTTTTTTACTGCGAAACATTTAGTGGAACACTTCGCTGGTTTC
This sequence comes from Ixodes scapularis, assembly GCF_016920785.2. NCBI lineage: Eukaryota > Metazoa > Arthropoda > Arachnida > Ixodida > Ixodidae > Ixodes > Ixodes scapularis. The sequence goes on from NW_024609835.1 coordinate 173,812,354, forward strand.
GCGCTGTCTACCGTCTCTATATCGACGCGGGCCATTTTCGACACTGCGCTAAAAGATTCCACATTGACGTCACACCGCTCGACAAAACTTTGACGTCTCACCGCACATCACGTTACCTGTTATTTGGTGTTAGGTGGCACCATGACGTGACACTGTCATGTCAAGCGACATTGCACAGTGACGCCGTGCGATGTAACGACGTCAGGCGACAACGTGAGTCACGTGATGCTATGACGTCATGTGACACTGTGACGTCACGTGTCTCCATGACAGCACATAGAACATAAACATGAGATTACTGATACTGGAAACAATGAAAACAAAGCATTTTTGCTAATTATGCCAGAAAGGTTCTCGGGCCATAAAAAGAATAAAGCTAGGTGGGTGTTAACCCGGCGAAGCCACGGGCATGAAATAGGATGGAGCTCCCCACTTGAAACTTGAGTGCGCGATTTCGGAAATGTTCTTTAATGACCACAAGGCGATAGCAGTTGGTGTTCAATAACATTGCATAGGACGTCCAGGCAGCCAGACCAATGATAGGGAATGGTTCGTGCATACACATGCAGTTTCGTCGTTCCCTAAATTGAAACTTGGAAGCGCCATTTTCGAAGTGTTCTTCACTTACCATAAGGCAGTCCTAGTTTGTGTTCAATAAACTTTTTTAACTGTTTCACGAAATGCTTTAGCCTTAATACACCCTCACTGGTTTGAAAACGCTATGGAATCTTCGTCCGGTATGTTACTTGGTTTAATACGAATTGCCTATGTGGACTTTATAGTGAGCGCTCGCACCTTTACTCTTCACTCAGTCCATCTGCTCCGAAATGACACCGTAGTGGCTCCGACGTCGCACCTCAGCTGTCGCAGTGTTTCAGCTTACCGGTAGCGTAAGTGTCTTTTAGACAGCCTGTGGTTCCTTTATACAAGTTCCATCATGTATTCATTAGTCGAGAATTTTCAAAGAATGCGAGATAAGCGTTGTGTTTTCCAGCCCTTTTCCAGAACAAAACTCCCTAAAAAACTGTCAGATTAATCTAAAAAGGCATGGACTACTTACGTTAGCTAACAGGATGGCTCGCTGGGCTGGTTGGTTGAACGAAATATTAAAAAAACGGCGCAAAAAGGACGGAGAAAGACACTGCCGTGGCCACTGCCGAGCGAGGCCGCGTGCCTCACGGAGCCTATTGTTCGAACAACGACCAGTCTGACCCAAGTGGACTCTTCCGTACCTTAGAGGGATCTCGTAGACGACTTCCTTGAAACAATGCACAAACTGCTTGGCATGCCTCGTATTACAAGGGCCGTTCCTAGGTTTGGTCCTGCTTGACATCGCAGACAGTTTGGAGAGTTCGCAGGGGGCCTTGAAGACAACGTCGACGTTGAAGTTTGCTACTACACGTTTCAAATTGTGCGTGATCCTGTGAACATAGGGCAGCACTTCGAACTTGTTTGGCCTTTTCCTTGTTGCCGTGTCAGAATTTTTTATCTTCTTAAGAAGATGAAAAATTCTGACACTGCAACTAAGAAAAGGCCAAACAAGCGGGGGTTCAGCCACTCGTCTCACCAGAAAAGGAGGGAAACCCGAAAGTTCCAGGTGATGTAGCTGGCGGTCGAAGCTCTCACGTACGGCTAGGGCACATGACTTTTGTAAAGCCGAGAGGAGGCATAAATTGGCGATACCCCATTTTACTGATTTAGAGTGCGCCGACTCAAATTATAAAATAGCCTTTTTGGTTTCCGGCGAATACATCTAACGGATGTGGTCGGAGCCATTGAAGGGCAAACGTAAGCCCAAGAACTTCAATGCTTGACCGCCGGCAACTCGAGCGTGGAACGTAAGTGCCTCGAGCATTGCTCAAAAACTTGTCGGACAGGCTGAGTGGCTGAGTCCAGGCGAGTTTGTTGGTGTATGCTAACGAATACGACAAAGTCATTCACATATCTACAGATCTTAACAACAGGTACGTCAGTCAATACCTGTGAAACGGTGTGGTCGAACTTCGCGAGGCAGATTTCGCACAATACAGGTGCAACACTGGACCCGATACAAATACCACGTATCTGCAAATGAACCTTTGTCTTTAGAGCAGTCGAGGGTGGAGTTTAGGGAGCAAAAAAGCACCTACAAAAAGGGGTCAGTCTGTATTCCACACGTGTTCTGGAAGGCAACGGTACCCGATGCTTCAATCAGTTCTTTGACGGGGACAAAAAGTTCATCATGTGGTGCAAAGTAAAACAGTTCTTCAACGCCCACAGAGAACGCGTTGTTTATTAGCACTTATCTCTGTCGAAGTTCTATTAAAGCTTTGGTTGTTAGTCCGCGTATGTCCTGTGTCCTTCTTCTACTTTGTGTCCCGCCTTTTTTGCACAGTTTTTTTAATATCTCTATCTAATAGTTAATGCAAATATTTGAACTTTGAGGACGACTCGGCTGCTCACGGGCCAAGGCAAGGACATGCAGGAGGAGCGGAAGCATTCTGAAGTAGGAATCTAAAAGAACGTGGCCTCACAAGCACCAATGAACATTACAAAGGTTGGAAAAAAGGGATTGTTGAGGTAGTGTTTATATTTCTAGCTCCAGGGAAAGATGTTCATCTGGCGAAAGGTAAGGTTGTGCTAATGTTTCTTCAGATATTTTTTCACGCGCAATGTCGGCTGCTGTCACTGAAGCAAAAATGTTTTGTGTGTGGCGTGTAAGTTCATCTGCTCTCTGCGCACGTCGTGCGTTTTTCTACCATCCAAATACACCCACATGTTTTTGTTTTTCTCTACGATCTCAACCGATGACAGCGCTTGCTTGGCTGCCTTCTCATTACACATCTTTTGAGCATTCGTTATATTGCCCGTTGATGGCGAAGGCCACATACTTAAACAATTACTCTCCTCTGTATTTGGGCCCCTTATTCACCCCTGTCTGGTGCCAGATGGGCCAGCTTTGCACAGTTCCAAAAATATGTAAGTCAGGCATGCAGAGCTAGCTCACACACCATGTCTCGATGCAGCTTGGCCCTTCTGTTGTCGGGACCAAGCTGCCAAACACCTCCCCCTCTCTCTTTTTTTTTTAGTTCGGGTGTTTGCAGGACCTGGAATGGGCCTTCGGCCTATCTGACGTACACCCGTCTCTCCTGAGCCGAAAAAAACTAAATGAAAATAAAAATTCGTCAAAACCAGAAAAAAATATGACATGGATGAGCTCATGAGCCTGACTGACGACAAGTTTAGAGCGAGCAAAGAGGGGACAGAGAGATGAATGGAGCCGGACAAGACGACGTCTGCGAGCGTTTGTCTGCTTCTCCCGTGACACAAGAAGCCCGGAAGATGGTGCTTCTGGCCCACGGACAAAACAGAGGCAGAAGGGAGTATTGCGGCGCTTAAAGGCCATCATCAGAAGAGGAGGGGGGGGGGGGGGGCTTGTGCTTGAGCGGGGTTTGGGAAGTGCTCAGAAGAGGCGAAGGTCTACGAGCTCCCAAATTTGACAAGGCGCCTTCAATGGCGAAAGATTTGCGCGCATGCGGCGTCGAGCCCGCAGGGTGATGAGATATGAGGTGACACATGTTTACGAACTCGGAAGAAATATTAAGAAAAGCTCACAGGAAAGAAGAATTTGGTAAGTGGTCTGGAGCTCTGTGTTTGCGTAACTGAGAGGCTATTATTTCGGGATATAATTTCTAGGTGGGGAATTGTAGTTCTTTAATACTTCACTTTATGCTTTATTATAATTCTAATCTAGAACCAGGTTTCACAACCCCATTTCACAACGAATGCGATACAAAGCGGGACCAGGGGCATGGTTACGATGGTTACCAAACGAGGGAAGACACGAATATGTTTGAAACCGAAACTGTATCGCAAATATGTAATGCAGTGGCGTCCAACTAAAACAAAAATGCGAATAAATAACTGAATGTTTTCATCACTCCAATATACTACTTTTAGATTGAATAAAATAAAATATTTGTCTAAGCTTTTTATATGGCTACCGATACGTTTTGTTGCTCATGCTGCCTCAGGATTTTGCGTGGTGTTTGAGAGAGCCCCAAAATGCGATATTTAATCCCGGTTTTAAAATGAGGATGCAATATTTCGCTGCAATACGGCTACAGCGAAATGTGGTTTAGGAATATAAAAGATGCCAATAAAATCCGACAGATAATGCTTTTGCAATTAGGCCTTTCCTGTATTCTATAAAAATTGAAACGATCACGTCTTAAATATTGCATTTCATGCATTTTTAGCATTTGGAGAAAAAGTTCGCGGTTAATTTTTGACATTCGTCTTTTTTTCCCTTGATGTGTATTGTTCAGCAGCAACAAAACAAAACATAAAAAATATCACTTTAGCCTCTTGGTGTACACCCTGGCGTCGACACCAAATCGGACTGCACACCAACGTGACGTTTTTTTTTTTTTTTTTTTTTTTAGGTTTTACTTTATTCAGATGTTTCCAAGTTGCTGCCGTTTAGTTAGGTAACACTGCGGCGCTGACGCTAGCGCCCCTAATGTTAATATTGACCTCGCGGCCCCTCTCGGAAACTAAAATTCTGCTCAGGTTTTATTAAGTGGAAACGTTTCCCAGTGAACAGGTAACCACCTCATGAGATTGTGGCTTTGTTCCGGTTCAGGTTCAATAACAAGTAGTTCATTTCGGTTTCGATCGGATTCGTTCGGTCAAAAATAACAGTTTTGATCCGGTTTTCGGTTTGGGTGAGGCGCGACACCCTCATTTGAAGCAAGGTGTTGCCTTGAGGGTGACGGCATCATCCTGACACCCCTCACGTTATTGCGTAATAGTATTTACCTGTGCGCAGTGGCGCTTAAATTATGAATCCCTCCAGGCGATACACCCACAATCCGAGAAATTGTTACCCCAACTCAATGTAAGGCATGTGCGAGGTACGTTCATCTGTACCCCGCGTTTTTTTTTTTTTTTTTTCGCGCAGCTGCGGTGCTTTTGACCTCGCACATGTGCGTCACATAGAAATGGGACTCCGTATCGCTAACGATGTCCTCGATCGAAATGTTTTCGTTTTGCTACGCCGTTTAGCTCGCAGCTATAGCGTAGCATTGCAGTTTCAAAGGCCCCTGTTTCTGCCAGCTCTGAAAGCAAAAACAAATGTTTCTACCAGCTCGCAGCAACATCATACGCTGTGGTTTAAAGCTGTCGATCGGAATGATGCTCTGGAGGATTATTCTTGCTTTACTCCTGACCGTCCCATGGTCGGCCCTCGCCGTTTGTTTTAGCGGACCCATCGTGTCGACGACGACGGGGAACGTTCGCGGCTGTCGACGGGTCCTCCTGGGGGACAGAGGCGTGGACTGCTTCACGGGAATCCCGTACGGCAGGGCGCCCGTGGGCCAGCGGCGGTTTCGGAGGCCAGAGCCCGCGGAATCCTGGAACAATACGCTCGACGCCACGCGGCTGGCCCCGGCCTGCATGCAGACTGCTGCCATTGACGCAAGGAAGCTGCCATTTCAAGATCCGAAGTCTGGTACGTGGGAGATGCGAAAGTAGCCTAACACGAGTAATCCTAAAGGTGCATTTATGTAGGGCAACTCTGTTAAAAACTAATGAGTATGGGTTTGAAACTTGTGCCATTCTTCAACTTTTGGTGTTACTTGGAGTCAGTGATAAATTATGCGTGCATGCCGAGCTCTTAAATGCGGTGCAAGCATAAATGGATCTAGACATTAGGAAAGCGTTCGCGAAATGCATCTTAAAATAAATGGAATGGACCTTTTCCACATACCGACGGCACCAGGCGGTGGCTGCACGCACTAAAAATCGAGGAAGTGACCTACCTGCGCTACGCTACCAGTTTCTTCGCTCACTGAGCAGTCGCGCGTGCCCAACGCGACTTTAAAAATGGGCATCCGTGGCGTCCACCCAAACGTCGTGTTTTTCTTTCCGTTCACTTTCTTTTTTTGTGTAACACAATTATATATATGCAGCGATTACGTGAACTACTTGCTTATCCTCAGCCTCCTTCCGAATTTCCTCGATTTTTCGTTCCGACTTACGCCGCTTGGCATCGGACGCTCGCGCGTGCGCAGAACGCTTCTCGGAAAAGGTCCATTGGCATGAAGTGCCCCGTATGAACTGTTCTGAGATGAATTAACCTATTATAGGGCTGTGCAGTATTGCGATAGTATTTTAGTGATACTTTTGAATATCCGTGTCTCTGCATTGTGATACATTAAAAAAATGTATTTGTATTTTAGTAGTGAGAAACATTTACAATGTATCGGTTGTATAGCGATACTTTGCCAGGCTTAGGTATATCGTTACATTTGTTGCCTTTCTCAAGATATATTTAAAGGATAAAAGCATCGGTTTAGTGCAAGTTGCTTCCGAATTTATAATATGAACCTGCCCTATAAGATAATCCATCTCAGCCACCAACAGCAAAAAAAAAAAAAAGTTGTGTTTTAAAGAAGGTTACTTGCAAGAATAACAAAATCAGGTCCTCTCAAAAAAGCCCTCCACTCTTTCCAATCTACAGGTTTTCCCGCTCATTTTAATCCAAGCGACGACCAATTTAATCCCGGGGTCACTCAATTTAATCCAAGCGCCATACAATTTAATACAAGCGCCAAACAATTTAATCCTGGGGTCAGTCAATTTATTCCACAATACATATGTGCACTTATTGTGTTCAGTGGTCGTGTTTCCCTTACACATTTGGTAATTTAGAACAATTGTTTATACAATTAGTTTTGGAGGGCAATTGATAATTTGATTACTAATGGGATTACTTTGAGTTACTAGTCCCACTATTGACGAGGCTTAATTGGTGTGTTAATTATTCTTTGTAGAGCGCAGCTTTGAAGCACCCGTTTCCGACTTGAACGGCGTCGGCGTCGCCGTCGCCGTCGGCGTAACCATGAGGTGCATGATGTGTAAATTCCCCCGCTAAATTTAGCGGAAAAATTTCCCCGCTACATCTAGCGGAAAGTTTTCCCCACTAAATCGAGCGAAAAGGTTTCTCCACTATATCTAGCGGAACGTTTTCCCTGCTAAATCTAGCGGGAAATTACCCCCGCTTTTTTTAGCGGAAAACTTTCCCCGCTAAATCTAGCGGAAAATTTAACGCTATATTTAGCGGGAAAATTTTCCCACTAAATCTAGCGGAAATGTTTTCCAACTAGATTTAGTGAAACATTTGCCCCGCTAAGTCTAACGAAAAATTTTCCCTGCTAAATATAGCAGAAAATTTTCCTCGCTAAATATAGCAGAAAGTATTCCCCGATGTATTTAGCGGAAAATCTCCCTCGCTAAATTTAGCGGAAAATCTTCCCAGCTAGATTTAGCTGAAAATCTGCCCCGCTATGTCTAGCGGAAAAATTGTCCCCGCTAAATCTAGCGGGAAACTTTCTCGCTCAAGAGCGGAAAATTTTCCCCGCTAAATCTAGCGGAAAATGTTCCCAGTTAGATTCAGCGGAAAATTCTCCCCACTAAATCTAGCGGAAAATTTTCCCAGCTAGATTAAGCAGAAAAATTTCCCCGCTAAATCTAGCGCAAAATTTTCCCCACTAAATTTAGCGTAAAATTTTCCCCGCTAAATCTAGGGAAAAATTTCCCAGCTAGATTTAGCGGAAAGTTTGGCCCGCTAAATCTAGCGGAAAATTTTCACAGCTAGGTTTAGCGGAAAATTTGCCCCGCTTAGTCTAGTAGAAAATTTTCTCCTTTAAATCTAGCGGAATATTTTACCCGCTAAATCTAGCGGAAAAATTTCCCAGCTAGATTAAGCGGAAAATTTTCCTCTCTAAATCTAGCTGGGAAAATTTTCCGCTATATTTAGTGCGGAAATTTTTCCGCTTATTATAGCGGGAAAAATTTTCCGCTTATTATAGCGGGAAAAATTTTCCGCTAAATCTAGCTGGGAAAATTTTGCAGTAAATATAGCAGAAAATATTTTCTGCTAGATTTAGTAGGGGAAATTTTCCGCTAAATCTGGCTGGGAAGATTTTCCGCTAGATTTAGCGGGGTTTATTTTCCGCTAGACTTATCGGGGTAAATTTCCCGCTTCATTTAGCTGGGAAGATTTTCCGTTAGATTTAGAGGGGAAATTTTTCTAAAAAAATTAGTGGGGAATTCACCGATCATGCAACGCGTGTTTACGCCGACGGCGATGGCTTTGCCGACGCCGCTCAGGTCGGAAACGGGTGCCTAAGAGCTGCGCTCTAAAAAGAGTAACCAACATATCAATCAAGCCTCGTCAGCAGTGGGACTAGTGACTCAAAGTATCACATTAGTGATCAAATTATCAATTGCCCCCCAACAATTCTAATTGTATAAACAATTGTTCTAAGTTACTAAATGTTAAAGCGAAACATGACCACTGAACACAATAAGTGCATATATATATTGTGGATTGAATTGACTGACCCCGGGATTAAATTGTATGGCTCTTGGATTAAATTGAGCGACGCCGGGATTAAATTGGTCGTCGCTTGGATTAAAATGAGCGGGAAAACCTGTAAGATAGCGAACGCGGTAAAAGAGTTGAGTGGATGAAAGGTAGACGGTCCTGTTGAATCCCCTGACACGATGGGTGTCTCCAAAGTATATAAGACGACAGTTTGAGATGCGCCCTCTCGGCAGGGTGCAATAGGAGAATTATCTCGTGTTACGGAAAGTATATATAAAATAGGAAACTTGCTGCCCACTTGGTTAAAACAGGCGTTATACTATTCTTTGTTCTACTTTACAATCAGTTACGGCATCTTAGTTTCGGGAACGACGATCAATTCAAACGATGTCAAACTTATCACCTTGCAGAAGAGGATTCTTCACATGAGCAAAAATTATAAAGGATATATTAGAAACATGAGAACCCAACCACTATTCATAAAATATAATATGCTTCAGGCAGACCAAATACACTATTTTAAGCTCTTACAATGGATTCACAAACACAGACTATACTCCACACCAAAATCGAGTTTAGGTCCGTACCAACTACGAGACCCAAAGCGAAGGATGCCTTCAACAAGAACCAATTATGGCCGCACTGCTTTGTCATATCAGATAATCAAGATGCTAAACAGAACAGACATGACAATAGATTATAATAAAACGTCTTATGCGTTCAAGAAACAGTGCCGAAGCTTTCTCGTGGGCAGTGGTATTAGCTTCTCAGTTGTGTAACATGTAGGCCAAGTTGTTATTTTAATTACGTATTTATATTTGACTACAAATGTGGCTCCTGACATATATTTGATCATTGTTCATTGCTAAACTAAACGGCGGCCATCAGCCCTATTTTATGCCGTGACCTTCTCAATTTTTTTTCTTTTTCGTGTAAATCTTTTTTTTAATGTTTATATTGGTTATATGATGCTTCTGTGTCATATGACGTTACATTTGTTATACGCTTCGAATCATGCTTGTTGTGTAACATGTGATTTTGCTAGTTGTTTTATTGTGCTGTTTTATTTTATTTTAAAATTCACAATGTTGAATGTTGAAGTAGCTGTTTCATTGTGCCTTCTTTTTTTAATTTTTACTGAGTATACCAATTGCTGATTATATTCATTGCACTGTTTACTTTTGAACTGTTGGGGGGAAGAGACTGTCAGGCTTCACGCCTTCATCTCTGCCCCTGGGCGGAGAAACCCGCCAAACAAATAAAAAAATAAAAAAAATAAAACGGTTCAAATTGGGCAGACGCCTTTTGTCAAGCATGGTACACAGTCTTTACCGTTCTGTAACTGTGTGATTCAACGGAGGGGACATGTTTTTAGCGGCGTTAATGATAAATAGAGAGTTTCTGGTAGGGGGTAGTGCATAAAATGGCACCACTCAAGCAGAGCAAGCAAAAACTAGCATTCGCATTCGCTACGAACTACACCCTCTTAACGTAGCACCGTTCTGCAACAAGCGTGTTTCTAAAAGTATCTGCATCTGTAATCCAGAATACTTTTTCGACGTTTTTCAGAAGTATCTCAGAGATATCCCGTTGCATAAAAGACAACCCTACCGAAAAATCCGGTATAACTTTTCGCTATCTGGATTATGGAACCGGAAATCTATCTGGATTTTATCCGGATTCTATCTGGAATTTAGGTTTTTAGAAATCATTCTTTTGTCTGCAATCTGGATTCCGGGTTTCAGAAACAAATTTCCGGTTCCATAATCCGGATAGTGAAAAGTTATACCGGATTTTTCGGTAGGGAAATGTATCCCAGTATCTTTATTTGGCCCTTAAAGCACATGCATCTCAGTATTTGTGTTCCCGAATACATTTTGGAGTATCTCTGCCCAGCCCTGCTATGATAAACTGTATCTTTTAATCTTTAAAAGAGACACAAAATTTGAAAAATTGCAAATTACTCAATGAGGTGGTCGGACTAAAATACTATGCACTTTTTATTGCCCTTCGTAGTTTCCATTCCACACGACAAAGGAGCGAACGAAAAACAGAGTTCTTTCAAAAACTGAAAAGTTATTGTTTTAGATTTAGTCTAATGCACTGACATCGCGTCTCCAATCACCATAACAATAGTTTCACTGTGCTATGTCATCACAGTAACTTTATTTTCCCCTTCCCTTAACCCGAGTACGTGGCAGCCGACTTGGCGAAACGTCAACGCTAACACCTCTCTCTCTCTCTCTCTTTGTCAACAACAACAACAGCAACAACAACAGCAAACCACAGCAAACACCAACAACAGCAAACAACACCAACAACAGCAGCAACACCAACAACAGCAAATAACGCCAGCAACAGCAAAAAACACAAACAACACCAACAACAGCCAAACAACACCAACAGCAGCAAACCACGCCAACAACACCAACAACAGCAGACAACACCAACAACAGCAACACCAACAACAGCAAACAACAACACCAACAACAGCAAACAACAACAACACCAACAACAGCAAACAACAGCAACACCAACAACAACCTGGAACTGGATATTGTTTTGGACTCTATCTGGATTTCAGGTTTCCAGAAATAATTCCAGATAGGTTTGTAGTTGCACAATCCGGATAGTAGAAATTTATACTGAGTACCTCGTTAGGGAATGACGTAATAAAGTGAACATGCAAAGTGAGGTAAAAAGAGCATAGTTTTAAATTTATTGTCTGTGTCAAGTTAAGAAAAGCAGGAGAAACCTCTCCCACAATGTTCTCTGTTCGCCATGACTGATGGTGTCCTCCTGTCTACTCGCCTAAACTCTGACGTTCGCTCTGCCGAAGTGCTGATAGCGAAGGATATTGCTGAAACAGCTTGAACTGCATTTATTGAACTGCAGCAAGCTATTGCTCTGCTCACGTTGGTTACAGTTATTTTTTTCTTTCTTTAGCAACTTCTGGAATTAGCGAAGACTGCCTTTTCCTCAACATCTGGACACCAAGACGGGACTTGTCGGAAAAGCTAAATGTCATGGTCTATCTATTTGGAGGAACTCTTCTCACTGGCTCAGCGCCCGACGGCGCAGTCTTGTCTGCTTACGGAGGTGTCGTCGTCGTCACGATTAACTACAGGCTCGGCGCCTTCGGATTTTTATACGGTGGAAGTGAAGACGTACCCGGCAACCAGGGGCTCTACGACCAAGCACTGGCGCTCACGTGGGTCACAGACAACGTCGATCGCTTCAATGGGAATCCAGACTCGATCACACTGTTTGGAGAAAGTTCAGGAGCCTGGAGCGTCGTGTTCCATCTGCTGTCACCCATGACCCAGTCTATGATACACAGGGCCATCGTTCAAAGCGGAGGAGTCGATCGGAGAGACCTAGTGGGGAAGGGCTCGGATATGCTTGGCAGAGCTCATAAGCTCGCCAAATTTCTTGGCTGCTCCGGCGGTGCCAATTCAACTTGGGAGTTAAGCGCTGAAACGGTTAGCTGCATTAGGGCAACCAATGCCAGTGAACTAAGCGTTACAGAAAGATTGTTAATCGATGGCAAGAATACTTTTTTCCAGCCAATATTCGGCGACGCGTTTATGCCGGTGGAACCACGACTGGCGACGTTCCCAGGCGACAAGGACGTTCTAATTGGGCAGGTCGAGAGCGAGGGTGCCTCTTACATCTCTCAATACTTTCGAGATACATTTTCTGCGTCACAGTCCTCGAGGAAAATAAATAAGGTCGAAATGACGTACTTCTTCGGTAAGACGTTTCCCTCGTTGAATCTTACTTCGCTGAAGAAAGTACAGGATGAGTACATGGGGCATCTGAGGGACTTTGATTACGATGCATTGAAGCAAGCATTGGTGGATGCACGAGGAGACGGTCATGTTGTTTGTAGTACCGTGCGGACTGCGTTAAAGTTGGCGAATGCGACGGCATTGAAGAGCGCGGGTGCGGGTGTCTACTACTACAGGATCAGTCAAGTGCCCCAATGCATAGAGAGAGAAGCCTGGTTGAAGACAGCGCACACGGATGATATACCCTACGTTTTCGGAACTTCTTTTGAAGAGGGCGGTTGCGCTCCCGACAGCGACATCAGCCGCACAATCATGCGTATATGGAGCGGTTTTGCGAAGAAAAGGTGAGCACTACAAAAACGCTCACAAATATCACGCAACTGTCGTTTTGATACTTCTTAACACCGACTAAGGTAATGCGAACATTTATTTTTTGCGGTATATGTGTCTTCAGTTTTAAAATAGAATAAAATTAAGCACGTTTTTTGCTATAAAATTTAGTACCTTAATTTCCGGTGGTGGTTTTATTAATAAATAATTATATTACATTGTGCCTATATTATGACAAGCGTAAGCGAAGATATACTCGTTATATAGTTGGGAACGTTGTATTTCGGCTAAAAAGTTAATAAGCTTGGGCTTGCTGAGCTTTAGCAAACCGAAGAAAAGCTACGTCGAGGAGTTAACCAAATAAGAAACTCAATTAGTGGCAAAAACGGTCTGGTTTTGTGACATTAGCGCATAATTCGGTGCCGTTGGTAGCGTATAACTTAAAATGACCGATCGCGGCTTCACGACTCACATTATTATGGCGATGAGGATTGTTTTAATCTTGGTGCTCCACTAACTCATGCATACCAACTAAGTTGCCAACAATAAGATCCAAACATCTTTCTTAAGTTGCTTTGAAGTTAATTTCTAGCAGCTGTAAACTGCTTTGGCATAAATAATATCATAATCGTTTTTCTTTGCGTGATGTCAGCAGTATTGTTTTGTTATAACTCATTTGATATCAGATTCAGCACCCAGGCTGAAAATTATTCATCAGATGCTGGGCGGCGTTTGAATATATATTTTATTTTGCTTTTTTTTGCGCATTATCTAGTACACGCTGCTATCCTCGTCAACTGTGTGATTGTTAAGAACTAAGATTTCTTGGAATTTAGAAGGAAAAAAGTGAAAGCCGTTTACAACTTCCTGTAACGCCGAATTGGAGCGCAGCTCTTGAGGAGGAGGAGTGGAGGGTATATTCCTCCTCTCCCTCGTGATCATGCCTGCTAGTCCTCCTCCCCTCCTGCTCCCCTCCCTCTCCTTTACCACCTCCTCGTCCTTCAAGCTCCTCCCCTCCCCTCGCCTCCGCCTCCTCGTCTCTCCTCCCCCCCTCCTCCACCTTCGTACTGCTTTCCTCCTTGCCGCTCAAGCCGGAAAGGGTCGCGTAAGAGCTGCGCTCTGAAATATAGAGTCAGGACAAATATTTTGGAGGGTTGAAATTTTATTGATTGGGGAAAAACCGTGGTGTATATTGGAAACTGCGTTGCATATCCAGCCAAGGTTTACGCTAATAACGTACAAAGCCAACGTACGCAATTATTATACCAATGTACCTTAAAGTTTGCTCCGCGAGTTTCCAATTTACGTCCTGGATGAAAACCCCATTATTAATTTAACTAAAACGCCATGATCAGCCGCCGTGGTACGATGTTCAGCAGCCTCTCCAGTGTAGCAGCCAACCAGGACATGAAAAAAAAAGCATGTAGTTAAGCAGTGGGCAAATCTTCCCAGGGGTTATGCTTGACATCCATACTTAGACAGTTAGAAGTTAAAATGCTGCCTACCTTTTTTTTTTGTCTGCTGTGCGTGAGCAGCAAAACGTTTTCACTTCTAAGCTTACAAGGGTTTCAAGGTGACGTGATCACCAGACTAAAAGTGGGATGGACACTGGAAGAGGGGCACTCGGCGGAGTATAATATAAAAAAAAAACACTTATAATAAGTGAAACAAGCGTAAAAAAAGACACTTTAGAGAAGCTACAGGCAGGCACACCATCTTAAACTTGATAAGGGACTTACCCCAAACATGGTGTTGTAATTTGTTTAGATCTGACACAAGATGAACTTCAATACTTGATGATGAAACAGGGTCATGAAAGTCGTCACATGCTTGGAACACACCTACAATAAATGTAGCGAAGCCGGTTTGAGCTGTGTTAATGTCGTTTACAATGTTTTCGTCGAACATCTTAACAATGCTGTCGGCCATGTTAAATTCGAATGAAAATATTCAAGCTCTAGATACTTAGAGTGTGTAGTTCCAGTAGCAAAGGAAGGAAGAGGCCCCGAGCTATGACATTCCCTAAGTTCCAAATGTGCTCCAAGTAAGGGGGGGGGGGGGGGGAGGGAACGGAGGGGAGGGTATGCCCCTCCTCCTCATCCGTACTCTCTCGTCGTGCCCTTCTCCTCCTCTTGTGCTCCTCCTCCTCTTTTCAGGTATTTCGATTTTGCGATATACCGTACTGAACTATGTAATATATTGTGGTATTTTTGCTCACCGCTTGTACGGAGAAAGGGAATATATTTGTCAGATCTGGAAGCTCCAATGTGATTTACGATTGATGAGACCGCTTGCTTGCACAACAGGTATCTGGCATCTCCTCTCCTCCTCCTCCTCCTCCTCTTCGTCTTGTACGACTTGCACGCTCCAACTGATAACGAAGCTGGTAAATGCTCCTCCGAGTGGCCCGCCTAACACCTCTCAAGGTACGCAAGACCGTCGGAGGGAACAATTTCCCAGCTTTCGTTCTTCTCCTCCTTTCTTCCTAGCGTGCAGTCCATATCGTCGCCAAAGCTCGGCGTCCAAAATCCCCACAATATATACAAATTTAGAGCAAGCTCCTCCTATACTGGTGCTTTAAATAGCACTCTTATCCCAGTCCTTGATTGTTATGAAGGAAGCCTTGTGATCTGAGAAGTGACAGGATATGTGTTCCAGGTGATGGACCAAAGGCTGATTTTGAAAGACGAGGTCTATGCACGTGTTTCGAGAGGTCGTCACAGCGGTGTGAGCTGTTACGAGGGAGAGAAATGGGAGGTTTTCCTGCATAAGTGGTATGAAGTTCTTATTCTTCTTTAAGTCTGCATTAAAGTCCCCCACTACTAACATGGGTGTGGACCCACGTGTGCTTAACGCAAGTCGCAGAAAATGCACGATATCTTTGGTGAGTGCTGTAGGCGAGATATACAGAGCCACCACTGCCAAGCCGTTGTCGAACTTGGCGCCACAAAGTTCTCCAACTTCGTCTGACGTTCCAAATATCTCGATGGGTACGGCAGAAAGACCCTTACGCACGTAGATGGCCACCCCTGCCGCTCTGTTGTGCTCTCTACTGACGCCGCAGCAGTACTGGTAGTCCATGATTTCTACGGCCTGTTTTGGATCCATTCACGTTTCCGAGAGGCAAAGTACAGATGCATGGCGTAGGATGGGGTCGTGGTGCACGTCCTTGGAATGCGCCGGCAGAGAGCGAACATTAAGTGCGGCGACCGAGAATAAGTGCGGTTGCTTAATCATTGCGTAGCACTTAGCAGTGACAGTTTGGAGTTTGTGTGACTGCAGCCGACGAAACTCATCAAGTAGTACCTTGTCGGGATTGGGCTTGCCGTGGTAGAACGTAAAGTCATTGTCCACATTGGTGAGGTAGAGCCCGTTGATGTGTGTAGCACGACTCAGTGCCACGTATACCAATTTCTGTGGATGACTCTTGGCATACGAGTACACCACGTTTTCATACGTGCCTCCCTGTGATTTGTGAATGGTGATAGCACTTGCTTGCACAACGGGTAGCTGGCATCTCCTCAGGGATATCCTTGACTTCTTATCAATGACGCAAGTGACTGTGCGTCTTTCGATAGGTGTCCAAATTTGCTGAATATTTCTGTCGAGTGCCCGTAACTGCCGGGATTTTGCGGCCGCCACGGTTCCAATCGCAATTTTGGAACCAAGCTCACCGAAATGCAACCAGATGCGTTCCGGCTCTCGGAGCGTGTCGTATTGTATGTACTGCAGTATTCCAACAGAGCCATTGACCAGACCATCGGAAATATCGACATTGAGTGTGAGCATATATGGTTTTCCAATGCATAGCATTATATTAGCTGGCAGGTTTCCGAGTTCGGCCTTGGGCAGCGTTTCGGCCTTGCGCATTGCCTCTGTCTTCTCCTGCATAGACCTGAATCCAACGATTGTGTCCCGTGCCGGACATGCCACACAATTATCTTCGGTTGCAATGGCCGTGTTCGTATTGTAGTAGTCCGATTCCTTGTTGGAGTAGTACAAGCGGATGCCACCGGGACAACACGTTTCTGCTTGTTGTTGCGTGACGAACCGACTCTGGATCAATGCAATTTCTTCGGAATCCAATTCTGCACCGTCTCCAATTTTGGTAAGTATGGTGGAAAACCTGAGATCGCTTTGCCTTACGACCTTCGTGAGGACAAAGTATGACAAATGGTGCCATGCGATTTCCGTGTTGAACACACTGTTCGTCTTGACGCGCTTGAAAACCTCGGCGGCACGAACGGGGGGAAGCTGGCGCAGGTCTCCGCAGAGGATGATGTCCTAACCCGCCGAAAGGCTCTAGGTATTTGCAAGTGATGATGCGGAGTCGCGAGTCCACTTTCTGAAGGATGTCGGTGGACATCATGCTAACCTCATCGATAATCACGCACCTGACGTTCCTGAACGCATAGCGGAACGTGTTCAACTCGTTGTCCCGGAGTCCGCCATCCCTATTTATGGTAAGTCTGAACGCTGCATGTACAGTTATTCCACCAAGCGCGACCGCCGCTTTTCCAGTTGTAGCACAGGCAACATAGGCGTTTACATTATCTGAACCAGCAGGGTTGCAATATCTGTTGTAGACGTCCATGATGAGACGCAGTACAAATGTCTTCCCACATCCAGCCACTCCCGTGAAGAAGATTTGTAGTGGCGGAGAGTCCGGTATAGTGAGTCTGCACGACTTCTCGGACGATCTCGTACTGCTCCTCATTCGTCTTCCGCATTGTGTCCAGGTACTGATCTCTGCTCATGACGTCTTGGCGCGTGCACACGGCGGGGCACTGCTTAAACGGGGCATTGGATTGGACCATACCGATGTCTAGGAGATCGGAGTCGTCGTTTTCCATGGCCATCGGGTGCAGTCTCACATCTGGGAGCTCAGAAGTGGCACAATGTTCCCCGTCATTTGACTGGAGCATGGAATTACAAACGGCACGAATTTGCTCAATGTCTACGTCACTGTGGTACCGTGCCTTGTTCTGTAGAATGACGTCGATGTTTTGCTCATACAGACGCTCGAAACAGTTTTGGTCTAAGATGTCAACTTCTTTGCGGAATGGATAGAAAAGCAGGACATGTTCTCGCTTGAAGTTGACTGAATCGTCTACGGAGTAACCGCGGTAGCGAAGTATCCGTCGCTGATTTCTCTTTCTGTAGGTATGTATGTTGTACTCGGTAGCGAACTCTGCTAGAGTAACAGGTTCCAATTCGGGAATGCGGTCTTCGTAGCGCTCGATCATCGTCCGTTTCCATACATCAGTGCTTGATTCTACTAAGCCTTCCTGCGCCATCTGAGCGTTAGACTTCCGAATGCGCGTCCTCTCCTCGGGCCATGCAGTGTTCACGAAGACAACTTTGCGACTCGCCTCCGACATATCCTGGTTGAGCAAACACCATGCGGCCTCCTATGCGGACAGTTCAATGGCATTCAACATTTTCACACCTAGATGTCTCAGTGCCTGAGAATAGGCCATATCCCCCTTCTCCTTGACAATTTCTTGCACTGCTCGATTGAGGTTCGACATACCTCGGTTGGCCTTGTTTACATATTCCACCACGTAGGCAGCACACGCGTACGTGTCGAGGACGATCTGAAGATCCATGTTAGAATCGAGAATTGATGCAACCCATGGGTTAAAGTAATTCACCCACTTTTGCTGCACAGTACGGGGTAGCATGATGGTGGCACGAGGAGTGCCTGCTCGGAGAACAGAAATGTACTCCGCCTTGTCCGCGACACCGTGATGTTCCCAAAACTGCTCCATGGAGTCATAATTTGTCGTTTCCAGGGCCTGATGCATGGCCTCGTACTTGTTTAGGAGGCTCTCGATTTTCTTCTGCGCTTCATTGTCCACAGTGGGGAAAGGCACTACGACCATACATTCATCGATGGGCATAAAAGGCGCGTTAAAGCGGCATCTGGTGGTGTTGTGCTTGTAGCAGGTATGCGTGTGTTGGTGCACCTGAGTCCGCTCCCGCTTCAAGCATCCGTTGTCGATGGAAAGCAGAACGTTGGCTATTTCAAGAGTCTGGGGCATGAGCATCGAGAGCTCCTCGTTGGGCGCGTTATGAAGCCAAAGGAGAATGTGAGCGTGTGCCGACCCGCGGTGCTGAAATTCGATCCGCTTAAAGTAATCGACGACTATGTACGGCCTAAAAGGCGATACACGGGTGTTGCGGAGAATGTTGAGAATGACACGCACCAATCGGTCGAAATATATGGCACAGACCACGGGATCGTCATTTACTAGCTGAGCTCGATAAATGCTGTTCATTTGCTCCAGTGGTACTTCGATCTCGCCGGGCTTCAACCGAAGGCGTTGAAGCAACTGCAAAAGGTCGGGCCAGTGCATTTCCGAGGCAGAAAGAGTGAGGAACGTGGTCGGCTTACCCAACTGCCGTATCATAGCAAAGAGGTCTTTCTTGCGTTTTGTCCAGTACTGCACGGTGTTGGGTATACCATGCATGAAAGCCATGTCGTGCTCGACCGCTTGCTGCACAAAATCCTTGTCGAGCAACTGTTGCTTCGTTAGTGTTTCCAGTGCCTTTATGTTACGGAAGGCCACACACATGTCACCGGCTACTCGGTGCCTAAAGACTTTCATGGCCATGTACAGTACGTGCTGCGGGATGGCCCCTCGACGGTCTGATCTGCGGATCTCACTCATGGCGTGTGTGAAGACTGTCGGTTTTGCGCTGGCATCTACTCGGCGCGGCTCACCGAGATAGATCTGTGGGAACGAGAGCTCCTCTGCGTGTTCGTCGTAAAGGATGCTCACGGGCCTTTTTCCCTCACCTGGCGCAATCGCTAGAAACTTGTCTTCGTCCCATACGAGAGTGTGCTGAGCCAGAGTCATGGCTGTAGCCACTTGGATCGGATCGTTGAGGTCTGAGCATTGCGGGAGCAACTCGATCTCGTCGTGTTCGTCCACTTCTACGATATCCCCCAAACGGGCAAAATCGCACTTTATATTATAATGCTTGTACAGCGTGCTATCACAGAGCAGCTTAAGACACGGCAGCAGATCACATTTTTTTACTGCCCCTGCCAGGTACGTCGTCTTCGCAAGCATACGCCGCTTCAAATGTACATTGAGGGCTCGGTCTTGTTCGATGGCACGAGGCAACATTGTCACCACGTCGTCCACATCAACCATGACGTTCACTACTGGTCCCTTAATGCCGTGTTGACCTGCACCGTGCATCAGCCGTCGCAGTTGCATGAAAGGAATTCGTGGAGATATGAGTCTCTCACTCACCGCGTTCAATTGTGGGAGGTGCGGTGGCTTCGGGGAATATACATAACCGTTACTAAAGGAAAGATGAGGAATATGACCCTTGTGCACTGATTGTATGCAGGTCGAGCACAGTTTGAATTGGGTTAGATCCGAGTTTGAAAATGATTGCTCTAGGGTCTCGTGACATCTGTCCGGTAGCGGTTGCAAGTCGTTTTGGAACCAGAGCCGATCACAGACTGAACATACGCTCCCAAACGGGTTGTCTCTAAACAGCCGTTGGAAAATTTTTGTTGCACCGTCAGGCTTAGCGATCCTTGCCTTTTGCTTGGCTTCCGCTGTGGCGGCGCTCACTCCTGGCTGCTCTCGGCGGCGACGATGAGCCTCTGCCTCGGCGTCGCGCACTTCCGGGTCCTCTCGACGGCGGCGCTTAGATTCAGCTTCAGCAGCGCTCACTTCTGGGTGCTCTCGGCGACGGCGATGAGCCTCTGCCTCGGCGTCGCGCACTTCCGGGTCCTCTCGATAGCGGCTTCTGGCTTCCGCTTCGGTGGCGCTCACTCCTGGCTGCTCTCGGCGGCGGCGATGAGCCTCTGCCTCGGCGTCGCGCACTTCCGGGTCCTCTCGATAGCGGCTTCTGGCTTCCGCTTCGGCGGCGCTCACTCCTGGCTGCTCTCGACGGCGGCGATGAGCTTCTGCTTCGGCGTCGCGCACTTCCGGGTCCTCTCGATAGCGGCTTGTGGCTTCCGCTTCGGTGGCGCTCACTCCTGGCTGCTCTCGGCGGCGGCGGTGAGCCTCTGCCTCGGCGTCGCGCACTTCCGGGTCCTCTCGATAGCGGCTTCTGGCTTCCGCTTCGGCGGCGCTCACTCCTGGCTGCTCTCGACGGCGGCGATGAGCTTCTGCTTCGGCGTCGCGCACTTCCGGGTCCTCTCGATAGCGGCTTCTGGCTTCCGCTTCGGCGGCGCTCACTCCTGGCTGCTCTCGACGGCGGCGATGAGCTTCTGCTTCGGCGTCGCGCACTTCCGGGTCCTCTCGATAGCGGCTTCTGGCTTCCGCTTCGGCGGCGCTCACTCCTGGCGGCTCTCGGCGGCGGCGATGAGCCTCTACCTCGGCGTCCCGCACTTCAGGGTCCTCTCGACGGCGGCGCTTAGATTGAGCTTCAGCAGCGCTCACTTCTGGCTGCTCTCGGCGGCGACGATGAGCCTCTGCCTCGGCGTCGCGCACTTCCGGGTCCTCTCGACGGCGGCGCTTAGATTGAGCTTCAGCAGCGCTCACTTCTGGGTGCTCTCGACGGCGGCGATGAGCTTCTGCTTCGGCGTCGCGCACTTCCGGGTCCTCTCGATAGCGGCTTCTGGCTTCCGCTTCGGCGGCGCTCACTCCTGGCTGCTCTCGACGGCGGCGATGAGCTTCTGCTTCGGCGTCGCGCACTTCCGGGTCCTCTCGATAGCGGCTTGTGGCTTCCGCTTCGGTGGCGCTCACTCCTGGCTGCTCTCGGCGGCGGCGGTGGGCCTCTGCCTCGGCGTCGCGCACTTCCGGGTCCTCTCGATAGCGGCTTGTGGCTTCCGCTTCGGTGGCGCTCACTCCTGGCTGCTCTCGGCGGCGGCGGTGGGCCTCTGCCTCGGCGTCGCGCACTTCCGGGTCCTCTCGATAGCGGCTTGTGGCTTCCGCTTCGGTGGCGCTCACTCCTGGCTGCTCTCGACGGCGGCGATGAGCTTCTGCTTCGGCGTCGCGCACTTCCGGGTCCTCTCGATAGCGGCTTCTGGCTTCCGCTTCGGCGGCGCTCACTCCTGGCTGCTCTCGACGGCGGCGATGAGCTTCTGCTTCGGCGTCGCGCACTTCCGGGTCCTCTCGATAGCGGCTTCTGGCTTCCGCTTCGGCGGCGCTCACTCCTGGCTGCTCTCGGCGGCGGCGATGAGCCTCTACCTCGGCGTCCCGCACTTCAGGGCCCTCTCGACGGCGGCGCTTAGATTGAGCTTCAGCAGCGCTCACTTCTGGCTGCTCTCGGCGGCGACGATGAGCCTCTGCCTCGGCGTCGCGCACTTCCGGGTCTTGTCGACGGCGCCGTTTAGCTTCAGCTTCGGCGGCACGCACTGCAGGATCTTGGCGCCGGCGGCGCTGAGCCTCTGCTCGGGCAGTGCGTTTAGCAGCAGCTGCTTCATCTGACTCGCTCATTTTGTGAAAAAAGAACTGGCTGATTACGTCTCGTCGTCGTCGTCTTTGTGATATCACTCATGCTGGATCACGGCGCCGGCGGTGCTGACCCTCTGCTCGTGCAGCACGTTTAGCAGCAGCTGCTAAAGCCCCTCCATCCTGAGAAAAGTGGCTGCATTGATTGTTGTGGTAATGCTCGAGACACGTGCCGTGCACCAATTCTGGGAAGAACATGGCCACTGTAACATGGCATCTGAAATCTAGTTTGAATGTGCACTGTGCCGCCATGATCTTTCCAAAGTCTGCACGTTGCACGTGCCTTGTGCATCGACGCACCGTGCGCTACTTTTAAGACATGAACGCACTTTAGCAGCTTTTAGCTTCTCTTTGTTCTATTATTTTTCTGCTGCAGGGTTTTTCAACCCTGCAGCAGGAAAGCCGAAGCCGGCCGAGGGATAAGAGATAAGAGTCTTTTAAAATAATTTTTCGGAGAAATGAAAATTCGGATTCGTCCGCCCTGCTCATCCTCCCTGCTCCCCTGCGTTCTCCTCTTCCCCTCGCGGGGGCCACGTGATCTCGGGGGGGGGGGGGAGGGGAAGGGGTAGTCACGTGACCCTCCCGAGGCCACGTGACCCCCCGCTGAAGTCATGTGAGCCCCTCCCCCCGAGGTCACGTGACCCCCCCGAACCATACTAGAGAAAGGGGAGGAGGAGGAGGGCAGAGGTCCGGGGGGTCACGTGACCTCGAGGGGACGGGATCACATGACCTTGGGCGGGCCGTCACGTGACTTCGGCGGGGGGAGGGGAGTCACCCCCCGGGGTCACGTGACCTTGGCGGGGGAGGAGGAGGGAGGAGGAGGAGCGGAGGGGGAGGAGGAGGAGGGGGAGGGGCGATGCCGACGCCGACGCCAAGGCCGACGCTGGAAACGGGTCATGTGACCCCCTCCCCCCGAGGTCACGTGACCCGCCCGGACCATACTACACAATGAGGGGAGGAGGAGGAGGAGGGGGAGAAAGAGAAGGAGGGGAGGAGGGGAAGGAGGAGGAGAGGGAGGGGCTCGGTTACGCCGACGCCGACGGCGACGGCGACGGCGACGCCGCTAAGGCTGGAAACGGGCCCCTAAGAGCTGCGCTCTAAAAAGTGAAAGCCGTTTACAACTCCCTGTAACGCCGAATTAGAGCGCAGCTCTTGAGGAGGAGGAGGGAAGGGTACTGGGGGGGGGTCAAGTGACCTTGGGTGGGGGTCACGTGACCTAGGGGGGTCACGTGACGATGACGATGCAGATGACGTCATCAGTAACGATGACGATGCGGATACCGATGACGTCATCGGTGACTCCACTGATGACGTCATCAATGATGATGACAATGACGATGCGGATGCCGGTGACGTCATCAGTGATGATGACGATGACGATGCGGATGCCGGTGACGTCATCAGTGACGTCACTAATGACGTCATCAGCGATGATGACGATGCGGATGCCGGTGACGTCATCACTGACGTCACTGATGACGTCATCAGTGATGATGACAATGACGATGCGGATGCCGGTGACGTCATCAGTGACGATGACGATGCGGATGCCGGTGACGTCATCAGTGACGTCACTGATGACATCATCAGTGATGACGCTGACGATGCGGATGCCGGTGACGTCATCAGTGACGTCACTGATGACGTCATCGGGGGTCACGTGACCCCGGGGGTCACGTGACTTGGGGAGCCACGTGCCTTTGGGTGTCACGTGACCTTGGCGGTCAGGTGACCCTGGGGGAGGGGTCACGTGACCTTGGGGTGACCTTGGGGAGTCACGTGACTTTGCGTGTCACGTGACCTTGGGGTGACCTTGGGGTCACGTGACCTTGGGATGACCTTTGTTACGCCGACGGCGACGCCGCTCAAGCCAGGGACGGGCCCCTAAGAGCTGCGCTCTAAAAAGTGAAAGCCGTTTACAACTCCCTGTAACGCCGAATCGGAGTGCAGCTCTTGAGGAAGAGGAGGGAAGGGTACCGAGGAAGGGTAAACCCCTCCTCCTAAACCTCCTCCTCCTCCTCCCCTCATTCTTTAATATGCTCCGGGGGGTCACCTGACCTCGGGGGGGAGGGGGTCACGTGACCTCAGGGGGTGGGGGGTGGAGGCGGTGTCACGTGACCTCGGGGAGGGGGGTCACGTGGGGGTCACCATGGGGGTCACGTGACCTTGAGGTGACCTTAAGAGGGGTCACGTGACTTTGGGAGGGGTTACGTGACCTTGGGAGGGGTCACGTGACCTCGGGGGTCACGTGACCTCAGGGGTCACGTGACCTTGTGGTAACCTGGGGAGTCACGTGACCTTGGGGTGGCCTTGGGATCACGTGACCTTGGGGTGACCCCCAGGCCACGTGACCTTGGGGTGACCTTGGTTACGCTGACGGCGACGGCGACGCCAACGGCGACGGCGACGCCGCTCAAGCCGGAAACGGGCTCGTAAGAGCTGCGCTCTAAAAAGAAAAGAAAACCATAATATCATATACGTTGATCGGTGTGTTCCTTAACTGCGGGCATGATATTACCAAATGCATGGCTTGCATTGAGGTCTCATCGGCGGCCATTTTGACGGACTTACTGCCAAGTGTACTTTCTACAGTAAATGCTTCGCGTCATCGAATTTGTTTTTTCTCCGCAGGAACAGGTAAATATCATTAGGGTGTGATGATGCCATCTGTATATTAAATAAAGCTTTTCAAATTATAGCCGCGCTTTTTCGGGGCTATAAAACAATTATTTTAATATGTGTGCAATACTGTTTCACGTTTTAATAGCACGCTGGCATTGCTAACTTCGCTACCGTGCTAGAATTTATTTATATAGCGACTCTTTCTTGCATTGTGAAGGCTAAGAATAATGCAACGTTATAAGTTTGGAATTCCTATTTGTATTTACCTCGCTTTTAGAGCGCAGCTCTTAGGCGCCCGTTTCCGGCTTCAGCGGCGTCGGCGTCGCCGTCGGCGTAACCGAGGTCACCCCAAGGTCACGTGACCCCCCGAGGTCACGTGGCCACCCTCCCCGAGGTCACGTGACCCCCTCCCCCCACAGTCACGTGACCCCCCCCCCGAGGTCAGGTGACCCCCCTGGAGCATATTAAAGAATGATGGGAAGGAGAAGAAGGAGGAGGAGGAGGAGGGTTCTACCCTACCCTCAGTACCCTTCCTCCACCTCCTCAAGAGCTGCGCTCCAATTCGGCATTACAGGGAGTTGTAAAATGCTTTCACTTTTTTTTTCTAAGAACTCAGCGCATTGACCTCGCGAAAGACTATTGTCCAATATCTTTTTTTTGGGACCGTTGTAGTCAAGTGTAAAGAACGCAAACCTAAGCAAAACTGCAAAATAAATTCCCCTTTAAGTGAATTTTGGTATCTAAATTTAAATTGAGACCGTTAGGAGATGGCACCAGGTACTAATGTACCTGGTAACTAACAAAAGAAAATTTACACGGTCTTTTTTACCGCAAAAATAAACGAGGCATCGCCGAACGCTCATTCTCCGCCCAAAGGTAGCGCTAGAGGTCACAACCAGATGCCAAAGTTTCAGCCCGATCCGATAACTTAATCAAAAGTTATAAATGATTTTCTGAAACTTTCAATGGGAAAATGACGGCCGACGGAGTTTTCAAACACATGGGGCTCTATGGCACCAGAAACCGAAAACGGGCAAAAATGGGCCCCATTTTCCCATTAAACTTTTCAGAAAGTCACTTATAACTTTTGATTAAGTTATGGGATCGGGCTGAAACTTTGGCATCTGGTTGTGACCTCTAGCTTACCTTTGGGCGGAGAATGAGCGTTCGGGGATGCCTAGTTTATTTTTGCGCTAAAAAAGACCGTGTAAATTTTGTTTTGTGACACCCTGTAGATCACTTTTAAGTGTGACTGCTCGTAAATAGGAGCATATACAAGTAAAACCTATAGTTAAGGGGAAAACATACAAAATACAAATGCGACTACTTGTACTATAGTGGTACCATTTGCAGGTGGAACTACTCACAAATGGAGCCATTTGCAAGTGGACCCCCTTCAATGGGTGGAATCAGCTAACATATATTATTTTAATGTGCCGACCAACAGCCAAGGGTCTATAACGGTGGTGCACGAAATGCATGTGTAACTTTCGCAGATTTCCGTGTTTCAGCTACGTTTATCTATAAGTTGATGAGAAAAACACGAATTAAAATAATCAAACGATAAATTGTCAAATGTTGGTTTATTTTCAGCACTCCTGGTATCGTCTTAGACTTGGATTGGCCCAAGTTTTCTCTGGAGTCAAGAAAGGCACTTCAAATCACCAAGAACGAAACACGACTTGTGACTATTGATGTTGCATCGCGCTGCAGCGTGTTTCAAGGAGTCGGGCTGATCTAGGCAGCTTTTGGGTTCTCGTTTCATAGTTTAATGGTGATGTAACCAGCGTTGGTTGCAGGATTACTTTGATTGATTCGTTCACTGGAAGACTCGTTAAGCCTAAATCCAACATCTTTGTTCTTGCCCTGACACCGCATTTCTGATTCCAATATTTTCAATGAACCATATAACCAGTTTTTCAATTCGGCTCTCTAGAGCGCATGAAATACGATGCCAAAATAAACCCTCACCCGAACCGCGAAGGTACTATCGTCGTTATTTTTGACAGTACCGGAGGAAAAAAACTAAATCAGTATCAAACATATCAAACATAAAAAAAACACAAAATTACATGTTGGTCACCGCATTTTGGGAAACGGCCTGGCGTATGAAAGAAGAACCGCACCTACTTCTGCAGGTTGCGGCGCCAGCTTAATTTGAAATTTGCGTGACTGGCGCCGCCGGCGCCATGTTTCCTTAGTAAATAGCAGCAACGTGAAGGCAACTGTATAATAAATAAATAAGCGTAAATAACTATATATGTATATAAGTCAAAGATGCGTACCGTCGGACTTACTAATTCGAAGTTTATTACGACGTTTCGAGCGGGGACTGCTCTTAATCAGACACTTCACCAAACATATGTCGACGTTTCGAGGGGTGCCCGCTCGAAATGTCGTAATAAACTTCGAATTAGTAACTCCGACATCTTTGATTTATTAACTTTTTCCCGGTCCATATATATATATATTATGCAGGGTGTTTTTTAAGCTTCACAGAATTAAAAAAACAATAAAACAAAAAAATAACATGAAAGCTAGAGTAATGCGGCCTGCGCAGGTGAATTATAGTGCCTGGCGGACATTATATTCAAGAAACCATACAACTGTAAAATGATTATTTAACTTAAATTGACTAATTAACTTTTTAATTGGGGGCTTTAGGGCACATGTTTATATTAGAGCAATGGTGGCAGTCAATGTTCAAAGCGAGCTCAGCTTTTCAAAATTGCGAATCGAGCACGTGGTTCGAGATATTCACCTCTTAAATTTGCCGTAGAAATCGGCCGATACCGAAACCAAAGTGGCGTGAGGAGCGCCGGAAGCACAACCCCCGTCCTACGTCGGCGGGAACGCCCAGTGACGAAATTTGCGTCATGGTTGTGATTGACAGCGGCTGGCAGATGTTCGCGGTTTCCATTTGGCTGCTGGGAAGATAATGGACGAGGCATCTGACGGACCTGCACGAGGCGCCTCGCCGGACGTCATTGAGTCACGGTTGCAAGGAAGCGTGATGATAAAATGCAGTTATGTATAGAAGAATGATTCAGAAGTTCCAAGTTTCACGACGGAAACTTGAAACTCGATCGGCAATGATAGAATAAAGAAATAAGTTTAGTACTGATAATAAGTAATAGGTTCTGTGATCGCGGCTAACTTGACAAGCACGCGGCTCGGTTCTTCGTGTTGATTAAGCTATAACACAGGGATGAGATGAATTCCCCTGCCAGGGTCAAGGTACTCCATCGAGGAAAGCGTAGATATGGTGCGGGCGTGCGCCGAAATGAACGGCGATTATAGGCTAGCCGCGAGGCTGTATGCATCTCGCCACCCAGGACGGTCGGTTCCCACCCCTATTACGATCATGAGCGTTTTTAAAGTTTCTTGAAACTGGTTCCGTGTGTCAGCAATGGTGCAAGAAAAACGTGATTTTAAATCAAGGTCTCAAAATAGACATTCTTGCGTCTGTGAGAGCCAACCCTGAAGCCAGCACCCGACAAATTGCTCGAAGCTCGGGGAAACGCGTAAGCTTTGTATAGAGGTTGCTGAAGAAGCACCACTTCCATCCCCGCCATGTGTCCCTCCGTCAAGACCTTACGGAGTTTGACTGTCAAAAGCGGCTGGACGTCTGCAACTGGGCCTTAATCCAGACGGGATGCGACGAGGACTTCCTTCACAAGATAATCTGGACCGATGAGGCGAAGTTCTGCCGGGACGATAACGTCAACTTGCACAATGCCCATTACTGGTCGAACGAGAACCCCCATTGGCTAAGGCAGCATAATCACCAAGTCAAGTGGTCCGTCAACGTGTGGTGTGGCATTTAGGGTGAGACTGATTGGACCCTATTTCTTTGAGGGAAACCTTAGCGGCAAGGACTACACGACAAATATCTCGGACGGAGTCGTGGACAACTTTGCCTGTGACCTGCCGCTGGCCGTCCTTCAGAAAACATGGTTCCGGCACGACGGCGCACCTCCCCACTTTGTGGCTCGCGCTAGAACGTGGCTAGACGAGAACTTCCCAGGTCGGTGGATCGGACCCTCGGAACCTATGTTCTGGCCTCCGAGATCCCCCGACTTAACACCACTGGACTTTTTTCTCTGGGGGTGCGTTAAAGACCAGGTTTACGCTACAGAACCCCTTAATTTGGCTGACCTCAAGCGAAGGATAGTCTCTGCGTGTGCAGCATTCTACCAGATACAATTCGCAGAGCTGTGAGCTCTGTTAAAAAAAGGATCATGCTGTGCATCGCAGCGGAGGGAATGCACATTAAGAGTTTTATTTAAATGTTGCTTTTCGTCTAGTTATGTTCAGGGAAGGTATACTAATTGTATCCATTATTGTGCCTAGGTGACGAATTAAATCACTCTTGACATGCGAACCATTCATTCTTGACTTTATCACTACAGAAGCCGACCGGTATCAAAATATGAGAGGAAGCCACACCGTTCAGCAACGTAGTTGAGCTATTATGGTTTCCAGCCGTAGTTCTAAAGAAGGCCTAATAGATTGCAGACATTATTTCACTTCACAAAACAGAACGGAATCAAACGAGGCAAACATACTACTCGTATTTGTGTAAACTCTAGGTAACAATTGTGACGGGAAAATTTCAGGACAAGTATGGTTCTATCGAAGCACACCTATACGAATACAGCGGCAACACTTTGTTACTGTTATGAGCTGGACAATAACAGATCACATTACTAACCTTAGAGGCCGCTCACAGCTGAATTGGTCGTCTGTACTGCATGCACACTGCAGTGGTTGCCACGATTGGGGATTACTTTCGTTTTCTTTGCCATTAGCCACGTGTGAAGTAGTCCCCACGTGTCGTACTCCCGAACGGTAGACAAGTAAGCACCGGGCAACCGCGATCACAGAACTCAATATCTTTCTAGCTATCAGTACTAAGCTTGTTTCTTTAATTTATCATCACGCTTCCTTGCGACCGTGATTCAATGACTCGTAACTTATATCGCACGTCCGGCGTGGCTCTTCGTGCGGGTCCGTCAGACGACTCGTCCATTATCTTCCCAGGAGCCAAATGGAAACCGCGATCATCTGCGAGTCGCTGTCAATCAAAACCATGACGCGAACAAATACCATTGACTACCAATACTGGAAACTCGAACCAAAATACATGGGGTTATCGGGAGACACAGAAGTGCTGCCATCTCTCGGTGTGGGATGGTAAACTATGAGCTCGAAATTAAAAGGAAAACAGTCATTCACTACACTATTTCTTCTCTTCATACTATCAGGAACTGTAAATGTACGGCAAATCGGTGTGCCGATTTCAATTGAGCAAGAGCTGATACACGGTATTTCTGATAATGAGGTGCGCTTCATATTAGCACTAAGTATTTAGATTATATAGACCTATGTATTACACCTGGTACAAATGACCTACTGGCAATTATTGGCTTTCTAGTAAATTGACAGTTTATGGACCACTCTAAAGGCTATGGCTGTTTCTAGCTGCAGTGACTGGCTCTTTGCAGTTAGAAATAAAGCACAGCGATTCAAATATGTGATTGCTCCATTGGTCATTATTTTAAATTGTATGAGATTCACTTCCAATAAGTCTGGAAATGCTACACGACGTAGTTTTTACAGCCAGTAAATGCTACACTGGCTTAACGAAGAGTCAGTATTTATAAGGAAGTAGAAATAGTGTCCGGTTCAGTTTTACTTGTCGTTTTGGGGGCCTGGTTAGGCTCTAATGACTGCAATTACTATTGAATTATATGTCTGGGTTATTTGAACGAGTATAAACTAGATTGCCTTCCAACGGCTATTAATGGCTCTGGGCCAATATCCTAAGCTATTTCGGGGCATATAGACCAAGCAGCTGTTTATTAGATAGTTCCATTTGTGATAGACTTTAATGACCATTAGTGACCATTTCGTGATATTTGTAATGTTAAGTCTCAGATTGGATTTGAATGACTGTTATTTGATATTTGATTTTATTTCCTAATTATATGGCAGATTTTGGTTCCAAATGACTTTTAATGACAATCAATGACTAGTTGTAACTATTTTGAGTTATCTGATTGCGCGCGGACTGAGTTGGCTTTCAATGGTTAATTTTGGCTTTTTGATCAAAATTTGACATGATAGATACGTAGTTCAAATGACTTTTGGTTACTTTTATCGACTTTTGGCCTTTATCTTGAGTTATTTGATTGTGCGCAGACTGAGCTGGCTTCATATGGCTATTATCGGCTATGTGATCATGTTTATAAATTATATGGCAGATTTGGGGTCCAAATTACTTCCGTAACTATAAATCACTATCGGCCACTTTTTCAACTTATTTGTTGTGTGCAGACTGAGTTGGCTTCCAATGGCTATTATTGGCTATAGACATCTGTTATTGACTTGGTTGGCTCGAATTGCCAAAAAAATGGCTATTAGTGCTTATTAGTCGCAATATTCTGCTATTCTATACTTATGAATGAAAATGGCTTCAAGTGGCTATTGTTAGCAATTGCATATCATCTTAACAATATCACCTTAAATTGCTTCAGAATGAACATTAGTGGCATTTAGTGACACAGTATTCATGATGTTTTGAATATGAATGGATTCAAGTGTCTACTATTATTGGCTATGGGCAGTTCTTGGCCAAATCGGCTTGAAATGGCTTTACATGTCTATCAGTGACTATTATTGGCAATTTATGTAATTGGAGTGTGTATAGATTTGAAGGACTTAAACTGGATGGTATTGGCTATAGGCATCTCTTCTTGACTTGGTTGGCTTGAATTGGCTATTATTGGCTATAATCATCTGTTCCTGACTTGGGTGGCTTGAATCGGCTACAAAGGACTTAAAGTAACTAGTATTTATAATTAGCAGCTATTTCTTTGTCTACAAACTGAAATGGCTTCATGTGGCTAGTTTTGGCTATTACCATATATTTTTTACCTGATTGGCTTCAAATGGCTATGAATGGCTATTCGTGGATATAGTTGACAATTCAATGCTATTTCAGTGATTATGACTGAAAATGACTTCAAATGGCTATTACTGGCTATTAGGATGTCGTTTTGTTTGATTGGCTTAAAATGGCTATACATGGCTATCAGCAACTATTATTTACAATTTATGCAAATGGAGTCTATATAGATTCGAATGACTTCAACTGGATATTATTGGCTACAGGCATCTATTCTTTGACTTGGTTGGCTTGGATTGGCTATGATTGCTATAATCATCTGTTCCTAACCTGGGCGGCTTGAATTGGCTACAAATGGCTTAAAGCGACTAGTATTTATAATTAGCAACTATTTCTTTGTCTACGAACTGAAATGGCTTCATGCGGCTAGTTTTGACTATTACCATCTATTTTTCACCAGACTGGCTTCAAATGGCTAAAAATGGCTATTCATGAATATAGTTGACAATTCTTGCTATTTCGGTGATTATGATGAAAAATGACTTCAAATGGCTATTATTGGCTATTATTATCTATTTTTACTAGATTGGCTTGCTTTGACTATACATGACTATCAGCAACTCTTATTTACAATTTATGCAATTGGAGTGTGTATAGATTTGAATGACTTCAACTAAATATTATTGGCTATATGCATCTATTCTTGACTTGGTTGCTTGGATTGGATATTATTGGCTATAATCATCTGTTCCTGACCTCGGTGTCTTGAATTGGCTACAAACGGCTTAAAGTGACGAGTATTTATAATTAGCAGCTATTTCTTTGTCTACAAACTGAAATGGCTTCATGTGGCTAGTTCTAGCTATTACCATCTATTTTTTACCAGAATGGCTTCAAATGGCTCTGAATGGCTATTCGTGAATATCTATTGAATGGCTATGCATGGCTATTTAGGAATATCCATTGAATGGCAATGAATGGCTATTCATGAATATCCACAATTATACTTGCTATAGCCATTGCTAGCCCATTGAAGCCAATCTGGTTAAAATGAATGATAATAGACAACAGCTACTAAGAGCAAGTCTGGTTAGTAAACACTAAAATTGCTCATAACTATCAAGACTAGCCACTAATAGCCATTTGTAGCTATTTCAAGTCAATTCAATAAAGAATAAATGCTTATAGTCAATAATAGCCACTTGTAGCCAGTTTCATTCAAAAACACTGAAATAGCACATAATTGTCAATTATACTCACCAATAGCCATTGCAAGCCATTTGAGGCAAATCTGGCCAGAAATGGATCCTAATAGCCAACAATAGCCAATAAAAGCCATTCCAGTTAGTAAACATGAAACCTGCTTATAAATATAAACACTAGTCACTACAAGCCATTTGCAGCAATTTTAAGCCAATCTAAATGCTTACAGCCAGTAATAGTCACTTGTAGCCAGTTTCATTCAAAAACACTGAAATAGCACATAATTATCAATTACTCACTAATAGCCATTGCAAGCCATTTAGGCAAATCTGACCAGAAATGAATGCTAATAGCCAACAATAGCCAATAAAAGCCATTCCAGTTAGTAAACATGAAACCTGCTTATAAATATAAACACTAGTCACTACAAGTCATTTGCAGCAATTTTAAGCCAATCTAAATGCTTATAGCCAGTAATAGCCACTTGTAGCCAGTTTCATCCAAAAATACTGAAATAGCACATAATAGTCAATTATACTCACTATTAGCCATTGCTAGCCATTTGAAGCCAATCTGGTCAGAAATAGATGATAAAAGCCAACAATAGCCACTTAAAGCCAGTCCAGTTGGTGAACACAAAAATCACTCATAACTATCAACAGTAGTCATTAATAGCCATTTGTAACAATTTTAAGCCAATCTAAATGCTTACAGCCAGTAATAGTCACTTGTAGCCAGTTTCATTCAAAAACACTGAAATAGCACATAATTGTCAATTATACTCACTAATAGCCATTGCAAGCCATTTGAGGCAAATCTGGCCAGAAATGGATGCTAATAGCCAACAATAGCCAATAAAAGCCATTCCAGTTAGTAAACATGAAACCTGCTTATAAATATAAACACTAGTCACTACAAGCATTTGCAGCAATTTTAAGCCAATCTAAATGCTTACAGCCAGTAATAGTCACGTGTAGCCAGTTTCATTCAAAAACACTGAAATAGCACATAATTATCAATTATACTCACTAATAGCCATTGCAAGCCATTTGAGGCAAATCTGACCAGAAATGGATGCTAATAGCCAACAATAGCCAATAAAAGCCATTCCAGTTAGTAAACATGAAACCTGCTTATAAATATAAACACTAGTCAATACAAGTCATTTGCAGCAATTTTAAGCCAATCTAAATGCTTATAGCCAGTAATAGCCACTTGTAGCCAGTTTCATCCAAAAATACTGAAATAGCACATAATAGTCAATTATACTCACTAATAGCCATTGCTAGCCATTTGAAGCCAATCTGGACAGAAATAGATGATAAAAGCCAACAATAGCCACTTAAAGCCAGTCCAGTTGGTGAACACAAAAATCACTCATAACTATCAACAGTAGTCATTAATAGCCATTTGTAGCCAAATTAAGCCATTGCAATAAAAACAAATGTTTATAGCCAGTAATAGCCACTTGTGGCCATTTTCATCCATAAACACTGAAATAGCACGTAATTGTCAATTATACTTACAAATAGCCATTGCTAGCCATTTGAAGCCAATCTGGTCAGAAATATATGCTAATAGCCCACAATAGCCCCTTAAAGACATTCCAGTTAGTAAACACTAAAGCACCCATGAATATCAACACTAGTCACTAATAGCCATTTGTAGCCATTTCAATCAAATGTATCTAAAATTTGATGCATAAGCCAATAATAGCCGCTTGAAGCCATATTCATTTTTAAGTACCGAAATAGCACGTAATTGTTTAATGATCTCATCAATATTCATCAGCAGCCATTTCAATTCAATCTGGTCAAAAATAATTACAAATAGCCAACATTATCCACTTGAAGCCCATTCCATTTCGTAAATATAAAAATAGCTCAAGCAACGGTTGATACTGGAGCTTGTTGGTACATACTTGTATATATATTTGACAGCTTGAACCAGGGGAAGATATAGAGAAATTGAGACAGGAGAGAATATACAGCTGACTACCAACGATATTTTTTTTTTATTGATGCAATAAAAGGAAATCAGAGATGTTAGCCGGGAGTACAATCTCCTGACTGGCTACTCTGGTGGGAAAGGGGTAAGGGATATAACAGAGTTAGGAAAGAGGAAAAGAAACATAAAGAACAAAAGAGACACAATCACACATAACACACACACAACCATTTGGACAAGAGAGTTCAGTACATAGCATTAGAGTCTCTTATCCAGGCCTGTTGCTGAAAGAAAACGGAGGAGGGCCTTTGTGGTGTTTAAAGCACAGTCTTCGTTGTTCCATGGCCCCAGGAAGTGCTGTATTGTAAGGGGTGGTCCCGGAGTCTTCCTAATGTCTTGTAAAAATTGTTTTCGCTGACCATCATAACTTGTACATTGAAGTAAAATGTGTTGAATATCTTCAACAGTTCCACACATGGAGCAGTTTGGGGACTTTAATTTCCCAATAAGATGAAGGTAATAATTAGTGTAGGCGACCTTTAGCCGAATCCTATGGAGAACCGCTTCCCGTCGTCTCTTCAGGCCTCGAGGTACTCGAAACCGTAAGTGCGGGTCGATATTCTTTAGAGAGGAACTTTGGTTGATATCCTCTTTCCAGAGGCTCGTTGCGGCCGATTTCTCCAATATCGCCACTCTTGAACAGACGTCCGATTTTGTAAATGGAGCTAGGACTTTTTGGGCAGATTCGTGAGCCTTTGCAGCCATAGAGTCAGCCATTTCGTTACCCATGACACCACAGTGACTGGGCACCCACTGGAATGATACGGAGTGGCCAAGGGAAACGATTTCTGAGTGAACGTTAAATATGTCTAAAATTACTTGTGTGTTTGGACTATTTTTACGTAGACACTGAAGCGACTGGAGGGCAGACTGTGAATCGCTCATGATCGTCCAAGCGCGAGGTGATGCTTTTTTAATCTGTTGGAGCCCCTCTCGAATGGCCGCCAGTTCAGCCGCCGTAGATGAGGTTTTGTGGGACAGCTTGTAGCCAGCTTTGATATGAAGCACTGGGGCAGCCAGTCCAATCGATGACCCGTTATGCGTAGTTGATGCATCGGTATATATGTGGCAAGAAGAACGGTGCCGTGTATACAATAAAGACAAAAAAAGCTGCCGAAGGACAACTGAAGAGAGCGTCGATTTTTTTGTTATTCCAGGAATAGTCTTGTAGACTAGAAGTGGAGGCAGTGACCAAGGTGGTGTATCGAGTACCACAGGATCTTGAAACACTGTTGGAAGGACATCCTTGTTGTCAATTATAGTTTGAGAGATGCGGCTGTAAAAACAACTATCCGGAATGTCAGCTAGATGATGAGAGTGATGCCGTGTCAGATGTCGCATATGTAGTCGTAGAGTTTCTTGGGTACGCAGAGCTTTCAAAGGTAGACAATGAGATTCTGCAATCGTGTCTATGGTCGCGGTTGCTCGCGGTACCCCAAGGCATACTCTGAGTGCCTGGGCCTGGAGCGATTGGAGTGCTTTCATGTTGGTCAGACTTAAGCCGTGCATAACAGGCAAGCTATAGCGAAGGATGCCAACAAACAGGCTGTTGTATAAACAAAGAAGAGCAGAGGTAGACGTCCCCCAAGTTGTACCACTTATAAATCGCCCCAAACTTGTGAATGCGGACAACTTAGTCTTTAGGTGTTTCAGTTGGGAGTTCCAAGTTAAGCCTTTGTCAATGGAAACTCCAAGAAATATGTGATTCGGCGCATATGGGATTGGAGTTCCATTAATGGAAAGTGGATATCGAGTCATCTTCATCTGTGTAAAGGCCACGGCAGTTGATTTTGCTGGCGCAATCTGAAGCCCCCGTATGTGAAGGAACTGAGAAATTTTGGACAACGCATCTTGTAGGCGTGCATGTACGAGCTTAGGTGAGCCTGCAGACGTCCAGAGGCAAATGTCGTCTGCGTAGACTGTAAGGTGTACAGCTCTTGTGAGAATTTCGGTGATCCCAATGAGAGCAATGTTAAAGAGGACCGGGCTTAGAACACCCCCCTGAGGCACTCCTTTGGTCACTCTGTGACGAGAAGTTTCCCCTTCCTTTGTGCGCATGTAGATCGTTCGATTATTAAGGTAGTCAGATATCCATGCATAAAGACGACCGCCAATTCCGATAGATTGGAGTCCCCGTAAGACTGCCGAATGTTTGATATTATCAAAAGCTCCGCAGACATCAAGAAATACAGCTACTGTAATTTTCCCGCGAAGCTTCTTGTCGTCAACATGAGTTACAAGGTCTACGACATTATCAATGGAGCTACGACCCTGTCTAAATCCTGTCATGGTAGCTGGATATATCGATTGCGACTCAAGAAGCCATTCAATCCGTGATAGAACTAATCGCTCCATACATTTGCTGACACAGCTCGTTAGAGCGATTGGTCGGTGAGACTTTAAATCCAGAGGGGACTTACCCGGTTTAAGGATGGGCACAACGCAGGCCGTTTTCCAGTCGGGTGGTATATTGCCGCTTGTCCACGAAGTGTTGAATATGTCTAACAAACGCTGGCGAACGTCAAGCCCCAAATGAGCGAGTGTGCCATAGGTTATGTTATCTGGGCCTGGAGAAGAAGAATGACTGAGGGAAGCTAGAACTTGATCCAATTCCGGGGCATTAAATACATCATCCATGTAACGTGAAAATGGAGTAACTGAGGCTTGATGCTCTATATCTGAAATATCACTGTCACTCACTGCTGATAGGACAAGAGATGCGCAGAATTCCTCAGCAATGTGCAATTGCGAGCGTCTTAGGAAAAGTGATATCGCGTGAAAAGGCGTTCTCTGTTGTGGTGGAAATCTTAATCCGCGTGCAATATGCCATATTTTTGAGAGAGGAGCACGGGGATCAAATGACGCACAGGTTCCCCTCCATTTCTTCCGTCCGAGTTTATCTAAATGACGGCGAATATGTTTTTGTGTACGCCTGTCTTCCCTAATGCCAGCTTGTAGTTTAGTTCGACGTGCGCGTCGCTCAGCCCTTCGGCGAATAGCTCGAAGTTTTTCATACTCTGAGTCTACAACAGTTCGTGAAGAGTGGTTGTTTGGGCGAGTTGGTTTGACATCTTATACAATCGTGTGCGCAACAAAGACGAGGACAAAAGCAGAGAAGAGGACACAACAAGGCGCAACTTTCAACTGAATTTTATTGAAAACGTGTTCCGGTATATATATAGTCTCAACCATCGTTACAATGACAACAA
The DNA here is from genome assembly GCF_016920785.2 of Ixodes scapularis. Lineage (NCBI taxonomy): Eukaryota > Metazoa > Arthropoda > Arachnida > Ixodida > Ixodidae > Ixodes > Ixodes scapularis. The sequence goes on from NW_024609835.1 coordinate 173,850,222, forward strand.
AAAAAGACAAAAGTATAGGAAGAAAAACACCATGACAGAGCATAACTGGGAAACAACACTGCAGCTGGGTATCCAAAACACCTTCTTGTTGCGGTCGCAGAAGGCCTTCTAAGAAAGCGCTGTCTCGTAGAAAACAATGAGAGCCAGCCGGCAAGACAAAAAGGAAAAGTTGTTGTGATTCCGTATGTACACCGAGTGTCGCACAATCTAAAGAAAATAGCAATGCGATCCAATGTAAAGGTTCTGCGCCCAATAAGCTCATGGAACTGTGCAAACTATCAAAGCCTGGCGTGCGTGCCAAACACGGTTGTGAAAAGAAGCACAGAACGAAATTTGTCGACTGTACAGATGGCGTGGTTTACCGCATTCCGTTGTCCTGTGGCAGCCACTACGTCGGGCAGACGGGGCGCTGCCTAAATGATCGGCTTCGCGAGCACAATAACAACGTGCAAAAAAAGAACGGTGGCTTTCTTGACTTGCATTGCAGGACATGCGGTTGTACCCCACTGTTGGATGAATGTGTAAAAATTGGGAAATGCAAGTCAGCGGTAACACGCGAAATCATAGAAGCCGAGCACATTGATTATTTAGGAGACATGTGTGTTGCTATGCCGTCGATCGCATTATCGGAGAAGGAATTGTTTTTCCTGAGAACGAGATAGTGTTGTTTCCCAGTTATGCTCTGTCATGGTGTTTTTCTTCCTATACTTTTGTCTTTTTTTGTTGTCATTGTAACGATGGTTGAGACTATATATATACCGGAACACGTTTTCAATAAAATTCAGTTGAAAGTTGCGCCTTGTTGTGTCCTCTTCTCTGCTTTTGTCCTCGTCTTTGTTGCGCACACGATTGTATAAAAAAAACAGTTCGTGAGGCCGAAAGATTGACTGTCCTGGTTGCTTCTGTTGCTGATTGATTCATGACTGAAACAAACTCCTCGTAGGTCGTTGTCATATGTATCCGCTGTTCGACACTCTCCCGAAAGCATGTCCAGTCTATATATGAGGTTCGATCATGTCTGGCTCTATCAGCTTGGAAGCCGCGTACTGTGATGTAGGTAGGGATGTGGTCACTACCATGACTCTCTACGTCAACAAACCAGGAATTTCGAGTTACGAGTTCGTGTGACATGAAGGCAATATCTAAACAACTGCTACAGTGACTGCCTCGGATGAATGTAGGTGAACCGTCGTTTAGAAGACATAGGTCATGAGAATCTGCCAGCTCAAGTAGTTCACGACCCCGACGTGTAGTTCTTACACTACCCCAAGCTATATTATGGGCGTTGAAGTCCCCAACAACCAAAACTGGCGAGTTACATTGTTGAATAATATTATGAAGTCGCATAGCATCAAAATTGCAAGCTGGAGCTATATAGGCAGCGATTACAGTAAAAGTTAGTTTGCCCTTGCGAACAGTAACGCCGACGTACTCATTGTCTTGATGTGATGTGATATTATGGGAAACATATGTCAAGTCTTTTCGTAAGGCAAGAAGAACCCGACTGACGTTAGAGGGACGAGCTGATTGAAATACTTCGTAACCTGAAAGCCGGAAGTCTGATGCTACACGCGATTCGCTAATAGCTAAAATTGGGAACTTATGTTTGAATGTGAATTGTCGGAAGTCTGAAAGGCGGGCATTAAGCCCTCTCGCGTTCCATTGAAAAACGGTCGCTCCTTTGACTCTTTCATCAAATGAGGAGGAATCATCCAGTACCCTGATGTGAACTTCCGGTCATTGCAATAACTGCCGGTTCGAATGCCATGATTCTCTGCAAGATGTCTTTGAATGTGCATGGCGGCAGTTGGGTCGTGAGACCTCGAAGGACGGAGAAGATAATGCGTATGATGTCACCTATTGTCATTGTGCCAAAGACAGAGGGAACCTGTTGCTGGCGAGGCAGGACTACAGCGGAGGTTTTGCTGTGTGGGCGCGTACCTGCGGTGCTAGGAGGTACGCCTGATGCGTTGAGCTCTCCTGAAGCGGGTGCGGGGTCACGAGGAGGCCATTGGTTCGCCATAAGGGTGGATTTCGCAGCAGGTCGAGACTTCTTGGCTTTACCCTTGGGAGGTGAGTCCTTGATGTTTAACGCAGGGGACACCGTGTCTTGTGTTGCTTGAAGGTCGGCGGTGGATGATTCAAGAGGAGGCCAGGGGCCTTGAGGGACCTCTGCCTCATTTGTTGACGGCGCAACTTTCGGGCCATGGACGAATCTCTTGGTTCTTGCAAGAGCCGTCAGCCGTGCTTTACAATTGACGTAGCTTGCTGGGTGATCTCCGCCGCAGTTGGCGCACTTGAATGGTGCTTCGCCCTTGCAGTCTTTGGTGGAATGTTGCTGGGCGCATTTCTTGCATTTTGCGGCACATTTGCAATATTTAGCGACATGACCAAGTGCTTGGCAGTTGTAGCATCTGGTTGGAGCTTCAATAAACTCTGTTACGTCATGCTTCGTAAATCCGAGATTTACTCGGAATGGGCGGTCTGTGTTTGGGCGAAAGGTCAGGACTACACGGTCTGTTGGTTGCACAGCTTCTCCGGACTTTCCTTGACGTCAATATAAGCGGCGGGCTGCAATAACTCTGTCTTGTTGCAGAAATGATGTTATGTCGGCATCGGTATGCCAAAGGGGCACTCCCTTGACAAGACCACCATTCTGTAGGTAAGTCCTCGGCACTGTAGCTTTGATGGGAACCCCACCGAGAAGGCGAAGTTTCAGGAGTCGGTCGACTGTGGTGGTTTCAGCAACCTCCACCATAAGGCCACCTCTATTTGTAAAGCGATGTCGCAAAATGGCAGCAGCTGCTGCTTAGTTCACCTCGTTACTCAAGGTCAGTGGATTTTGTCGCTGCAGACGATGCTCCTCATTGACCGGTGTAAGGAATACAGGGATACCTGTCGTTCTTTGTCGGCGATGTGAGGCAAAAACGAAGCCTTCTAGGTCACCTTCAATTAAGTCTTCCTCCATTGAGTCACCCGGTGGTGCTTGCAGTTTGGCAGGAGTCGCCAGCAAGTCCGCAGGCTCACCGTCCCCGTCATTGCGACGTTTTCCAAGGGTCGAGTGTCCAGTCTGAGTGTCTTGAGCTGCATTGTATGTGTGGTCCCTCCTAGCAGGAGTCTGCTGGGAGCACGAAGGAAGGTTGGTCGCTGATTCCAGTACGTTTGCACCGGGTTGGAAGGTCATGTCATGTGCCGGGTTACTCGAAGTAACCCGCGCTGCTGTAAATTGCAACCGGTGGTTCGTAGTTGCGACTGATGACTAAAATAAGCGAAAATGCCCAGAGCAAGGAAAAGTGCGTCCGATCAGTTCGGTGCACGCGCTCCGAAATCCTACCAACGATTATTTAGTGGGAACTTCTTTTTCCTTGCGTGTTTTCAGACACCAACAAAAATTATTACATATTAAAACCTATTATACTAATATAATAATGCATGTGTATGTTTACAAAATTTTCACATTACCTAAACCTAAACTAATATTTTAAATTCACCCGCCACAAGCTCATACTGCCATTTTCTGGACCGTGACGCACCGTAGATATTAGACAGTAGGGAGTTTTAGAATAACGTACGCAATTTTAGCGCACGCTAGCGCTAAATTTAGCGCTTGTATTAGCGCACGCGACGCAAGAGAGTTTTAGAATAGCGTTTCTCCGCCGCGACGCAAAAGCCCAAGCATCTCGCGCTTGCGACGCCACCAAGATACAGTAAAATATTTTATTTCACACACGAAATGCTGTAACATTAGAAAAAAAAACAACAAAAAAAAAACGAATTTTTTGTCCAGAGTAGCGTTTTAACTTGTTTAAACATGAGAACGCGACGCGAGCGGTTGAGCGGTCGTGTCCGCTTGCGTCGCCACGGCAAGAGAGGTCTCGTGTACTGACCTTCGCAAATCGTTCCTTCGCCGTGAAATGTTCGCGCGTCGCAAGCATCAAGTTGTCGGTGATCGGTGCCAAACCGAGTACAATGTCGTCCCGTATTGAAAATTGCAGTCGCGAGGATACCGCCGACGTCGCACTCACGACACCGCCAAAGCAGCCGCCAACATAATCCTGGAAGCCGCCATTTTTTTTAACTGTGCTCGTCTTGGCTTTAGCCAACTTCTTATCACGAATCCCCCCAGGAGAAGCGCAAAGACTCTTTGCGTACGCACGCTATTTCCGAGAAATAGCGCACGCTAAAATTGCGCACGCAAAGCGCAAAACCTGGTTTGCGTTCGGAGCATGCGCAGTGGCGACGACGCTATTATTTGCGTACGCAAAGCTTTAGCGTGCGCTATTCTAAAACTCCCTAGTTTTAGTGGATCGTACGCTAAAGCTTTGCGTACGCAATAAAATTGCGGGTCGGGAGTGCGCGTGCGCAGAACGCAATAGAAGAGCTAGCGTATTGCGTACGCACGCAACGCTGGGGATTTTGCGTGGCGGGCTAGCGGGCTCTGCGGGACGGTCTCGAGAGATCTCGGTCCCGACGAGAGCGCCAGTTTCAAGATGGCGGTTACCTCGACTCGCGCAGCAAAGGCGACGTGGTGTTTTAGAAGTTCTGTGTTACGTGAAATTGCGTGGTGTTCAGCTCGGCAATTCTTTCCGGGACCTACGGCGGTCGAATTAGATCGCCGTGCAGCTGAAGGAGTGCACAGTGAAGATGTTCGCTTCTTGGAATGTGCGTCAACGCTGCGATCTGCTCAACGCTAAGCCTATTTGCACAGTTCATCGCCGACGGACGAGCGAATCTAAAAGAAATCGCCGAAGTTCTCGCTATGTACTGGACATCAGTAGGTCATGAATTTCATTCCGCGATAGCATTGATAAAAGGTGTCGTTTCAAAGGGAAGATTGACGGAGGCTCCGTGATCGAATTTGGCTACGCACCCTTAAGCCTGGTTCAGACAGTTTCGTTTGACTGCGTTTGACTGCGTTGCGGCAGCGAGAAACCAGGACATCCCTGCTACTTATATCGCGTGCTAAGATGATTCTTTGAATTAGATTGCACGCTTCACACGAAGCACAGATGTGCCGGTGACTCGCTTTCGGTTCTCGACGTCAAACGCACTCAAACGCAAGTGCCTGAACCGGCCTTTACTCGTAGCCTCTGCAGCCCGCAAAAAAGCGCGCTGCAGCTTGGTTTAACTTGAAATAAAAAGATTGGACACGTTTTCATTTTCAATATTTCTTTCCAGGAGCATGGTTGCGCTTTAAGCACGCAGAATTCTGCAGATCTAGCAAATCTAACCGAGATCATGCGCGGTGTTCACTCGAAAACGTAACGCACAACTAAATTTGGTCCGAGCAGGTCATTTTTAGCGTACGCTATACTATTACGTATAGACCCTTCCCGAAATTCAGTCTGGCCACTTTGATCACTATCATCATCATCGGAAAAATGGCATATGTGCCATACCAATGGCGGCTTTCTATTTACTGATGAAGGAACATGGTTGAAGATACTCCTAAGCTGAGGATTCGAGGCCTATACATTCTAGACATTAGCACGTTGCGAAACCGGAATTGAATGCAAGCGCTGCGTAAGTGTTCATTTCTCTAATTCGAGCCCAGTGAACCTGTTTGTGGCACAAAATCGACTTCGAAATCCCTTGACTTATAGAACTTTATCAAGGCGTCTATCTGGGTTGGCGCTTCATTCTGACTGGTTGCATCGTTGTGGGAATCAAGACTGGATGAGATGATTCAGAAAAACCTGTATAGCGAAAAGTTTATTCTCGTCTGCCGTTGACATGCAAAAGTGACGGTGCCCGATAAAATACCGCAGGCTACGGGTTCATTGCCGCCATTCGTATGGCAAAAGTTAAACCGCCATTTCAGCCACCAGATGGCGCTGAATTTCGGAAAGGGTCTATTGCGTACGTAGGAGCCAGCAACGCTATACTAAAACTGTCTAATGTCTCTCCTTTTTGTGAATAGTGATGGACGGGGTGCTGACGCACCCACTCGCTTGTTCTTCGATAGCAAGCGCCTCGAGCATCTCGCGCGCATGAGTATTGTTATTACTGGCTAGGATGGTTATGTCCTTGAACGCTGCACTGCAGTGGCAAGTCCTGCAATGAGCTGCAAGATGCCCTGCCGACGTTCCTTTAAGGGATGCTGCGTGCTCGCGGGCTCTGTCGTTAATGCATCGGCCCGTCTGGCCGATGTAGCACTTCCCGCATGAAAGGGGAATGTTGTAAACCACTCCTGTCATGCATGGTACATATTGTGTTCTGTAGGCAATGTCGCACGTTTTTTCTTTGCCTGTTCTGTTGTTAACTCGTCTGCACATGGAGTACGCTTTGTTAGGCGCGGAGCATACTACTTGGATCTCATTCCTCGCGGCGATCTTTTTCAATTTGTGCGTAATCCCGTGAACGTATGGTAGCACAGCGATCTTCCTTCGGGTTTCCTCGTTTACTTTTTTGCCCGACTTTGCACTCTTCAAGTTTCTGCAGATGGTCTCACAAACGGGTACCAAGATACTTGTTGGGTATCCCGAATTCCGTAATCGTGACATCTGTTTTTCAAAGCTCTGCCCTATCTGGTGTTTACATGATTTGTTTAAGGCAGAAACTAACGCCGTGCTGGCGATACCTCTCTTAATAGTTCTTGAGTGGCCAGAGGTAAACGGCAGAAACCCTTTTGCTGACCGGGGTTCGTACCTCCAGCAAACGTGCCCTTGTTGGAAAATTAGCGCGAGATCTTGCAGCTCATTGCAGGACTTGCCACTGCAGTGCAGCGTTCAAGGACATAACCATCCTAGCCAGTAATAACAATACTCATGCGCGCGAGATGCTCGAGGCGCTTGCTATCGAAGAACAAGCGAGTGGGTGCTTCAGCACCCCGTCCATCACTATTCACAAAAAGGAGAGACAATTTCTAAAGTGCGTCACGGTCCAGAAAATGGCAGTATGAGCTTGTGGCGGGTGAATTTAAAATATTAGTTTAGGTTTAGGTAATGTGAAAATTTTGTAAACATACACATGCATTATCATATTAGTATAATAGGTTTTAATATGTAATAATTTTTGTTGGTGTCTGAAAACAAGCAAGGAAAAAGAAGTTCCCACTAAAGAATCGTTGGTAGTCAGCTGTATATTCTCTCCTGTCTCAATTTCTCTATATCTTCCCCTGGTTCAAGCTGTCAAATATATATACAAATAGCTCAAGCAATAGTTATCTACTAATAGAGGTTTGTAGCCATTTGCAGCCCATCTATTCGAAAATAGGTGCTTATAGCCAATAATAGCCACTTGAAGCCATTCTCATTCATAAACACTCAGACAGCAGATAATTGCTATTATACTGACTAACAGCCATTAGAAGCCATTGAGCCAATCTGGTCAGAAATATATTCTAATCGCCAACAATAGCCACCTGAAGTCATTCCAGTTTATAAACAGAAATAGCTGAGTTTTCATTGACTCCGTAAGTGTGACGTCATGGGTCCAAACAAACCGTTGCTAGGGTCGTTGTTATGGACAAATGCTTGTGGCTAGGTTTCGCTACTAAAACCCGACTGTTGAAAAATCGGGAGTAGGGTTTAAACTTCTAAAAATCACAGATATAGAAAGCTTGAATGTCATATATGTTTCGACAGAAGTGTGGCGGTAATTGCTTGTTTTTGAAATATTTACGACTGCAACTTCCGGTCCTCAAGATGCCTGCAGCAGACGACGAATGCAAGAATGCCGTCTGCCACACGCCCGCCGACCAAGCCGGCGCCGGCGTCTGAATTGGGTGAATAAAGACGATATTCTGATATTGCATTTGGTTGAAATACAATAAGTTTCAGACACTTATAAGAATTCATAATGGGGTGCTATGCAAAATATGGCTTATCGAAAGTCCGGGCGTCGATCGAAACGATCGTCTGCTAAAAGATCGCATTGCACCCGTTAGAAGAGCACTTCAGGTGATCGGTTGAGATCCCAAATTTTGTTTGCGGACTCGCGCTACGGGAGAATGTTTCGTACCTGGTTGTAACCATCGCGTGGAGAAAGATTCTTGCAGTTTCTTCAGATTTCCGCACGACCCCAAAGCGCGAAAGAATTGGATAAACAAAAGGTGAGTTTAATAGATTGTACTCTCATCGCGGGTTCGATGGAGATTTGCGATAAGGAAAGAGGAACATTTAAGACAAACATAGATTAAATGTTCCTCTTTCCTTATCGTAAATTAATAAGCAACGCGCTCAACCATCTACCTACATCGATGGAGATCTTCACCGAAAGAGCACATCCACTAAATTTAATGTATACAAAAAAAAAAAGCGCAATCGCGATAGACATGCAATATTGTAATAACCTGACAACCTCAATATTAGTAATAACAAACGACTTACCTCGACGGTGTACGATTTGTTTCTCATGCTGGCCTGCACTACGCCGGTAATGCACTTCAGGTCGTCGTCATAAATGATCTGCATGACGCGGGTTGATTTTACGGAATTTTCATCCCTCTGAACAAAGCTGGGTTCTTCACAGAAAAAAAACGCACATTGCAGAGGCCTCTGCGGCCTTTGCGATGCACTTGCATGCAGCAAATCTATCGTGTCGTCTGCTACCGAAGAAAAGCGGAGTGGAATACTTCAGAAATGGCTTACATCGTTGCAATACGACGCTGAGATGACAAGAACATCTTCATAATTAGATATCAAGAAGTTAGGTTGCTTTCTAAAAATTATTTACTTACTTATAAGCAAAAATCTAGCCTCATGTGGAGTCTCCGTGCATTAGTCCATAGCAACGCCCCTAGCAACGGTTTGTTTGGACCCAGACGCCCTGTTGTGACGTCATCACTTACGGGGTCAATTACTCATTAATATTTGTAGCCATATCTATCAAATATATATAAAGTGGAGGCTGATAGCCAATAATAGCCAGTTGAAACCATGTGCATTCACCAACGCCCGAAATGGGTAATTGTCAATTATCTCCTCAATAGCCATTGGCAGCCATTTAAGGTCAGTCTGGTCAAAGAAGATGCTAATAGCCAACAAAAGCTACTTGAAGCCGTTCATAAGAGTAAGCACACAAAAAAATCACATAATTATCAATTCTAGTCACTTGGAGTCATTTCAAGTCGGTCTCACAAAAAAAAATTGATGCCTATTGCCAATTATGGTCACTTGGAGCCAAGGGCATCTAATAAGCAACGAGCTTGAGTTTTACCTTAGAGCGGAAAACCGGAACCCCCTGCCTGCATCGGAAATGGCACCCCCCCGGTTGCCGCCATCTTGCCTGTTTGCCACATTAGTGATCACGTGACGTTAAGATGGCTACGCCCAAAGGTGGGCCAGATCAGATTGGCCAGATCGCGGTCATCAGATGGGCACTCTGGGGCTGCGTTCGAATCTTACTCGAATGGCGCCGAGTTAATCCGGCGGATCAAGTCACGTGACAAGACAGCTGCAGCAACGCTGGACGTGGGTAGGTTTCCGAACGCAATGGGTACGATAACTTCACCCAGGAGTGAGATAGAAGCTGCGTTCGATTTACTTGCACCTCCTGCGCCGGTGCAGCAAAGTGTAGGGCAGTCTACTTCCGGTATATGTATTGAGATACAACCGGAAGTACACTGCCCCACACTTTTCTGCACCGGTGTAGAAGGTGCAAGTAAATCGAACGCAGCTTCTATCTCACTCCTGGATGAAGTTCTCGTACCCGTTGCCTTCGGCAACCTACCCGCGTCCAGCGTTGCTGCAGCTGTCTTGTCACGTGACTTGATCCGCCGGATTAACTCGGCGCCATTCGAGTAAGATTCGAACGCAGCCCCAGAGTGCCCATCTGCTGACCGCGATCTGGCCAATCTGATCTGGCCCACCCTTGGGCGCAGCCATCTTGACGTCACGTGATCACTAATGTGGCAAACAGGCAAGATGGCGGCAACCGGGGGGGTGCCATTTTTGACCGCTGGTTTACCGCTCTAAGTTTACTCAAGCTCGTTGCTAATAAGACATGTTTCGGTAGGAATAAAACAAATAAATCAACAAGCTCAGAAAAGGTTAATCATTATTTAGATTGTAAAAAAATCTCTATACAAATCCTGACTGGTCTATACAACACACTGCATTTTGACATCAAAATACCAAGAGGTCCAATATCACGAGCTTATGCTGCCTACGCTCCATCAAAAAATGGGAATATTTCATAGACTATCAATTTCTCTAGTGAGTCAGACCCACTTGATTCATTTCCGGTGAAAGTGGCGAGTTGTCCACTCCACACCGCCAGGATCGCTTTCTACCTCCGTCTCCCGTTGCAAAGGGGCAGTACATTGTTGAAACTAGTGGATGCACTCCGCTTTCTAACCTTTTTTTTACTTTTTTATTAATTTTTTTGGCGTGTCTATTTAGTAGACGCCCGATTCAAAGGGAATCGCCACATAAATACAATACAATACAATACAACAATCCCATTTTAGCCCGGAGTTTCCTGTATTATTCTCAACGGCACTGACCTCTATTTTAGTAGGCTGGATCGCGGATGGGAGCCCGTCGGTGTCGCCACCGGCGGCCATTGCTTGCAATGCGGAGGGCAAGTTTGTCTGCTTCTTGCGCAGGGGGTAGCGGTGACGTCAGTACGCCGAGCCCTGATTGGCTGATCCCGACCCCCTCTCTGAGCGCCGTCTGCCCCTTTGCAACGTCGTCTGCTCGCAACGTCGTCTGCGTCTGTCTTCCCTTTCCTGCGACTTTCGGAAGCGCAGAGGCCAGATTCACCGAAACGATCTTACGCAAAAAATGTGCGTAAGACAAAACTTAAAAACAAATTCGTATTCTCGAAACAAAATTTTCGTAAGTTTTTTGCAGGTTACGATAAAATCCTACGGCAGCTCCGAAGCTGTCTTACGCGCTTCTTACGATCAAATCAACATGGCCGACAGCGTCGCGGTCGCGACGACCCACGGACGTTTATTTTTCTACCTGCGCTTCTGACGCGTCCCGACTTCAAGTAGCAAGAAAAAATTAAGAAGTACTTGAAACAGACCACGACGAACAAGAACGCTGGATCCACAAACACCCGGAAAAAGCTCCAATGGCCACAATTCCACCGAACGCGACCAAACGAGCTGGTAAAGTTAGGCCTAGCAAGCACTCCGCGACTCGGCGACCGTCTGCCCACGACCGGCTGGCGTGCTGAATGAAATATGCCCGCGCGACCCTTGTGAACCCTTCCCGTATTATACTTTGATCGCTGACCTCAATTTTAGATTAAGAGGTCAATTTCTTCCTCTTGTTATCTCCTTGCTTCCCGAGGCAACGGTGACTCTCGCCGGTAAAAAAGCGGTGAATCTCCGACAGATGCAGGAAAGGTAAAGCAGCCATCGCTTTGACTAGCAGACGTAAAGCAGACGACGTTAACTGCGCCAACCCGCCGACGCCGTTAAAGAGTGAGGGGTCTCGCCGCACACGAAAGGAGGGAAAAAGTATTTGGATGGGAACTTTCGGACACGCTCACTCTCGGTTCTAAGCAAACAAACCTCGGCGCCCCGGGACACCTCGCCAGTGAGTCCTTTGACTTCCCTCCTTGATGCGCGTCTGCTAGTTAGATAAAAACAACGTACCACTTGAGTTATTTCGTCTGCCCTCTCTTAAAGGCGAAGTCGAGTTCGCTCCGAAAGTCGCAGGAAAGGCAAGACAGACGCAGACGATGTTGCGAGAAGACGACGTTGCAAAGGAGCAGACAACGCTCAGATAGGGGGTCCCTATCAGCCAATCAGGGCTCGGCGTTCTGACATCACCGCTACTTCCTTTCTCATGCGCAGAAGACGAAAATGAGCCCACTTGCGAGGCGTATACACGCAAGTCTATGGGAGAAACGCACAAAAATAAGCATATTGAAGCATGTACGCTGTGCTCGGAGGCGAGTATTTTATGGTGCGCTGCGATCCTTATGTCGGATGTTTGGAGACCAAATCGGTATTTCTCAAACGTGCGGTCGCCGAATAAAAAAATCAAACGCACCGGAGCACCTACGGCTGAGCTGGTAAGCTTGATCTCGTAGTGGAGTAAACAAAGGAACTTGCCGCCAATTAGACCGTCCTCGGGGAAGCCCAGAAGTTGATGAATGACAAAGAAGTTCCATCTCGACAGCGGCTTTCCGGGAGTGAGCGAATTCCGCGTAGCAAAGCCTTCGAGCTTGTCGTCTGCTAAACCCAACTCAACGAAACCGCCACCGATTCGGCGGTAACTCCAGGTAACTCTCGCCTCATTGGGCTGCCCTACAGCGGAGTCACTCTCTACCAGAAAATATTTATTTATAAGAACTGCGAGGGCTCTCAGGTCTAATGTTTGTACGCAAGCTATTTGACGGACTTATCGCAAAGCATCCAAAAAGTTTCAGTGCCGAAAAGAGCTTAGAAACAGGGGGAAACGGCACTTTTTCTCGTTCTTCCCATAGAGTCCCATGCATTGACTGGTGTCAATCAATGGCCGCCGGTGGCGACACTCGGCCCCAGCTGCCGAGGCCGCGGTCCGCGATCCAGCCTACTACAATAGAGATGAGTGCTCAACGGTATTTGACGCGAATTTCGTCACTGGGCGTTCCCGCCGACGTAGGAGGGGGTTGTGCTTCCGGCGCTCCTCACACCACTTTGGTTTCGGTACCGGCCGATTTCTATGGCAAATTTAAGAGGTAAATATCTCGAACCACGTGCTCGATTCGCAATTTTTAAAAGCTGAGTTCGCTTTGAACGTTGACGGCTACCATTTCTTTAATATAAACATGTGCTCTAAAGGCCATAGTTAAAACGTTAATCAGTCAAATTCAGTTAAATAATCATTTTACAGTTGTATGGTTTCTTGAATATAATGTCCGCCAGGTACTATAATTCACCTGCGCAGACCGCATTACTCTAGCTTTCATGGTTTTTTTAAAAATTCTGTTAAGCTTAGAAAAAACACCCGGTATATATATATATATATATATATATATATATATATATATATATGAACGAATATGTGCAGATGAATGAATCGTACTTAATCCAATGAATCAAAGAATCAAAGTTTCCAGGAACCCGCCGAAAGCCAAAAATTGGCGGAGCCAGGATTTGAACTCTGGGCCTCCCAATGTCCGGTCGGGTGTGCTAACCACTACACCACTCCACTTTTTTTTTTTTTTTTTTTTTCTTTATTGCCGACATTGACACAGAGCAACCAAGAAGTACAGTGCTGTAAAAATGCCGTCAATCACTTACCGACTGGACGTGGCATGGTTAAAAAAAATTTACATTTAGCAGAGTTTCCATTGTTGGTAACCACTCCGGGACATTTGATCGAACCTTCCAAACTTCGACAATATAACGGACAGACTCGGAAAAATATTCCCCAACAGGCCTTGTGTCAACATCTGCATGGCGAACCGCCATGCGGCATCTCCATATGCTGTGAAGGCCGAGCAACATGAAAATATTGAAAGGCACACAATTCTCGTTTTCGACTGCTAGGAACCGTATGCCATGGGAATCCAGAGGAAACTCCTTTTTTAGAGTACGCTGCAACACATCCCAGAAAAATATAGCGTCCCAACAGTCCAAGAAGACGTGTTCAACTGACTCAGGTTTCTTACACAAAAAACAGTGGTCACCCCACGCGACAAACATACCCCTCTCCACCATCCACGTTTTAACAGGCAGAGTACCGGTGTGCAACTTGAAAAAGAAGGTTTTGATGCACGCTGGGACGGACATTTTCTTAACGCGTTTCAGGACATCCTGGCCCGAACCTGTAGAATACAGAGCTCTATACAGTGGAACCGGCAGGGTAACGTCAACAAGGTCCTGGTACAGCTTTTTCCTAGTGACTTCACTCAGATATTCCAACGAAAAGCGTGCTCTTAGGAATTTGTACGCTCCCACCACTTCGCGCATATAACCGAAAATACACCCACCATATCCATACTCTGACGATACTATAAACTCAGGCAGAACATTACACAATCGCACTTGACAAACTGTGCTCAAAAACGGGTCCTTGACTTTACGTAAGAAAAGGAAACGATTTACCAGCTGCTTTAAAAACAAATGAGATAGCGCCAGGCCTCCATCACTCACACTGCGAAAAAGACTAGTCCGGCTCGTGCGCTCATAGGAAGAGCCCCAAATGAAGACCGCAAACACCCGATGCATTTTTTGGATATTCACCCTGGAACAATGTAAAACCTGAAGCACATACCACAATTTACTGATTAAGAACACATTGCAAACAGTGGATCGGGCAAATACCGAGAGATCCCTTCCTCTCCACTTCTCAGCTTTTCCCTGCAATTCGACTACCTGGGTCCTCCAAAAAGGGTCGCTGTCCCGATAGTTTTCCAGGGGGACCCCTAAATACTTTACCGGAGACGAGACCCATTTGACGTTTTCAAACACACTGGGCTTCACGTCCCACTCCCCATGCCAAAAACCTATGCACTTTTCCCAGTTTACGGCACTACCACTTCTATTGCAAAAACGTTTTACTAGTGCTGTCACCTCTCGTACGCTTTCTCTGTTTGCACAGAACAACGCGATATCGTCTGCGTAGGCCAGTACTCGCACCTCGGAAGCATGTAGCTTAAAGCCACGAATGACGCTGCTTTTAACTACGCTCAAGCAGAAAGACTCTATGTATATGCAAAACAAAAGCGGGGACAGAGGGCAACCCTGTCGCACGGACCGGAGGACGCCAATACGTTTACCAACTGACTTGTTTACAACCAGGCTTGTCGTGCACCCCTCGTACGCCATACGAACACCCTCTATAATTACGGAGCCTACGTTTACATGTTCCATTATCGCCATCAAAACCTCATGTGACACACGATCGAATGCTTTTTCCAAGTCAATCTGGAGCATTGCAATTTTATCATTCGTTGCGTCACAGCATTCTAGTACACTTCGAGCGGTGTGAATGTTTGTTGTTATCGATCTTCCTTTTATTCCACACGTTTGGTGTGAACCAACTATTTCTCTTATTACTCCTTGAAGCCGTCGTGCCAAAATCTTCATTAGTACTTTGTAGTCTACGTTTGTTAAGCTGATTGGCCTATAGGATGTAACCGAACGCAATTTGACAATATCTTCGGTCTTGGGTATTAACACCGTGTGAGACCTCACAAAGGAGGGTGGTAGTTTTTTTCCTTCATAGGCCTCGTTAAAGACATTGTGTAGCACTGGCGCAACCTCATCTCTAAAGGTCTTATAGAAAGCTGCACTAATTCCGTCGGGTCCAGGTGTTTTTCCAGGGCTCAATTCGTCTATCGCTTTCACTATTTCTGTTACGGTGATCGGCATCTCAAGAAATTCCTTTGTCTCCTCATTTAGCTTCGGCAAGAGCACTAAGAACTCCTCCATAAATTCTGTCACTTTCACTGGGCTGTGCGCGAACAAGTTTGAATAATACTCAAAAAACGCTTGTTCAATATCTGTTTGGTCCTTCATAATCTTTCCATCTTTTTCGATTTCACTTATAGTGTTCTTTCGTGCATAACGTTTTTCCATGCCCAACGCCTTTTTTGTCGGAAATTCCCCTACAGCGAACTTTTCTGCTCGTGCTCTGATAAGAGCTCCGTGATAACGCTCTTGATCAAGGACTTCCATTTTTTCCTTCAATTCACGTATATCGTTTTTGAATTCGCCCGGTGACTTACTTTCTTCTCTGATGAGCGTTTGAAAGTTTCTGCGCAGGATCGCCTCCTCATGTCTCTGAAGTGCCTTTACAGCACAGGCTTTTTCTATGGCTATCATTTTAAACTCTTCTTTAAAACCCTCCCATTCTGCTGCGTAGTTGCTTGAAACTTCTTCTAACTTGTTTAAGAGGCCTCGTACCAATTTTGTAAACCCTTCGTCGTCTAGGAGTCGACAGTTCAACTTCCATAGTTCCCAGGAAAACTTTGGTCGCCTATGCGTGCTTCCCAAAACAAAAGAAACTAAGCAGTGGTCACTGAACGATACCGGAACTACTTGATATTCGTTGCAGACTGGCACTTGTTCTAATGATATGTAAACTCTGTCTAACCGAGCATGGCTGATTCCTTGGAAATGAGTGTACTGAACAGTTCCCACGTGACCGATGCATTCCGCTACGTCATAAAGACCTGCCTCGCTGACGATGTCGTTCAATACCAACGTGCCAGCATCTCTGTACGGGGTCACTCCGGTCTTATCTTTTGCTGAACAGACACAATTGAAATCTCCTAGTAAAATAACATTACGTTCGCACATACAGTAGCCACGGACAAATTCAAAGAAGATTTTCCGGTCCACTGCAGACGTCGGCGCGTACAGACAAATAACACGCCAGTGTGTCGAATAGTATGTAAAATCACAAATCACAAGCTTACCCGTTAGACATGTGACGACAGACTCCACAGTTATACCTATTGAGTCCTTTAAGAACAAACAGCAACCTCCGGAAGTTCCTACTGCATGACTTACACAAACGTTGTACCGCGATGTAAAGGGTCGTAACATGCTCTGAGTGCGCTCGTCGCTCTCCACCTTTGTCTCTTGTATTGCAACTATGTCTAGCTCTTGGTCAATAAACAGGCGATTCAGCTGATACTGCTTACGCCTATCACTTAGACCTCGAACATTCAACGTGCCTACACGCAATGGCTTTTCAAGGACTGGTGTGGTCATTTGCGTGTGCGCACAAAGAGCATATCATGCCTCAATAACAAACAGTTACTGGGGCGGCGGGCTGCCTTGAGACAAGGACGATGACCGCCTTGGTGACCCCCCGCGACTTTTCTTGTTCTTGACGTCGTCCCCCTCTTGTTGCGAGCTCTGCCGAGGCTGCTCACCTGGTCCAGCCACAGCCGCATCTGCCCCTTCGTGTCTTCGCTTAATCATCGCCGGGTTGAAGTCCATGTCGTTGTCGTGTTTCTCGCCCTCGGAGGTTTTCGTTGTATCAGATCCAGGCACAGTCCTGTCTTCGCTACTTTGCGTCGTCGAAGAAGTCTGCTCAGCCTCCGACTTTCCTTGCCGTTCTTCATCCGTGGTATTCGGTGCCTCAGTAGGTGCTTGACTGTTGCTACCGTGTGCACCTTCACTCTTTGCATCCCCGGCCACGCATGCAGCTTCCTCGGCCTCGACCTCGTCCATCAGTTCCTCGTTGACGCCGCCACCATCGTTGTGCACTGCCACAGCCCGGGCATACCTGCGGGTGCAGTCCGTGCTTTCGTGCCCGAAACCACGACACTCTGAGCACCAAGGCGCCCTACACTCACGCCGTATGTGCCCAATGCGTCGGCAACGTAGGCAAACGGGCGCACGCCCCGGAACCACTACCAGGACCGTGCCCCCGTAGAATCGAAGCTGGTGTGGCAGGCTCTCCAGTGTTAGGTCCTGGCGGAGAGTTAGGACGACGGACAGCGTTGTAGACTCGACGCCCACGAGTCCGTCTAGCTTCCACATCTCACGAACGACGCTCTTTACCTCGCCGTACGGTTCGAAAGCGCGGCGGACAGTGTCGACGGGCACGTCAAAGGTCACCCAACGCAGCTTCACCCTGACCTCTCTCCGATATGGGTCAATCGCTAGGCAGCGACGCCCCTTCACCTGGATTTCACCCGCTTGCAGCAGCTTCTCCTTGGCCTCTGGTGTTTTCAACTTGAGGAGCCACACGTGACCCATCTGATAGGCTCCGAGACCCGCCAACTCCGACAATACTCCAGCCTGTTGTACCGGTCGCACGAAATCTTCGGCCCGGTATGGGCGTCCGCCGGTGTCGCAGTGCAACACCACGCTGTTCTTCACCATTTCTCCTGTTGGCAAATGTGGCAGGATGGTCCGGTATTCTTCAGTCATAGTTCCCTTAGTACCGGCCGAAGCCTCAACAGTTCCCCGGCCTGTGGCCGTTGAGTTTTCCTTGGAGAACATTGAAAAGCGTCCGTTTGAAACGGCGTCTTCTTCTTTCTCCCACTACACCACTCCACCTTGGCTTTCTGGCGTTTCCTACCTGTCTTATTAATGCACAAGAAACGAAATGTATCCCCAGTCGGAGGTGTTCTGGAAACACACGCCGCCGCGTGGAACGCGGTACGACGCTTAGTGTCACGTGGTACGTGCTCGTTTGTGCTCCAGAAATCCTCCCACTGTTTGTCTCGCCCCGTGTACATGTAGTATTCTTTGTTTATGAGCTTTAGAGACACGGTATCATCATCATCTGCGAGAATCAAGAGCCACGTTATTGAGTATACAACACGGGCACTTGACGGCATCGTACGTGGTCTCCGAGGAGGATATGAACGAATATGTGGAGATGAATGAACCGTACTTAATCCAATGAATCAAAGAATCAAAGTTTCCAGGAACCTGCCGAAAGCCAAAAATTGGCGGAGCCAGGATTTGAACTCTGGGCCTCCCAATGTCCGGTCGGGTGTGCTAACCACTACACCACTCCACCTTGGCTTTCTGGCGTTTCCTACCTGTCTTATTAATGCACAAGAAACGAAATGTATCCCCAGTCGGAGGTGTTCTGGAAACACACGCCGCCGCGTGGAACGCGGTACGACGCTTAGTGTCACGTGGTACGTGCTCGTTCGTGCTCCAGGAATCCTCCCGCTGTTTGTCTCGCCCCGTGCACATGTAGTATTCTTTGTTTATGAGCTTTAGAGACACGGTATCATCATCATCTGCGAGAATCAAAAGCCACGTTATTGAGTATACAACACGGGCACTTCACGGCATCGTACGTGGTCTCCGAGGAGGATATGAACGAATATGTGCAGATGAATGAACCGTACTTAATCCAATGAATCAAAGAATCAAAGTTTCCAGGAACCCGCCGAAAGCCAAAAATTGGCGGAGCCAGGATTTGAACTCTGGGCCTCCCAATGTTCGGTCGGGTGTGCTAACCACTACACCACTCCACCCTTTTTTTTTCTTTTTTTTGAAACATTCATTTACATCTATTTACACAATATCAACAGTGTTCAATTTTGTACAAATTATGTACAATATATACAGGTGACGATTTTTGTCAATGACGCAAAAACTTTTAAGCAAGCGATACGTAAATTAACTAAGGTGGTAGGGCACCTGCGTGACCTTAGCAAGGGTGACATCTTGCTACGGTAATATGTTCTCCACGAGTAGTTGCTTGTTATATCATATCTGGCGACTGACTGAGGTTTTTAACTATTTCTTTCCATTCATCGTTTTCTTGGCATGCGAGTATGCTGTGGCCAACCTGAATTGCTACCTGTTTAAAATTTACCCAGGAGGGCTTTGCAGCTCCCGCTTCGCTATCTACTTTTCGAGTTTTCCATAAGCTATAAAGTCCTAGTACAACTAAAACATCTTGGATTGTATCCAGGATTTCGGCAAAATGTAAGTACCGAAAATTTGTTTCAACCACTTCAAAGTCCTTTTTCAGTGCCCTTTTGAAAACGTCCCAAAAAAAGACAGCGTCTACACATAAAACGAAAGTGTGCGTGAACGTTTCAGTTGTTTGGCAAAGACGACAGTTGGTAGTTCCATATACTCCAATGCCGCGGGAGTCAAGCCACTCTTTTACTGGTATGGTACGTGAATGAAATATGTAAAAGAAAGTCTTGCACTTGGGAGGAATTTGCATTTTCATGACTCTTTTTAGAACATCCGTTCTGCAATTCTGTGGAGGGTCATAGGGGTACAGGCGAAACACTGGGTCCGGAAACAGCGAAATCAGAAGTTTCCTTACCAGTAATGTTTTTGAGCACAATATTAAAAAGTTTAGGTCAAACCTCGCTCTTAGGAACTCCAACGTGTTTGCTACTTCTTTATAATATCCTCGTAACGATATTTTACTTGTGGTTAGTGAATCATCAGCTGGTGGTACCAAGTATTTTGCCAAAAAGAACTTTTTGCACATCTCCAAGAAAGGATGCTGTTCGTGTCTAAAAAAATTCCATCTGGCAATTAGTTGCCTCACAAAGATGTGACCCAGACGAAGCCCCCCGTCTTGAATTTTCCGAAATAAGTTTGTTCTTCTCATTGGCTCATACGGTGACCTCCAGATGAATGTCGCAAATATCCTGTTGAACCCGTTAACTGTTATTCTGGAACAATGCATAACCTGCAGAAGGTATGTTAGTTTTGACAAAAAGTAAATGTTGCAAACGGCGACTCTACCAAAGGTTGATAGATATCTGAGATTCCACATGCGTGCAGCTGATTTGACATTTTTTCCAACGTTGTCCCACATTGCCTTTGGATTGTCCACTGCCTTCAGCGGTACTCCCAACAGTTGTGGTTTCTCGGTGGACCATTTTATGTTCACAAATAGGGGTGGAGTCGTCCCTCACTCCCCATACCACGAACCGGAACTTTTGTCATTGTTTACTGCCGCACCAGACACGGCACAAAAATACGAAACGCGCGACATTGCGTTTTCTATGCTTGGCTTGTTGGAGCACACAAGCACAACGTCGTCGGCGTAGGCCAGAAGCTTGACTTCGCAGCTGTGGAGACGAAAGCCTTGAACTTTGTTGTCGTTCAGGATGCTTCTGCAGAGTGGTTCAAGGTAGAGATCAAAAAGAAGGGGTGACAAGGGGCATCCTTGTCTGACCGAACGCTGAACTTCTATTGATCGTGTAAGAGTTCCGTTGACTATTAATTTGGTTGATATGTCAGTATAACAAAGTTTTATCCCACGCCCGACATTTTCTCCTACTTGTATGTGCCTCAGAAGAGAGAACAGAAAGGAGTGTTGGACTTTATCAAAGGCCTTTGCAAGATCGAGTTGTAAAATTGCCGCGGCTTCGTGTGTTTGTTGGCAAATTTCTATTATAGATCGAACTATGTGAAGGTTGGTTTGTATATTCCTTCCCTTGATGGAGCAAGTCTGGTGGTCACCAACAATCCATGATATTACGCTTTGCAATCGACCTGCTAGCACGCGTGCAAAAATTTTGTAGTCGTTATTGACTAAACTTATAGGCCGGTAGCCTTCTACCCTCTGAAGCTTGTCTAAGTCCTTGGATTTAGGTATTAACACTGTGTGTGCCTTCCGAAATGATGGAGGTAGACATTCGTTGCAGTACGATTCCTTGAAAACATTTAAGAGTACAGGTGCAAGTCTCTTGCTCCATTTCTTGTAAAAACTGGCTGGTAAACCATCTGGGCCTGGGGCTTTCCCGTTTTTCATCTCTTTTATATTTAATTCAACTTCGCTTACATCGATGGGGGTGTTCAGGTTTTCGGTCGTCTCTTTTGGTAGTGTTGTTAGCCCTGATAATAGGGATTCTTGCATTTGCATGGTTGTGGTAAGTGGCTTGGAAGTAAATATGCTTTCGTAATAGGCTTCAAATGTTTCGCGAATTTCCTTTTCATCAGTCAAAATTCGACCAACTCCTTGTAGTGTGTCAATTCGCTTCTTTTTCACATATTCTCTCTCTGCATTAAGGTACCTCTTCGTCGGTTGCTCTCCCTCTATGACTTGCAAGGTACGTGTTCTTAATACGGCTCCTCCGCAGTGCAGTTTATCATGTTCTTCCATTTGTTTTCTAAGGTTCTTTATGTCATCTTTGTATTTCCCTGGTTCCTGGCATTCAAGGCGATACAGGTAGAGAATGTCTTCATTAAGTCGCCTTTCTTCCATTTTTTGTCGGTATGCCACAATTGATGACAGTTCGATGCTCATCTGCCTTATTTCTTGTTTAAACATTTCCCATTTCTGTCCCCACCCATGTTTGGTACACTCGATATTGTTAAGAGCTGATTCTACTCCCTTCTTGAATTCTTCGTTTTCAAGTAGGTTCTCATTCATTTTCCAAAGGGACCAGGCCTGTGAGTTCCTTGTTCTCTGAGATGTTTTCGTGCCTATTGTCACCTGAACTATACAATGGTCAGAAAAGAAGGCAGGAATCACGTTGTAGCTGCTCATTGCACCGGAGACTGCTCCGGAGATGTAGATTCTATCCAATCGTGCATGAGACGACCCTTGGAAGTGAGTAAAGCAGATCGCTTGGTTTGATGTTGCTGATGAGTCTAACAAGTCGCAGTCTCGTACCAGTGATTTTAAAACTTCTGCGCTTGGATCTACAATGTTTGTTGGTGGAAACCTATCGTTTTTGTTTAAAACGCAGTTGAAGTCTCCTAATAGGATGACGTTAAATCTAGTGTCGGCGTAAATTCTAGCCTGACAGAAGAGGCTTTCCCTTTGCGCAACGTCGTTGTACGCGTACACAATAATTATTCGCCAAGGCTGGTTTTGTAGGAGGACGTTGGCTACCATTAGGCGTCCGCTGTCAGTCCCTTCGAGAACGCTACACAATTTGTAATTCATGTGCTTCTTGAACAGAATTGCTCACCCTGCTGAGTAGTCGATTGCGGGATAGTGGACCACGTCATAGGTGTTCATCCACAGGTTACATCCCGAAAATAAAGTATTCTGTTCTGACACTTTCGTTTCCTGCAGGGCTACAATGTCGCTGTCATGTTTCTCTAGAAACCGAAACAGTTGGTATTGTTTTTTTCTCGAATTTATCCCTCGCACATTTAAGGTGGAAATAGTGAAGGGACTTATCTGGGCGGGGGTGACGCGGTTCCTATTCATTTTTTGGGTCGGGTTCTAAGGCAGCCGGGAAAGATGGTTTCCGGTCTTTGAATTTTGGCTTTAGCCATTGCTCTTTAGGAACCAGCTGCTTCTGTGGGTCGTTGGAGGTTGTTGGAAATGTTGTGACCTGAGATTCTTCCTTCGCCGACTCGGTGACGTCAACCTTGGGTTTCTTGCTGTGTCGCCTATCTGTTCTGTCATCATCCGCCAGCTGTTTGACTTGCGTCAGTTGCTTTCGCGGGCCCTTTTCCTTGTTTGTAGAAATCTCTGGTTCGGCTCGTGGTGCCTCTTGTCCCAAGTCTTGTTCTACGCTGGTCTTTTGCTCCGCTAGCACGTCTTTGGTAGCGCTGTTAGAGTTGTCGTCTTCTGTGATAGCGTGGTCGTCCGTCGCTTGCGAAGATGTTAGCTCCTCGTTGCACATTTCCTCAACATCCATTAGATGCTCGCTGTGGTCAGTCTCCGGTGATGCATTCCCTTGGAGCTTGGAGGCATACGTCACGACGCCTCT
The DNA here is from genome assembly GCF_016920785.2 of Ixodes scapularis. NCBI lineage: Eukaryota > Metazoa > Arthropoda > Arachnida > Ixodida > Ixodidae > Ixodes > Ixodes scapularis. Next base: position 173,873,241 of record NW_024609835.1, read on the forward strand.
TCAGTTGTATGTCCATACCGCCAGCACTCATGGCACAGAGGAGTGCGGCACTGCCGGTGGATGTGTCCATTCGCTTTGCATCTCAGGCAGAGTGGTGGCCTTCCTGGTATTACAACGAGCACGTTCAACCCGTATATATTTAAGATGTGTGGGATCTTGTCTACTGTGAGATCCTGCCTCAGAGTAAGGGTTACATCTAATGTCGTTGATTCTAAGTCCTCGAGACCTGAAAATCTCCACTTTTCTCTCATCATTTCCTTGACTTTTCCAAAGGGTTCTAGGACCTTTCTCACCTCCGAGTGCGGCATGGGGATAGGCACCCATAGAAGCTTCAGCTTAATTTCCTCTTTGCACGGGTCAATGATGATGCATTTCTTCCCTTTGATGACGAGCTCCTCCTGTGCCTTCAGCTTGTTCTTTGCAGCAGCGTTTCCGAAGGTGATCATCCAGACGTGGCTCATTTGATACTGCCCTAAGCCGACGACGTCCTTCCGGTCGACGATAGAAAATAGGGCTTCCTTGAAATCGCTGGCCTTGTATGGCCTTCCGGTGATGTCCGCATGAATAAATATTGAGTTCAGTACGAGAATACCTTGTGGTAGCCTTGGTAAAATAACTCTGTAGTCTGAAGATTCGAAAGTCTTCTTGGAAACCCGGCCATCAGATGCCGTCGAACCGCTCCCTCCGGAGCTCATCTCCCTACTCGTGGCGTGCGCCATCCTCTCGAGGCAAAGATTAGGCAAACCGGGTCACCCGGGGAAGCCCCGGGCCCCCGTTGTTGAATTAAATTGTAGGAAGGTAAAATAATGGCTTCTCCTCACGGTCGCTTCTTCTTCCTCCCACCCATACCACTTCACCTTGGCTTTCTGGCGTTTCCTGCCTGTCTTATTAATGCACAAGAAACGAAATGTATCCAATCGGAGGTGTTCTGGAAACACACGCCGCCGCGTGGAACGCGGTACGACGCTTAGTGTCACGTGGTACGTGCTCGTTTGTGCTCCAGAAATCCTCCCACTGTTTGTCTCGCCCCGTGTACATGTAGTATTCTTTGTTTATGAGCTTTAGAGACACGGTATCATCATCATCTGCGAGAATCAAGAGCCACGTTATTGAGTATACAACACGGGCACTTCACGGCATCGTACGTGGTCTCCGAGGAGGATATGAACGAATATGTGCAGATGAATGAACCGTACTTAATCCAATGAATCAAAGAATCAAAGTTTCCAGGAACCCGCCGAAAGCCAAAAATTGGCGGAGCCAGGATTTGAACTCTGGGCCTCCCAATGTCCGGTCGGGTGTGCTAACCACTACACCAGAAACGAAATGGATACATTTCGTTTCTTGTGCATTAATAAGACAGGTAGGAAACGCCAGAAAGCCAAGGTGGAGTGGTGTAGTGGTTAGCACACCCGACCGGACATTGGGAGGCCCAGAGTTCAAATCCTGGACGGATGATTTGAAAGCGCAAAAGACTGAGAAGAGAAGGAGGTCCCTTACGATATGTTCATGCTCCTCCTTCTCTTCTCAGTCTTTTGCGCTTTCAAATCCTCCGTCTAGATGTTCAACCAACTAGGCCCCCGATTAATTCTGATCAAATCCTGGCTCCGCCAATTTTTGGCTTTCGGCGGGTTCCTGGAAACTTTGATTCTTTGATTCATTGGATTAAGTACGGTTCATTCATCTGCACATATTCGTTCATATCCTCCTCGGAGACCACGTACGATGCCATGAAGTTCCCGTGTTGTATACTCAATAACGTGGCTCTTGATTCTCGCAGATGATGATGATACCGTGTCTCTAAAGCTTATACAAAGAATACTACATGTACACGGGGCGAGACAAACAGTGGGAGGATTTCTGGAGCACAAACGAGCACGTACCACGTGACACTAAGCGTCGTACCGCGTTCCACGCGGCGGCGTGTGTTTCCAGAACACCTCCGATTGGATACATTTCGTTTCTTGTGCATTATTAAGACAGGTAGGAAACGCCAGAAAGCCAAGGTGGAGTGGTGTAGTACTGCGCACGGCATCCGCTTTTTGCCCCTGGAAAACGAGGGGGGAGTCCCTTACGATATGTTCATGCTCCTCGGCCTCCACAGTCTCTGGAGGACAAGAATGAGTGTTAATAATGCTGATGTTAATACGAAAACTGTAAGAGAAAATTTCGTTGAAAGTGTGGCATATATAATAATAATAATAATAATAATAATGCTTTTATTTTTCATCCGGGCGATGTGGGAGGTTGGGGAAAAAAAGCTGAATGAATCAGCTTGACGAGCTCCCTCCTCCCCAGAAATTATACAATGTAGAAAATAAAAATAAAGCAGCCAGTACAGCACATCGCGCAGAAACACTTTGTATAAATCATACCAACAAGCTTTTTTTTTTATGAGATTCTCTTTAAACATTTTACAACCATAACATTGCGATACTCACAACTTCACACTCGTGTTAGAAAAGAAAAACTTCAGATCTTTTTTTGATGTAGATTCTAGTTGTATGTCGCAATTATTACAGAAATTAAGCAATTCTGGGAGTTTGCGTTGCATCATTTGTTCTCCATAACTCGTTTTACACGCATAAATGTTCCATATGTCGATGCTACGTGTGGGATATGTGATTGTTTTTTTACATAAACAAGCTAACTGAGTAAGAAAATTCATGTTGTTTTTTGCTTCCTGTTTATAGGTTATACTTAAACGAAATGCATACATATTATGAATGTTCATTATGCCATGTTTTTCAAAAAGCGGTGCAGAAGGGTGATCATACGGAACGTTATCGATATTTCTTAGCATTTTCTTCTGCAGTAAATAAACCTTCTGCAAATTTTGGAGGGTCGTGTTTCCCCATACTAGATGACAATAATTTATATGCGAATAAAATAATGTGTTATGTACGAGAAGTTCCACTCTAGTAGGTAAAATTTGGCGATGAATATAAGTTAAACCTATGATACTCGATAATTTTGATACGACGTAATTTGTATGTTCTTCCCAAGTCATGCGTTCCGTAAAAACTACTCCAAGGGTTTTGAAGGCGCTGACTAATTCTATTTTTGAATCAAACAAATTAATATCTTCATAAACGCGTATATTTTTGTTTTTTGGGCGAAATAGGACAGCTTTAGTTTTACTTGTATTTATTTTTAGCGCGTTACTCAGAGTCCATCTTTCCAATTTTACAAGGGTAGCATTTGCTCGGGAAATTAGTTCAGAGGGACTTTTTTCGGAAAACAACAATGTAGTATCATCTGCAAAAATAACAAATTTTGCGACGTTATCGATGTTTACTATATCGTTCAAGTATATGTTAAATAAAAACGGGCCCAGGATACTCCCTTGCGGTACACCTGATAAAATTGGTTTTATATCGGAGGAGTGACCATCAAGTTGTACAAATTGCTTTCGACTCCCTAGATACGATGTTAACAGCGCTAAACCGTTTCCACGAAAACCATAAATTTCCAGCTTTTTTAATAGTAAGGCATGATTCAAATAATCGAAGGCTTTTGTAAAATCGACAAAAATTGCAAGTGATAATGTTTTGTTTTCAAAACAATTTAGGATGAATTCTTTCTGTTCTAAAAGGGCGAGTTCTGTTGACCGATGTTTTCTGAACCCGAATTGCGCGTCATTCAGTATAGAATGCTTATCGCAGAAATTAGACATTCTAGATAAAATAATCTTTTCTAGTCCCTTCGAAAAAACAGGCAATATTGATATAGGCCGATAGTTCCCCATATCGTTTTTGTTCCCTTTTTTATACAAGACGGTGACTCTTGCTATTTGCATTTTTTTAGGAAATACGCCTTCAAGTAGGCAAAGGTTAAAAATATAAGCTAGATATGGCGATATTAAATCTAAAACATACTTTACGGGCTTAATTTTGATACCATCTGCATCGCAGCTTCCACTGTTATTTAGTCCTAGAAATACAGATGTCACTTCAGTTTCTATTACAGGGCTTAGGAAAAAAGACTTATTATTTGGTCCTGACATATAATTTAAAGCATCACTGTCAAAATTGCCTCTATCGAGGTTGACAAAGAAGTTATTAAATTCATTAGCTAAGCAGCTTCCCCTCAATTCTTGATTGTTCAGACAAATTTTCGCGATTGGTTTTGGTTTACACGAGCGATTCAGTACTGTGTTCAATTTTCTCCACGTTGCATCCGCCTTATTTGCGCACTTGGAGAAAATGTCGCCAAAATAGTTTGCTGTTGCACTTCTAATCTCTTTTGTTAGCTTGTTGCGATATTGTTTGAACGTTTTGAGGAAATCACGATCACGCGTTTTCAAGAACTTTTCATATAATCTATATTTCACTTGAATTTTGTCCAGCAACTCTGGGGTGATCCAAGGTTTCCGGATTTTTTTTGACAACCGGAGAAGCCTATAGGGAAAGCATTCACTATACAGTTTTTGAAACTTAGCTAAAAATATATTATAGGCACGATCTGCGTCTGTTTCTTGAAATATGTCACTCCAATCAAGGGAGAGCACTTTTTGCCTGAAGGTGTTTAAGTTGTTCAATGAAATATCTTGAAAATATACTGACTCAGCTCCTTTCCCGTTCAACGTGTTTTTTCTTAAACAAAAATAGATACCATGGTGGTCGCTTATGTCTGTACTTATTACTCCTGCCAAAAAATGAGACGTGTGTAGGTTAGTTATAAACAAATCAAGTAATGTAGAACATGTAGGAGTAATTCGGGTAGGTGAGGGGATCACGTTCACACATCCAAATTGTTGTAAAAGCTGTTCCAGGTTTCTTTTCGCAGGGGTGTCTGCAAGCATGTTAATATTAAAATCGCCGCCCATAATCAAGTTGTATTTATTTTCATTTGCAAAGCTCAAAATTGACTCAAGAAAATCAAAAAAGGTTTGAAGTTTCCCTTGTGGAGGCCGATACACAACGGCTACCACATTTCGATTTATGCACAAAGACAGAATTTCATAATCTTGGTTTACACACGAGTAATTACACAGTATTTCGCATGAAAAATTCTGTTTTACCATCAAAGACACACCACCGCCCCGACCGGAGGTTCGATTTAGAACAAAATTGTTGTATAACGGTAGATTAAACATATGATTATCTTCGACATACCAAGTCTCGGTTAACATAATCACGTCGAACGACAACTTGAATTCACTAAAAAGCACTTCAAGCTCGGTTATCTTGTTTTTCACGGATTGTGCATTTATGTGAAAGAATTTTAATGATTCAGCATATTCTCTTCCACATACACTCTCAAAATCTGATGGCACAATGTAAACCGGAGTTGCCATGATCGGGGTTTAACTAATATACTGACAGGTGTTAGCAGAATTTACACAATCTCATCCAGGTCACTTTCACTTCGCACAATGATGGCTCTTTCTCCGTCTTTCTGTCGAATGTATATCCTTCCATTCTTGTGCCAGACATATTTGTAATCATGATTTCGAGCCCAGTCCTTGGTTGCCGTGAGTAGAACTTTGTTTCGCTTTGTTAAATTTTCCAGAATAAAGCAATAAATCTTCAACCTGTTCAGTTCACTTTTCTTTGCAAGAAATGCATCTTTCACTGATTGCCTTGCAAAACGAACAATGATACCCGGCACCTTATCTCTGGCTGCAGGCAGCCTGTGTATCGAAACAACGTCAGTCACGCTAAGTTCCGGAACATTTATTTTTGAGGCCACGTCATTGACCTTCGAGAGAAGATCTTCATTTTCAGATACGGGAATTCCATGAAACTCGAGATTTAATTTTCTGCTCTGCCATTCAAGCTCATTAACGTCCTGCATAAGCTGGTGGGCCCCACCGGATTGTTCTCGCCTTTCAAGAGCATCAACTCTTTTTTTTATTTGGCTTATCTCCTTGTCCTGATGACGCACGTGGACGAGAAGTTCGTCGTATTGGTTCGACATTAATTGTACAGATTGCTCAATACCTTCTACAGTGTTCTTGAGCGTCATTAGCTTTTCTAGTTTTTCGTTGATACCTACAAGTATGCTTGCAACGTTATCATCTGACTCTTTTTTCGATCTACCACTCTGGCTACCCCTTGCCTTCACTGCCCTGCATGTCGGACAGTTCCACGCCTTCCTCCATGACTCTCCTTTCGTCTTGAAAGTAGATTCCGCGACTCCTGAGCAATCGCCAAAATGGTAGAAGTAGTCACACGCCCCACAAGACAAGGCTCCCCCATCGCTACAATTGTTGTTACACCGTGGGCAAACATCACTTTCATTACGCTCATGCTTAAACAAGTCGCATACAAATAAACAAGGGCATAAACACAAGTGAAGGCAGCAGCAGCAGCGTTGTAAAATCAAGAGTGGTTACAAATGGTGTTAAAAACTAACCTGCAAGTTTGCGGTTGAAATGTTTAGCCTGCGTCGACACGCTGCTGCCGCTGCCAAATGGTCCGGCGATGTCGTGCCTGTCCTCTTGTAGTAAATGGGCGTCGCTGGTATCGGTGACGATTTCGGCACGTGCTTATGACGAGGGCTGTTGCTGCTTGCGGCCGATTTCCTTGCTGGTGACAATTGGCAGCGTTCCCGATCGTACGTCTTTCCAGTTGAAATCTCCCCGTCAGCGCCTGCAAGTTTGCGGTTGAAATGTTTAGCCTGCGTCGACACGCTGCTGCCGCTGCCAAAATTCGCGAGGTATGCCGTGCACTCCCTGAACACCCTGAATGGTTGCCAATACTGGATGAGTTGGTATGTTTAAAAAGGTTTTAATGTGCTGGCAACCGCCGCTAAGTGCTGATTCGCTCTTGAACAAACTGTACGCATGTGAATGACTGTATGCTTTTTCATTTTGTCTTAACCGGAAATAAAGAAAAAAAAAGTGGAGTGGTGTAGTGGTTAGCACACCCGACCGGACATTGGGAGGCCCAGAGTTCAAATCCTGGCTCCGCCAATTTTTGGCTTTCGGCGGGTTCCTGGAAACTTTGATTCTTTGATTCATTGGATTAAGTACGGTTCATTCATCTGCACATATTCGTTCATATCCTCCTCGGAGACCACGTACGATGCCGTGAAGTGCCCGTGTTGTATACTCAATAACGTGGCTCTTGATTCTCGCAGATGATGATGATACCGTGTCTCTAAAGCTCATAAACAAAGAATACTACATGTACACGGGGCGAGACAAACAGTGGGAGGATTTCTGGAGCACAAACGAGCACGTACCACGTGACACTAAGCGTCGTATCGCGTTCCACGTGGTGGCGTGTGTTTCCAGAACACCTCCGATTGGATACATTTCGTTTCTTGTGCATTAATAAGACAGGTAGGAAACGCCAGAAAGCCAAGGTGGAGTGGTGTAGTGGTTAGCACACCCGACCGGACATTGGGAGGCCCAGAGTTCAAATCCTGGCTCCGCCAATTTTTGGCTTTCGGCGGGTTCCTGGAAACTTTGATTCTTTGATTCATTGGATTAAGTACGGTTCATTCATCTGCACATATTCGTTCATATCCTCCTCGGAGACCACGTAAGATGCCGTGAAGTGCCCGTGTTGTATACTCAATAACGTGGCTCTTGATTCTCGCAGATGATGATGGTACCGTGTCTCTAAAGCTCATAAACAAAGAATACTACATGTACACGGGGCGAGACAAACAGTGGGAGGATTTCTGGAGCACAAACGAGCACGTACCACGTGACACTAAGCGTCGTACCGCGTTCCACGCGGCGGCGTGTGTTTCCAGAACACCTCCGATTGGAAACATTTCGTTTCTTGTGCATTAATAAGACAGGTAGGAAACGCCAGAAAGCCAAGGTGGAGTGGTGTACATTCTACTTCCGGCTTCCGAGCACTACGGTTGGAGAATCATGAGCTCCTCAGGAGCGTCGATAACGGCCCTCGCCGGCCGCGGTTCATCTGTTTCTTCGGCTAACTCGGATTATCGCATTGTTCTGCCTCCTCTGCCATCAGGAGCCATTGTGCGCAACTCCGTGCTGCTGCACGGTGACGTGAGTGCTCGTCCATACAAGATAGGCGATTTCAGGGCCGAGATGGAACGTCTTGGTGTGATCGGGCACATCGAGGCGCTCTGCGCCTATCAAATGAATCATCTCTGGATGGTGACCTTCAAGACGGAGGAAGCCAAGCTGCGCCTGGTCACTGCCAAGGAACTGGAGGTAAAGGGCAAGCGTTGTATCGTCGTGGACCCGGAGAACGCAGACGTCCGCATGAAACTGCATTGGCTCCCCTTTCACGCGTCAGACGAAACCGTCAGGAGGGCCCTAGAGCCCTTTGGGAAGGTTCAGGACCTGACGCGTGAAAAATGGAAGGCGGAAGGATTCATCGGCGTCCAGTCGACGACCAGACTGGTGAGGCTAAGCCTAATGGAGGGCGTCACTTTAGAACGCATTCTGCACCAGTTGAGGATTGCTGGTGGCAACGTTCTGGTCGTGATTCCGGGACGTGATCCATTATGTCTACGCTGCAAAGGTACGGGACACATTCGACGAGAGTGTCGCGTACCGCGATGCGACGAATGCCATCGCTTTGGACATGACCGAGACAACTGCGTGCGTACCTACGCTACAGTGACACAGGAAGTGGTGGCGGATGGAGATGGTGTCCTCAACATGGACGAGGAAGAGGCAGAGGAGGCCGTAAGGGACGTCGAAACAGAGGTTTCCGCCACAGTCGGTGCGAAAGAGGCCCCGGTCGATGAACTGAAAGAAGTGCACCCTCCACAGTTGCAGCCCGAGGGGGACGCCATGAAATTCGACCATGTTCAAGCGTCGAGCAGCAGCCCTGTCATATCGAGCGACGTCCAAATGTCTATATCAAAAGACGTAGAGGCCGTCCAAGCTCTGGAATCAAAAGACACGAACCAGGTCAGTTTGAGCGACGACAACTCCGACCTTAGTGACGCCAGTGAAACGTGCATCATGCGGCCAGGGGAAGCATCAGCACGCTCTGAGTTCAAGTGGCACAAGAACACCACACGGAAGGAGCGCTTTAACCCGAAGCCGCGCATCCCGACGGAAGAGCGACGTCGGCCGGCCCTTCCGTAGGTCACTTCTTTTTTGTTTTTCTCTCTGCTCACTACTCATCTCTCGAAAGTGTCCTCGTCGCATGACTTTACCAGCACCCCCTTTTCCACAATATGCGAGCCCTTAAGTTTGCAACCCTCAATTGTGTAAGTCTTCTGGCGAGAAGAAGAAAGCAATGGGTGCTGGACACGATTCTGCACGAGCGGGTTGATGTCGCTTTTTTGCAAGAGACCAAGATTGCCACAGACGGTCAAGTGGAGGAGTTGACGCGCTTTTTTGATCGTCACTTCCTCATCTTCCCGTCGAGGGCATTTGGACGGAGCGGAGGAACGGCGATAATGATTCGCAAGAAGAAAAACATCGCAATCTGCCCCGAGTGGGAGGGAGACAGGAACGGACGGGTGTGCGCTGTAGAAATGCTGCACTGCGGACAGCTTCACAGGCTTGTATCTGCGTATGCACCTAATGACGCGACTGAGCGACGGGACTTTTTCAAAAATCTTCGCCAGTATCTCGACACACCTTGTCGAACGATCCTCGCTGGTGATTTTAATTGTGTACTGGCCGAGAGGGATTGCTCAAAGCGGCTGAGAGCGGACGTCAGCCGGCCGGAACTGCGAAAACTGCTCCGCGACTTCGACCTGGTGGATGCTAAGGAGAACGAGAAGACAGCTGACCCAACGTACACGCATTGGCAAGGAAATTGCCATGCTCGACTGGATCGTATTTACCTCTCGGGAGAATTTTCAGCAATGACGCCTGTGTTAGAAGTCCTACCCTTGGCGTTCTCGGACCACGCTCTGGTCACGGTAACGCTGGGCAGACCCGCGCCGCGAACCCGGAAGTCCTCTTGGTGGAGTGGCTGGAAGCTAAACGAAAGCCTCATCGAAGACGAACAACTGCGCACGCAGATAAAGGAGCTTCTCGAGGGTAAAACGGGAGGTGCGCCCATGAACGCGGTAACCTGGGAGGAGCTGAAAGAGGACGTCAAGCTCAAAGCGTTCCGGCACAGTCAGGAAAAAGCGGCGCGCGAAAGGGCGGAAAAGCGCCGCTTGATGAAGACGCTGGAAATCCTCATCGCAGAGGAAAATCGTTCCCCGGGACTCTTCAGTCAAGATATCCGCGATTGCAAAGGCAATATTCTGGAGCTTCTCGAGAAGGAGTACCGCGGTGCCATGGTCCGAAGCAGAACGCTGTTCCTCGAGAGAGATGAAGAGCCGAGCAAAATATTCAAGACGAAGGAACGCCAGCACGCTTCACGCAACAAGATCGGGAAGCTCCAAGTAGGCGACGTCGAGGTTACCTAGCAAGAAGAAATCGAAGACGCGTTTTCGCAGGCCTACACCGACCTGTTCACGAGAGTGGAGGACGACGGCGTTCTCCAAACGACTGGAGTGGCGCTGCCCAAGATATCCCCAAAGGTCCGAAAACAAATGAACCGGAAAATAACGGCATCAGAGGTCGAGGAAGCCATCAAGGAATTAGCTCCGCGCAAATCGCCAGGAGTGGACGGGCTCGGTAGCCAGTTCTACAAGACGTTCTCAGCCCAGCTGTGTCCTATCCTACGAGACGTGTACGCCGATGTACTGAAGCGAGGACTGCTGCCACCATCCATGCGACAGGCGGTAACGGTGCTCATCCAGAAGAAAAACTCAAAGGGTACCCCGAAGGTCGACCATTTCCGGCCCATCAGTCTGCTAACAAGCGACTATAAAATCCTAGCCAAGATTCTGGCAAAGCGGCTGGAGTGGGGTCTACGGGACGTCGTCGGAGAGCATCAGGCCTACGGCATCAAGAGACGGACCATCAGCACCAACCTGCACGCGATGCGAATCGTGTGCGAGGCAGCGCAGGTGTTGAAGCTTCCAGTGGCAGTGCTTCAGGTAGATCTGAGCAAAGCCTTCGACCGGGTTCGCCATTCGTTCCTCTTCCGGCTCATGGAGGAGTGTGGGATCGGGGTGCGACTGCTACGATATGTGCAGCTGTGCTACCGTGACATCACGACGCGGCTCCTGGTCAACGGCAACACGACGGCTCCCAATGCAGTTACCCGATCCGTGCGACAAGGCTGCCCGATGTCGCCTATTCTGTTCGCATTGTACCTGGAACCGTTGTGCAGGGCCATTATCGGTCACGCGAGCATTCGTGGGCTGTCCCTAGCGTCGGGTACGCTTAAAGTGCTCGCCTACGCAGATGACGTCACGGTGTTGTGCTCGCCAAGGATGCAAGTGCGCGCTGTAACCCAACACATCGCAGACTTCTGCAGTGTCTCGGGTGCGGCGATGAACACAGACAAATCTGTCGGAGCCTGGCTTGGAGACTGGGACTTGAAACCGGAGCAGTTCCTCGGTGTCACCTGGACGACGAGCGTTTCGAATTACCTAGGGCTCAGTTTGACCGCAGAGAGACTGAGTGGCCGATGCGGTGGTTTGGACATTAATCGCGTCAGAAGTAAGGTGCTTGACTGGCATGCTAGGGAACTCTCTTTGTTCAATCGCGCATTTATTTGCAACTCTGTTTTTTTCCCGACCGTTTGGTACGCGGCACAAGTGTTGCCGTGCTCCCAAAGTGACGTGGCGAAGGTGCATCGATTTTTCGCAACGTTTATCTGGGACTCGTGTTTTGAACGTATGAGGCGTGACAACCTATTTGTAAGCCAGAAGAAAGGAGGGTTGGGCCTTGTAAACGTAGAACTTAAGCTGAAAGTACAGCGTTTCCTATTTTTCCGCGATCAAGGCAATCCTCTCGTGATTTCTGCGTTTAAGGAGCTGGGAGGAAGCGTTTTGGGGCCGCGGTTCAAGGGGGGCACTGGGGACTTCCGGGCACGTGCTCTGAAGTTTTACCAGGAAACAGCAGCGGCGAAGGAATTTTTCCGAGCCCGCTTTTCCGACGAGTACCTGCAGAAAGTTAAAAAGAAATCTCTATACTGGGACACAGTTGATTCGCTCATACCGCCCCCACTCTATCGCAGCTTTCCGGGAAGTGTGGATAAATCGGATGTATTTCGTCGCTTACGTAGATACCCTGTCAGAACGGCAGTCAAGAATTTTTTCCTACGCTTCCATTTCGAAGTTCTGCTGGTCAAGACGTGGCTAGTTAAAAAAGGTTTCTGTGAACCGTGGTCAACAAATTGTGCGTTGTGTCCGTTTCCCGAAACACTTGAACATGTGTTTTTGTACTGTACGAATGCGGAGCTTTTTTGGACAGAGCTTCGAGCAGTGCTGCAGATAGATCTTTACGTAGAGTGGAAGAGCGCGAAATTTCTGCTTTTCGGCGACAGTGCACAGAGTAGGGCATGGGAGCTGCTGGCACTCCTCGGTCTATATACGCTGTGGCGGTCGAGGACGGATCACTTGGAGGTCCGAGAGGGATCCAAGCCCGCCTGGCAACACTTCTGCGACAGCTTTCTGTACGTGAGCAGCCTTCTTGAGGCGACGGAACAACAAGGGCTTGAATGTTGGTCGCTATTTGGAACGCGTATGCATAACCGCGCTCTAAAGGCTCAGTGGTAAACAAGGATTCCCGGGCCACTGCGCGAGTGGCTGCTTGGGGTGCATGTGACGCTACAGAGAAATGATTGAGCGAGATACATTTTGAATTTGTGTGTGAATCGCGGTCCTCGCCTGTCAAACAGTGCTCACTGACATGATAAGTGTATGGCAACCAATGTGATCATTTTAAAACTTTGTAAATAGACATACTTTTAATAAAAAAAAGGTGGAGTGGTGTAGTGGTTAGCTCACCCGACCGGACATTGGGAGGCCCAGAGTTCAAATCCTGGCTCCGCCAATTTTTGGCTTTCGGCGGGTTCCTGGAAACTTTGATTCTTTGATTCATTGGATTAAGTACGGTTCATTCATCTGCACATATTCGTTCATATCCTCCTCGGAGACAACGGACGATGCCGTGAAGTGCCCGTGTTGTATACTCAATAACGTGGCTCTTGATTCTCGCAGATGATGATGATACCGTGTCTCTAAAGCTCATAAACAAAGAATACTACATGTACACGGGGCGAGACAAACAGTGGGAGGATTTCTGGAGCACAAACGAGCACGTACCACGTGACACTAAGCGTCGTACCGCGTTCCACGCGGCGGCGTGTGTTTCCAGAACACCTCCGATTGGATACATTTCGTCTTTTGTGCATTAATAAGACAGGTAGGAAACGCCAGAAAGCCAAGGTGGAGTGGTGTAGTGGGAGAAAGAAGAAGACACCGTTCGAAACGGTCGTGTTTTCAATGCTCTCCAGTGAAAACGCACCGGCCACAGGCCGGGGAACTGCTGAGGCTTCGGCCAGTACCACCGAAATGACGGCTGAAGAGTACCGGACCGTACTTCCCCGTCTACCGACAGGTAATTTGAGTCTTAATTCTGTCTTTCTACACGGAGATCTCGCCGCGCGGCCATACCGAGCAACAGACTTCCGAGACGCTTTGCGGGACGTGGTTGACAGCCAGGATATCATCGGAATCGGCCAATTCCAGATGAGTCACGTCTGGATGGTGACCTGTGCAAGCGCTTTGGCCAAGGCCAAACTCGTGACCAAAGCAGAGCTCCGCGTAAAGGGGCGCCGATGCCTAATCATCGACCCGGACACCAGAGACGTCAAACTGAAACGTCTTTGGCTACCAGTTCACATGGACAACCAGCGTATCGAAGAAGCACTGGCGCCTTTTGGCACGGTGCGTTCGATTGTTAGAGAAAAATGGCGCTGCGCCGGAATGGAGCAGATGGAGACGCTAAACAAAGAAGTGACGTTGACCCTTCACGAGGGAATGAACGCGAGCCAGATACCGCACCAGCTCACAGTGTTCGGCTGTCGAAGCTTGGTGCTCGTGCCTGGCCGCCCTCCACTGTGTCTACGATGCTACCGAATCGGTCACATTCGTCGCGAGTGTAAGACCCCAAGATGCGGTGAATGCCGACGTTATGGTCATGCAACAAGTGAGTGCGTCACCTCCTATGCGGACAAGCTCCGACAAGCAAGAAGCCCAGCTGAAGATGTCGTTTTAGAACACTTAAAGGACATAAGCGAAGTGGTCGATGCAACAGGAGAAGTCATCCCTTCCAGCACCACTTCAGGGGTACAGCTGACAGCCCCACTGCACCCACCACTTGACGTCAACCCTGAGTCGGCGACGATCACCGCTGAATCTGAAAAGCCTGAATCGTTTTTGCAAAACAGCGAATTCCCTCCTTTAAGTACGACGTCAACGGTTGCTTCACAGGATTCATTACATCGACGAGAGCGCTCGACCACGTCCAGTGGAACATCTGTCAAACGAACCGCCCCAGCATCGGAAAAATCGTCTCAGTCGTCTACCACGGATGTCGCGATCGGCCACAACAGTGACGAGAGAGGCGACGCAAAACGCAGGCCAGCTGAGGTGTGTGAGCACCATTACAGTAAGGCTACACGGCCTGCTGACGTAGTGAAGGACGGTGATGAACTACCCCCTTAGCTAACACCTCCCTGGCATTTCCTCCCCTGAGCTTCGCTACCATCAACGTCAGAGGACTGTGTTCGCGTGCACGTCAGTCCCAACTGTATAGGGTCCTCTCAAAGGAACAGATTGACTTTGTTGCCGTCCAGGAGACAAAGATATCGTCCGACGAGGACACAGCTCGTGCATTGGACCCTTTGCTCTCAAGTTATGAGGTATGTGTGAGCCACGCGGATGGCTTGTCGGGAGGGTGCCTTTTATTCTTGAAGATGAGACTAGAATACTCGTCATTTTCACATGCTGTGGATGATAAGGCCAGGTTCATATGCTGTGATTTTTTCTTAAATGGTATCTCCTGGCGTTTAATTTGCATTTATGCCTACAATGATGTTCGACAAAGACGTTTGTTTTTTGAAAATCTCGCCCCTTTTCTTGACACCGACAGGCGAGTTGTTCTGTTTGGTGATTTCAATTGTGTCTGTAATATCAGTGATAGATCAGTGCCTCCTGACAGCAGTGCTGACATACTAAACAATCTCACATACGACTTCCACCCATTTGATGTCGGTGCTTCTCAGGTTACTGCTAGTCGATTCACTTACATTGATGCTTCATGTAACGCGAGGCTTGACCGAGTTTACGTTTCAAGCCAGCTTTTTTCGCATCTGGCTACTTATGAAGTAAAACCCATGTCCTTTTCTGATCATTGCCTTGTAAAGGTTCGTATTGGGGCAGACGTACGAAATAAGTCACGTCCAAAATGGGAATTATAGAAATTGAACACAAGGCTTCTTGGCAGTGATGATTTTCAAAAACGTGTTCGTGAATGTTTTAACAATATGTCAACGAACGAAAAATTCGGCATTTTCGCCCAATGGGACTCATTTAAACAAGAGGTCAAAAATGAAGCGATCGAATTTGCTTGTATTGCGTCTTTTCACGCAAAGAAAGACGAAACTGCCCTTTTGCGAAACCTAAATAGCCTTCACGAATTGGAATGTGAAAAATCTGGTGAGTTTCAGGAAGAAATCATTCTTATCAAAAGTCAGCTGCAGCGCTATGAGTAAAATCGCTATAATGGTGCACTGATACGTTCTAGGTGTAGGCGTTTCTTGTCATCTGAGACACCTTCGCGGCGCGCCATTGATGATGAAAGACGCCATGGGCTTTCCAAAAAAATCAAACTTTTGGACTGCAACGGAACCCTCTCAACCAACGATGTTGATATAATGCGCACATTCGAAACCCACTACAAAAACCTATTCCAGAAAACGCCATCTTCCAACAGTCAAATGACAGACACTTTAGTTTCTATGCTGCCTAAAGTAAGTGAGATTCAACGCGAACTACTTAGTGGACCAGTAACGCTGGAGGACATTCGGAGTGCGATAGATGAGTTGCCTAACTCTAAAACGCCAGGACCGGATGGACTCCCAGCTGAGTTTTACAAGGAGCATAAGGAACTACTGTGCCCTTTCTTACACAAAGTATTTCTTGAAGCTTACGATAGTGAACGCTTACCACCATCTTTTTATAGCAGCCATACAGTATTAATCCCCAAAAGTAAGGATGCAGATAAACTTTTACACGTAGAAGGATATCGCCCTATTACTCTCTGCAATGTGTACTATAAGATATTCGCTAAGATTCTGACAAAACGGCTTCAGTTCGTCGCTTCCAGTGTTGTTGGCGACCATCAGACATGTGGAATTAAGGGGCGAAGCATACAGACCAATATACACGTCGCACGTTCGGTCATAGAGAGCTGTACTCGGCATAACAACCAGGTCGCCATAGTCCAAGTAGACTTAGCGAAAGCCTTCGACCGCGTATATCATGACTTCCTTTTCGCCATTCTTAGACACATAAACCCGGGACCAACTTTGTTGAAAGGAATCGAACTATGCTACCGAAGCTGTGCTACCCGTCTCATTGTTAATGGTTCACTCTCGACTCCTATAAATTTAGAATCGTCTGTTAAACAAGGGTGTCCTTTATCCCCTCTTTTGTTTGCTCTTTACTTGGAACCTCTTTGCTTGAGTGTACTTTCCAACCGTACAGTGGACGGTTATCATTTTTATTCCGCGGAAGTAAAAGTGTTAGCCTACGCTGACGATATAGCGTTTTTCTGTGCTGATAAGAAAAGTGTCGATAATGTCTTTACCTTAACCCAGACATTTTGTGAAGCATCGGGAGCGTTGGTAAATAACTCAAAATGCGTTGGCTTCTGGTGCGGCCAGTGGGCCACAACACCTTCGAAGTATGCTGGTATTTCGTGGAGCTGTGTAGCTCCTCAGTATTTAGGAGTACCGTTGAACTGCATTCGAAACAGTGCCCATTACTGGTCTGAGCGTGCGGCAAAGATTAAACATCAAGCCAATATAATGAAATCAAATCGGTGGTCAATCTTTGGACGCGCAAAAGCATGTAGCATTTTCCTTGTAGCGAAACTCTGGTACGTGCTCCAGGTGATTTGCTGTGCGAGAGGCCAAATCAAAAAATTCCATAGAGTTTTCGCGACTTTTGTCTGGGATTCCACTTGGGAACCCATGCAACGAGACAACCTTTTTCGCTCCATTGATACAGGAGGTCTTGGGCTGATTCACCTATTCTTAAAACAGGTGGTTGTTCGTTTTATGTTCTTCCGAACTGTATCCCATCATTTCCTGCGCACTTACGTGCAGACAGAACTTTCAGAAGCTTTACCATACTTGGTAGTCTCATCCGTGCCTGTAGGCACATTGCGTCCTTTCGGTTTCCTTGGAGAGGTAGTTAGCGCGATTGAATTTTTGAAAGCCCGGTTTTCTCTGGAGTATTTATTTAAAAATCCCCGAAAAACTATTTATGCTGATCTGATAGACGTTGTTTTTCCTGTACCTTTGTATCGAAGCGTATTTGGTAACGGTTCGGAACAAGATGTTTTTAAACGTGTGAAGAAAATGCGAGTGTCACCTTCTGCAAAAAAACCTTTTTTTTTAAACTTCACACTTCCACGCTACCTGTTAAGCCTTGGCTTCAAGAAAAAGGCATTTTCGTTCCGTGGTCAGTGAACTGCCGCCTTTGTAACCAACCGGAAACTATAGAACATTGTTTTATTTTCTGCACTGATGCTTACCTCTTCTGGGATGTGTTACAAAGAACTGTGAAAAAAGATTTAAATATAAGTGCCTACACAATCCGTTTTCTACCTTTAAACCCAAATGACAGCTTCCCTTATGATCTGTTTACACTGATGGGTTTGCATAGTCTCTGGAAAACGAGAATGATTGACAGAAATGCTGATGCTCCCCGGACAACAAAGTCGAATTTTATAGAAACTGTATCACATGTACGAAATGTATTTGACCATCTCGGTGAACGCCCAGACTGGTATGCTCTCTTAAATCGATGCATTCATCTTCCGGATTTTTAGACGTATTATTCAATACAGAATACATTGTTGAGTTGTGAAACCGCACTCGAACCTATAAGGGGAACTAAACTCCCAGAATTGTGTGACTTTGGATGAACGAAATGTATGTCGACGCTGTACATGACACCTAACGCCAACCTTGGTGTACCGTGATTTCAAGTGCATTGTGTTTTCTGACTAAATCCCATGTAAAAAAAAAAAAAAAAAAAAAGTGGAGTGGTGTAGTGGTTAGCACACCCGACCGGACATTGGGAGGCCCAGAGTTCAAATCCTGGCTCCGCCAATTTTTGGCTTTCGGCGGGTTCCTGGAAACTGATTCTTTGATTCATTGGATTAAGTACGGTTCATTCATCTGCCCATATTCGTTCATATCCTCCTCGGAGACCACGTACGATGCCGTGAAGTGCCCGTAATATATATATATATATATATATATATATATATATATATATATATATATATATGTGTGTGTGTATGACTGCTTTGTCAGCGTGGGGTCGCAAACTCTTAGCTTACTTCGGCATCAGGCTAAAGAGCTATTATTTATTTTTACAGCGGAGCTGTTAAGGGCTAGTTTCCCCAGTTTCGTGTCCGGTACCAAACAAATGTCGACACAATGTACACAAACTCTGGGCAGCTACCGCCATCTATGATCGACGGCGGCAACCGGACAAACAGTCTGGCTTCCGCCGTCGCTGATAGATGGCGGCAAACTTTCCAGCTATCGTCGAAGAATGGATAGTTGGGCGAGTTGGTGGGAATTCATCGTAGGAAACAGCGTGCAAAACAGGCTAGGACGAAGAAGAAACACACGGGACGAGCGTATACAGCTTCGCTGGTCTCCCTTCTTGACCAGAGTAGAAAGGCTGAAAGTTTTCTTTTTTTTGTTAGGTTTTCTGCTAAACAATACACCATACTAGGTGAACATCAAGTCCCAAATACTAAAATAGATGGAGCATCAGCGTGTGTTTGTTCTGCGGTGGGAAAAACTGAAGGCGCGCTTCGGGGACCAGGAGGGGCAAACTTGTAAAGACACGAGAAGCCGGACGGCACGGTGCCATCGGGCACCGAGGCACCAATCGTTGGTTTACCACATATTCGGATAGCGGCGGGCATTATTTGAGTTTCCTAATAATCAAAAACCAAAAAGAAAAAACTGTTGTGGTCGCGCCTGTTACACGTTGTTACACTTTGCTTTATATGTCGATGATACGGACGCCACACCCTGCCCATTACAGCGTCCTTGATTCTATGGAATCATGGCCTCCGAGATTCTTGCCGCTAAAAGCTCTCCTCCGGCAATTCCATTCGCCCGGAGGGACCGAAATAGAGGAAAAAAAAAAAAGGGCTGCTTCCGTTCGCGGTGGCTCTAGGTACAGGCTCTGAAAATTATCATCATCGACATTGCTTGGCCAGCTGCCTGGATATAAAGGGGTTTGTCTGCCCGAAATATAGTCGTTGCTTCTCGCCATAACATACATTACTCTTTCAGCGAAGCGGTGTGTTGAAATACGAGTGTATTATTTTGGAAACTTGGAAAGATATAGAATAAATGCATACCTGAGTTTTTGTCAGACGACCTACGCATCCAATTTGTTTTAGACAATAAAATAGTGACGAGTTACTATCGAGTCTAAGTAAAGTTTCTCAGCCCAAAATAAAAATTTGTTTGTGAGCTGAGCAGGCGAAACGTCATGCACAAATACCATCGCAGATCACTTTACTGATCGGGAGTTAAGGTGCAACCCCACCGTGCATGACGTTTTGGTGCTTTTTCGACGGCTTATAACTTTCTTTCTATGTATCTTAGAATTATAAACTTAATGTCAAATTAAAAAGCTCTTTTTCAACAATACTTTAATGTCTCAATATTACAATTATTTTTAGTTGTTAGTTAATTATTCAGCTTTTAATAGACCACAGTTTCTAATATTGAACAAATTATTTCTCGAGTAATAACGTCCCATTGTCCACGATATTATACTTGAGCGATCGGTTGGATGTAATAAATTAAAAAAAGTAAGCAACGAACTGTGCCAATAATGTATATTTTGAAATAAAATATAAAGTTTAAAATGGCATTATTTTATGGCGCTATAAAAACGAAATCACGTCAACTAATCAAAATAACGAGACATTAATTTCTAAAGCATCCTTCGATACTACATTTTCCAGAACTTTCACATTGATATATTACACGTTGAGAATGTTATGAGACGTCAAACTTTTTCCATTCAGTTACGGCAAATTGCAGTTTCTTATTATAAAATACAGATGGCGACACGTGTTCAAGAACAGCTTGATGTGCATTTTCCGTCGTGTGCCGCTTGGAACGCCACGTGAAAGACAAAAAAAGCGGCAGGTCTCAGGGTGTCAGATGCCTGGATGCCCGCAATGAGCGAGCCAGAAATGTCAGAACAACAAGCGCGAGGCTGCGGGTGCACCACAGCTGCTTTTGCGTGCGTTCAATAGTGCTTCGGTACACATGTCTGACGCAATCCCAATGAAATGGGCCCCATGAAAGCGATTCCGCCACGTATGCGAAAACATTTATGATTTTTGTGACTTTCAAAAATCATTTTCGCAATCAAACTATGCTTGTCGGAATGGTTCGATTGTATTTTGTTTCAAAAACCACCTATGTGGCTCTTAAGTGGCAATGGTATTAAAGCAACACACAAAACATTAAAACGTCTCAGTGTTTATGAGCCAACGCGCTGGCCCATGAATCCATATCTGTCGGGTTTAAATATCGCCGAAGTGCTCACAATCTGACGGCGGCCAATTTGAGATTTCGGTTGCACGTCAAAAATATCTCCAGTTATTGAAAATAAACCCGCAATTTTGTTTCATTGGGCCGTGTTAAGTGATGATTGTTGGTTTGGCTTGTAAACCCTAAGATCTGAATATTTGCTTTGTTTTACTTTAGTTCGGAGCGCAGCCAACGATACGGGCTAATGTAGCTAACGTTGGATGTAGCCACTGAAGCAGCGCCCAGAGCGCGAGGTCAAGTAGTTCGTTCTCTTTCTGAGCCTGTGCGGTCGGGCTAAACTAGAGCTACTAAATAAGCTACGCTTCACACACGTCTTGGTGCTTAAAATGACGATTGTCAGTTACATGAAGCTTTATCTGAAATCACAGGAAACGCTTTTTTGTCCTCCCCAAATGTTTAAACACAGTTCGCGACAAAGCAAAGCAATATTACGTGAGCTTCTTAACGCCGAAACTAATGCTGAGGAAGTCGCACTTTTGAATCATGACGCTCGGCAGTTGCGTTTGATTTGTACTAACCAACAAGATGACAGCACCTACAACAATATCGGGGAAAAGAGTGCCGATACTCTGAGCGTTGCTCATTTGGTTTGGCTCACAGGATAAATCAAGTGTGTTGGGGCATCGTTGGCCGAGTGTGTTGTGGCACCGCAGATAAGAGCACGTGAAGAAATGCGCGGGTGCGAGCTCCGTTCAAAGCACGGAGCTCACGCTGCAGAACCTGTAGCGCCTGTAGAGACTAAAGCCCCTCGATGTGTTTGCGTTGGTCTTTCAAGTATAGACGCTTTACACACGCGCCAAATTACAGCCGCCATTGCTGACCTTCTCTTGTCTTACCGAGATGCCGAGCAACTGAAAAGGTAGTTGACGATCCTCTACAAAGGCTGATGCTTTAGAAAAGGACAGAGTTGAATCTAATGTGGATATAACCTGGCCTGCTATGGTAATGATGGAGTGAAATAAACGAAATCAGAGGAAACAAAAACTGAAGGTCAGTTATGGCGGCGTTCATGCACAGCTGCTGCAAAGCGTCTATACGTCAAATGTGTCAGTGCTCGAGGCCCGTGTCTCGAGCGGCCCTTGGAGACAAATGGCGGCACATCACTAAAATGACTGGCCCTTGAAAGCGAATGGAGGCTGAGCCCCCGCTCGTGGCACGTGTCTTGCGTGTTTACACAACCCGTGCCACAACAATGTTTGGCTGTACTTGTAAAAAACGCCTTTATCAAGGGGCTTTAGGAGGGACCCTGGGTTCTGTCGACCATCTGCATCCTATATACCATTGCGCAATCGTGTATCACATATAGACGCTTTAAAGGAACTGTGGATGGGCGCCGCCATAACCGCCCTTCAGTTTTTGTTTTCGCTTATGTTTTTCACTCTGCTCCATCATTACCACAGGAGGACAGGTTATTGGCATTCTAGATACGACGGTGTCTTTTTCCCCAGCATTTGCCTTTGTGTAAGCTCCCCGAAACCCACATTAGTGGTTTGATATTTCGGTAAGACAATAGGTCCGCAATGGCGTCTATAATCTGGCCCGTGTGTAAAGCGTCTATACTGGGTAATGCGCATTAAAGATCCCGAGCTAACAGTTGTACTGCACTTTTTATAATCTACGACGGGTAACAATGTCGCCCTACAAAACTCCTGCTCTTTGAAAAACTAACGACTAATTTTGAATGCGCCCTTACATTACATTTTTCATGTGTGTTCGCGTGTTCGCGCTCTTTTTTTTGTCTACATCTTTGATTATGCGGCTCTTACTTATGATGAAACAGACTATAGTGGTCCCACCTCTGGAAAAATATTATATAACTAAGAAAATGGCACGTGAGAGCAAAAGACAAAAAAAAAACACAAAAAAAAAACAAAAACAAAAACACATAGGCGCACCTAATAAAAATAATTAAAATAATAGAATTGATTTAATTGTGTTTTCGAAGGTTTGACCGCACCAAAAGCTATAGACGCTTTGCAGCAGCTGTGCATGGGCGCCGCCATAACTGACCTTCAGTTTTTGTTCCCTCTTATTCCGTTCGCTTCACTTCATCATTACCACAGCAGGACAGGTTATTGACATCTTAGATTTTATTCTGTCTTGCTCCCCAGCATTGGCCTTTGTGGAGGCTCGTCCACACCAATTTCAGTGGCTCGGTATCTTGGTAAAACAAGAGAAGGTCAGCAATGGCGGCTGTATTCTGGCGCGTGTGTAAAGCGTCTATAAAAACGAGCTCGATGCTTTGGATGGTGCGCTTGTTCACTGGAAGTGTAGTTGAGGGCAGTATGCTCCCACTTGTATGTTCCGTTTCGCTCGCACAATAAAACCAAATACTTTAAAGGTAATGTATTTAGGGAAACAAAGCTTACCTTCTGTATATGTGCAACGCCCTCAGTTACCGCGTGATTACACGCTTGTTTATTATTATGGTTTTCGTTTCCCACTGCGATTCCGTTCGTGCTCTTTTGTGCGCTCCATGCATTGGAGACCAAGGTAACCCAGGAGCCTTCCATTTCGCAGATTGTAAAAAAAACCTATGCAACTTTCCACGTGTGCCACAATCAATGCAAAATATTCTAAACTTCATATGTGGACATTTGCGTGAGTAAACTATGTTGTTTGTCAAGAACAATCGCGCTTGTATAAAATCACGTGGGAAAAACTCGTTCTAAGCACGCGACCGTTGACATGCAGTGAATACTCATAACCGGCGCCGAGATGATTGGTAGCTGTCAGCAGGGGGAGCTTTTCTATCAACCCAAAGTTAGACTGTTTCCTTCTTTCTGTTGTCAGTAATCAGGAGACAACTCTCCAAATCTGGGGGTAATGAAGTACTATGAGCATTTAGATATAACGGCCTGAGCAGTATATGTGTTCAAGCTTTAGCTTTTGATGCACCCTTAGCTTTCGATACGCTCAACGCTAGTGTATAATGTAGGGCTGTTTCATTCTTAATCAGCGTTTCATGTCCGTGCTTACACTATATCTAGGGTTCGGAGTTTTCGGTTTGAAACCGATAAAAACCGATAAAGGTACGCCGAATTCATTTTCGGAATTTTGGTTTTAACCGAAAACGGTCAGTTTTTAGGTTCGGCATTTTCAATTTAAACCGATAAAAACCAATAAAAGTACGTCGAATCTATTTTCTAAAATTCAGTTTTAACGGGAAAAGATCACTTTAACCTTCCAGTCGAACCGCAGAGCCGTGGCGAAAAAGTGGAACGACAGTGTCTATCGAAACGTGTCCGAACGTATGGGATACACGAATGCTATTGGGACGTTTTAGTTTAGTGTGCGCATCATCGATCGGAACGTGAAGTCTGAAATGCCGCACGACTTCGCCATTTACGAGCGTGTTTTCAAACTCGTTGCAAGGAGGACTGACTTGATGCAAGGTCTGCATGGTGTGTTGCGATTGAAAACGTCGCACCGTGTCTCTTTTGGCGGTCACAATTGGTTGATTGGCCGATTTAGGCTCAGGCAGCGCTTTATATCCTCAGCCTGCCAGTGCCCAGTGTTAGCGTTGAAAGGGCATTCTCGAAGCTCAGGGTCAGGAAAGAAAGTGTGCGGATCAACGCGGAGAAACTGAGAAAGTACGCGTGTATGCACTATAATAACATCACGTACTTCTGATATACAGAAGGTGAAATTCCATGTTTTTTTTGGGCACAGGCTTCATATCTGACTTTTTTTTTTTTACTTCTGTGTTTTCTTTTTTCTTGATTCTTTTACAGTTGCACATATTTTCCAAATAAAGTGTCCATTTCTTTTTCAATATAACTGTGCTGTTATTTTTTGAGTGATCAAAAATGTCAGAGCTACAAGGATCATCTGATCCGGTGTCCGTTGCTGGTTATTTTATATTCACCAAAAAAAGCCGATGAACTTTTGTGGACATAAATATACGCCGAAAAAACCGAAAATTGAAGTTTAAAATAAACACCGAGAAAAGTACGCCGAAATTTAAAAAAATAGAAACCGAAAACGCGGAAGTTTAGCTATATCTTATACAACGTCAAATCGTACCCGTATGCATCTTTTTCATTTTTAAACACCACTACTTGCGCGCATAAATCACCAAATTAAAACTGGTACAGCATGTCACACAAATAGTTAGTTTTTTTGTTTGTTTTACCGCAAAAGTCAACTACGCCTCGCTTAACGCTCATTCTCCGCCCAAAGGTAGCACTAGGTGACAACCAGACGCCAAAGTTTCATCCCGAACGGACACCTTATTCAAAAGTTATAGGCGATTTTCTGAAAATTTCAATGGGATAATGGAGCCCATTTTTGCCCGTTATCGGTTTCTGGCGCTCATAGAGCACCGTGTATTCGAAAACTCCGTCGGCCACCATTTTTCCATTGAACTTTTCAGAAAATCACTTTTAACTTTTGATTAAGTTATCGGATCGCGCTGAAACTTTGACATGTGGTGTGACCTCTAGCGCTACCTTTGGGCAGAGAATGAGCGTTCAGCGATGCCTAGTTTATTCTTGCGGTAAAAAAAAAAATATTTTTTGTGGCACCCTGTATATCGCTTAAACTGTGTTCAAAAGCTATCCAAAGACCAAGAATCTTTGCCTGGTCAGTCATTGCATTTACCACTGGATTCGTATTAAAATTAATTCTTATCATTTATTGCTGTGAGTTAATTTTTAACCTGGGCATTTTTTTTATTAAGACTCCCGCACCAGTCCTATTTACCAAACTCGACATCTAAACTCGAGTGTCATTTTTTTTGTGTGTGTGTGTTTTCCAGTCTCGTGGTTTTGGTCCAAATAAACACCCAGCTACCTGAATGAGACACCTGACCGCCCCAGAAAGAGTTCGCTTGGGAGAAGAGCCTGTTAGTTAAGTCATGGATGAAGAAAGAATAAAACAAGTAAAACAGGGACAACACCAACCACATCTTCAAACTAGCAACAGACGAGTAAACTTTCAACAGCGAGCAGCCGAATATACCCAGTAGGAGTAGTGGAGAGAAGGGGGAGAGAAGAAAAGCGAAGTGCAAGTCAGGGTGGTAGGGTTATCTCGGATTTTAAAAATTCAACCTCAGTTTTCGTCAGCAGGAGGGAAGGGTTTGACGCGTTGCTTTTTGCTGTGGTCATGGCGAATGATTCTATGATTTCCCTGCCGAATCTGCTGTCATGCCCCCACCCCCCCCAGGATGTTTAGTCATCAAAGAGGGGATGACAATGCGAACACGAACGGGCATGTATGACTATGGGATGATGAGAATCTGGAGAGGCCTTAGAAACTTCGTTGTGATGTTCGCGGAGTCTGTGATTGGTGCACCCGCCGGTCTGTCCTATGTATTGATGGCCGCAGCTCAAGGGGATGGAGTAAACTTTCTTCTTTTTGCATGGAATGAAGTTCTTTTCGTGTTTGACAGTGCAGCCAATCGGGATCCGGTTGTTGTTCACTTGTTGACAGAGTTGTTTAAGACGCATGCGGCACGAGAAGACAACATTCGTGTCGAACTTTGAGGCAATGGATTTTATCCGGTGAGCTGAATTGTGTGCGTAAGGAATGACGGCGAATCGGGCTTTCTTTTTTGTGGCTGGTGACTGGCGATCAGGCCCGCGAATTATCCTTTCTATTACAGATCGGAGAAGGTCGACGGGAAACCCTGCCCTGACGAGCCTCATGTGCTGCAGTTTAAAGCTATCTTGTGAAAGATGACAGCAAGACTTCGTGAAGGATGAAGAAAACAATGATTTGATGATACCGTGTTTTACCGACTTCGAATGGGCGCTAGAAAACGGTAGGACAGGTTTGGCAGACCTTTGTTGAAAGGCCCAGCAGAGTCCAGTGGCACTGACATGAAGCCGCAAATCTAGGTACTGAAGATCTTTATTCGATGGTTCTTCCTTCGTGAATGTAAGGCCTGACGAACAAGCGGAAAAAACAGCTGTAATGCTATCTGGAGAAGTTCGAGCAGGATGAATGATCAGGTAATCGTCTACATATCTGAAAACATGGCAACCAGGCGCGGAGATGTCTAGTTGTTCTTTCATAGCTCTGTCAACGAATAAAAGGAATAATTCGTTGAGAACAGGGGCGAGACATGAACCGATGCAAACTCCCTTTTTTTGGCGGTAAATCCCTCTCTCATGTTCGACTAAGGTGGACTGGAGATATAGATGTTGCTAGTTGAAAGATGTGGTTGTGTTGTCCCTGTTTAAATTGTTTTATTCTTTCTTCATTCAAGAAAAAGTTCATGTGCTTTGATTTTTTAGGCAGTTATTTCCTCAAGCAAGAATTTTGAAAACCCGTTTCTTATGTCATCACGTTTTCCTGGAAATACACAAAGAGCCAAAAACATGCACCACAAAAGTGCCGGCCGTCAAATATTGCCGCCCGCAGAGCCGAGAAAGCAACGCTCGGTCACAGACTTCTAGAAGATTCGCGTCCATTCTTGCACCAGCCGTAACTTTCGCCCTACTTTCTTGTTCTCGAAAGTGCCAATTCATCTCCGCCCCGCGAGCGCGCGACGCTCGAACCTTCTTTGTCGAATTTTCAAGATAGTGACGCACTGTAGATAAGCAACTGCCCACGACCTTGTCGAGTCAGCCTCGCTCTCGCTCTCTGTTACGTTGCCGAATCGCCGCCTGCTATTCTGCTGCCTCGACGCTCTTTCTTTACTTTTTTTGTCTGACACAAGTTCGTCGATTAAACCTTTAGTTTTCAGTTCACAGTTCTGTGAGTTCACTGTTTGTGCTCGCGTCAACTTCATTCGTGACAATATAAATGTAATCACATTGAAATATATGTAATCGGTCTCTGAAATTTCCGATAACGGCGCACAGGCAATTTTATATTTTTCAATGCGTCGGTAGTCTTGTTGTGCATGTGTCTCGCCATTGGGCTCAGGACGCTTTTCGCGTTTTTTTCTGCTCACATTTGCTGGAGACGTGAGCTCGGAGCGTAGGCAACGAGCACCCTTGCACGAGAACTGGCGCAGCCGTGCGCGTTCCAAAGAAAGCTCGTGCAGGAAAAAAACAAGCAAGGGACCAGGGATGTCAAATTCAGGCTATAGAAAAATACCCCACTGTATCGAAGCGCCACCACACACCATTTCTCGCATTGAGGTACAGGCCTGGAAGGCAACCCCACCGCCATCTGTTGGTTCAGAATCACACTAACCAAGGGTGGGGTTGCACCTTAAGAGTGCTTCGAGTTCTCTGGTCTCGCCATTCGCTTGAGTTTCTTATTGGCCTCTCGACCTATAAGAAACTCAGTTAATGGTCGCCGTCAGGTAAATATAGAGCGAACAACCGCGTTGCCAAGGCATTGCCATGGCAACGCGGTTATTTGCCGCATATTTACATGGTGGCGTCTATCGAATCGGTATCTAAGGGGTGAAATTCTGAGGCCGACGCTTTTCTGCCCGGCAGCAAGTCGGCGCCTGGCGAATGCTCTAGAAACCGCACCAGGAGCGTCGTCTAGAACGGGTCTTGAAAGCGCGGCTTTGGAAAGCGAGCGTACCAGGCGCCGTTCGCGCGAACGCCGAGAATGGCACCGGGATGAGAATGCCTTTGACTGCGCGTGCGCATCGAAACTTCTTTGGGGTGCGCCGGTCGTATCAAAATTCAGCCATGACAGGCCCTTCTATGGTCGAGTGGCGCCACCGAAAGCCATCACTTTACACCCACTAATGCATACGGCTCTATGGGGAAAACGAGAAAAAGTGGCGTTTCCCCCGTTTCTAAGCTGTTGTCGGCACTGAAACGTTCTGGCCGCTGTTCAGGAAGCCAGCCAAATAGCTTGTGCACAAACATTAAAACTGACAACCCTCACAGTTTTTATAAATTAATGTTTTGCGGGGGAGAGTGACTCCGCTGGGCGAAAGATGTAGTGCAGCTCAATGATACAAGAGTCACATATAAAGTTACCGCGGAATCTGTGGCGGTTTCGATGAGTTGGGTTTAGCAGACGACAGGCTTGAAGGCTTTGCTACGCGGAATTCGTTCACTGCCGGATAGACGCTGTCAACATCGAACTTTTTCAACATTTGTCTACTTTTGGGATCGTCCATAATATGAGTTGTCTATTATAACGTGACAAAACTGCATGCGTTCTCCCAGTTTGTCCCTGAAAGGGGTGTCCAGGTAAGCGCTTCGGTGTGAACATTACAAGCAAACCTAGCTGGAACCAGCATATAGGCGACATCGTTAAGAGGACAAGGTGAAAAGTTTTAGACTTCATCAAACGTTAAAGATTGCTTTAGGTAAAAAAAAACAAGAAAAAAAAAAACTGTATACCATAATAAAGCCTGTTCTGGAATATGCGAATACGGTATGGTATCCGCACACGGATGTAGGAATTAACAAACGAAATAGTGTGCAAAACCTTGTTGCGCTACTTATATGTAACGATTTAAGATTTAGCTCTTCTGTATTAAGTTTGAATTTAGAAGCTAATGCTCTTGCGTCACAGACAGTTAAGAGCGAAGATAGACTAGTGCACCATATTCCTTTGTAAATAAAATATTTATTATTAACAGTAAAAATTTATAAAATTTTCAGCAGTCGGTTTGTCAAGATTAAATCATAATATAGCGGTAATATACAATTGAAATTTGACCACGATGTTTTCAAGTAACTTTTTTCCCTCTGGTAATCAACGAATGATCAAATGGAATTGTGACCTTTTGTAGCCGTGATTATTTGTGTCGCAAGATAGTGCTCGTGATTGTAATATGGAAAGCTATAACAAACTATTTTTTATTAATGTTGCCGTACCTGCTATGGCCTACATATGTAAGCAGTATCATTTAAATATAGAACTAATAAAAATTCAGAGCGCTCGGCATCAGAAACATAGGCTAATTCGAATGTCGTCATACACGTAATCAAACAGGGTCACATTGGCAAGGAGGAGAATAAAAGTTTAGATTATTTAAAACGTGATTTCATTCAAAATAAAATCATAATTTAAATCAGACCGGTTTTATTTTATGATTCAAAATCACTTTTTTTTTCTCTCAAAATTATCCCCAAAATACATATTTATTCAAAAATTGCCTGCTATTTGATGCTCTTTATGTGCGTGTGTATTGAATTTAAATCGAGCAATACTAAAGCAAGATAGCTTTATATTAAGTGGAACACGAGCACAAAGCCGTGGTCTTCTGAGCCAGTCGGAACGTTGTGTTTTCTTTTTACCATTGGCTTCGTTTGTCAGCTACGTAGCGTCCTATTGCAAGTAACAAAGAACGCAAACGCAACAGCGAATAAATCTTTTTTCACTAACCTAAAAATATGAAGCTGTTTCTTTCTCCTATGGTCATTAATTAAATCACTAAATGATTGTTAATTCAAATGTACTTTAATTTTACAGTAATTCTTTCTCGCGCATTGTTTTGAGATCAAACGGATTGATAAATCAATCTGTCACGTTTAAAAATATATCTCACGATTGAAAAGGAGTATTTTATGACTACAGTGATTTAAATCAAATTAATTTGATTTAAATCAAAGAAATCTGTTTTAAATCGAATAAATCCGATTTAAGTCAAATAAATCTGATTTAGATAAAAAAACTTAATTATTTTATTAAAAATATCGTGATCTTCTTTTTCACCTCGAGGTCAGGTCACTTGAGACATGACATGATGCTACCGCGTAACACCACGACTTCACGCCATAATGTCATGCGACTTGGTCACGCGACTTCATGTCGTAAAGTCCTGGTATTACGTGATGTCACGTCAAGCGACACCGTGACGTGACGTTATCTAGCATCACGCGACGTCACCGGTTGTGCTGAAGTGCTCCGCCAAGGTCGTATGCAAAAGCTCACGAACGAAAACACTTTTGGGAGTAGGTGGCTTCCTTTACAGACGTGTGCAAGCATGGAGTCCCGACCGGTGCCCCGTGCGTGCAAGCACGTGCAGCATGCGCGTGAAGATAGCATTCGCAGGCCTCACGTGCTTGCTCACGCGAGGAGGAACATGGAGACCGCCGGATGCCCTGTTCGCGATCGTCTATAAAGCGTTCGTTTTAGAAGGGAAACAGGACCCCGCTCAAAAATATTTGTAATTATCGAACGGTTCGTGTTCAGGGGAATCGCAACACTGAGAAATGCTTATCGTAGACGATTGATCTAATTTTTTTTTACTTTTAATTGATTCCCGCGCGCACGAAAAAAAAACTAGGAACCAAGAAGGTAAAACATATCTGCTAAATGTTAAAGCAAAAAAAGAAAAAAAAATTAGGCGCGCGAAAAAGACGTATTTTGGCATTTTTTTTTTTTTTCTGAGAAGGGTACCTAATTTTAACCTTTTGGCGTGTTGCCGCCACCTCACGTTCACACCCAGTGATGCTGGCGTTATGCACCAAGGCGAATGTTTCGAGTCGACGCAGTCTAGCCTCCTCAAGGCAGGGGCTTCCCTCTTTTCTTTGTTCTAGTGTTGTTGCCCCCATAGGTCCCTGGGAAGGTGGCGAAGCGGGCGTCTTGAATTGGGATCTCGGCTTTTTGGCCCTGCAATCGATCATCAGCCGGGATGATAGATGCGCAGCGCGCGTGGCGCCCGTGCGGGTCGCCCAAACTTTCATTCTCGCCGACGTCGGGAAGCTGCCGATTGCCTCCCGAAAATATATATTGGGCTTTTGCTGCGCTTTAGGCCCCGCGGGCGTTTCTCGTTTCCACTCTTCGTCCTTCTCGGACTTTTCCAGGCGCTGCCCGATCAGCTGAGGCGTGAGAGCGGTTATGCTGACGCCTCTGACACTTTTTTTCCGGCAAAGTTTCCAACGAGGTTCACCTTTTGTAGCTTGGTATTTGTTTTTGTTTTAGGTTTGACGGAGTTCGTTGAGTTTCCGTGGCGTATTCCTCGGAGACTTCACCCGTGCGGTGCCTAAGACGGATTGACTAGGAATATACCGGGTTTGTTTGATATACGGGTTCCGTCGTGTTCGGTAAAGGCAAAAGAAGAGGAGGGTATGACCATACCGCTCTGCTTTTTTTTCTTCCTTCGCAAAGGCGATATAAGTAATTTGCGCTTTAGAGCCAATACCGCACTCAGCTGTCAGGAAATGTCCGAAGTGTTCAAACATTGAATTTTCAAATTACGTTTTCCGAAGAACTGAAATGAGCGAAGAAAACAAATTTATCTTTCGCCAGACGGAAGTTTGAGATACGCATAGTGTGAGCGATTGCACGCTGGACGTGTCAAAGAAGTGCCGATATCTAGAGAATAAAAAACGAATAGCGGCAGTGAAGGACGATGAAAAATTTTCAACTTGGCTGTGTTCTAAATCTTGAGCACTTGAAGCACAGTACTGGTAGAGGTTCTGGCTTCGCAAGGTACTTTTTCCCCCATGAATGAACGTAATAAATTGTCATTTAGTTTTCTCAAAGTAAATGGTGTTTATTCGTTTTACACCTACAGTCTACCAGGGCTCAACTCCATCGCGTAAAAGTGGTGAACAATATTGTAATCGATCATTTGCCAAATTACTCAAGCACCGAGAGGCCTCTCACGAGTGTAGTTCCGTACCTTACATGTGTGGTCGTCTGCAGAAGAAACCATGAATGCTAAAGCGAAAATCTAAACCTAGTCAGTCGTCTTCGACGAATCATTTTGCTTCTATACATGTAAACTTCATACAATCAAGTCGAGCGCGTGCATCGCGAGCACGTGCTTTTCCAGAATATACCGATCTCACTAAGCGTTCTACCATAGCCTCCTCTATACTCTCAAAGCCCGGCAGTTTGACGACGGAGCCATACACTCTAAGACAAAATGGAGGAAAAAGGTAGCAACGGCGCTCCTTCCTTTCTTCTACTGACGCGCCCCCAAGCGGACACGAGAAAAAGGGAGGAACGATACGTTTTCCTCCTTCTCCAGGCAGACGGGAGAAAGCTTTCGCCCTCCCGAACAATCTTCTTTCGGCTTCGTTTTTCGAGCACGTCGCGCGCGTTGTTAGATAAATGTTGTCGAGTTGATTGAGCTTCAGCGGCAGCGAAGGCCGCCTGTAATTCCGTCTTCTAGTCCAAACGTGCAGAACATTTCGGTTGCCTTGACGTTTTTACAACTAATTTTATGAAACGAGCAAACGAAGCCGCTAGAAACAGCGAAGTTCCGGAGGAGTGCCAGTAGCGCTATGTACACTGGGTAAGATGGCCGTCTCTAGATTGCGGCGGAACCCACGCGGAACATAGAGTAACCGCAGTAGCGGAACCACAGTAGCGGAACCACGCGGAACTGTGTCGACGTTTTCGACGTTATGGATATCGCAAGAACTGCGTCCAAGGCAGGTAGGTTTTCCTGCCGACTGCCTGGGTGCCTTCCGTGCTGAGTTCGGTTCTGTTTTCCCGTGCCGAGTGCCAACCGGCGTTCAACGTGGTTCTGTATTTCTGCGCGTTAGCAACATAGCAGCAACATCGTGATGGCAGTGTTGTGCGTAGTGAACAGAAGACTGGAATTATCGCCGATGTGACCGTGTGTTCGTGTATCAGTGGTGTAACAACAAGATGAGATTACGTAAACTGTCGGGCATTGATGCCGCTGGTCGGGCCGTGATCGGAGGAGGCGGGTGTCGCAGGTTGACATTCCGCTTTACATTAAAGAATTTAAGACCACTTGAGGAATTGAGTGCAGTCGATCGACGTGCGGATATTCATGTTGGAAGGCTGGTCCGAACGGTAAGCTCCTATCGTATACAGTGGCCACTGGCCAGTGTGACTGTCGGTCCCCGAGAGCGATTGCGCTCTGGGGAAAAGACTGAACAGTACGAAATTATGACGCAAAGTATGTATATTTACAGTGGAATTTTAGCATTAAAACAAAAGGTAAAATAAAAAAAAGCTATCCTTTATTTTGCTGTTTAAATGTACTACGGTTCCTGGAGAAACTGCTCTCCAAGTGGCGCGCTGGGATGAGCGCAAGAATGTTTTCGAGCTCGCCGCGGCGTAGCTCCGTACACTTAACACCTGCCACAAGTCGCGGCTTTGACTGCATTCAAGTTGATTGAAAAGCGATTTCTCTGCCCGTAAAGCATCACTTCCAGCTGAGTGAATATCCGGTCTACAGAGATTAATTCAAGACGGCAATTGCAGCCGTGCGCGAACAGCACAAATAGAAAAAACAAGCACTTAAATAGAAGTACTGGCCACGAAGTGCTGTGCGGGGAAACAAACTCATGGCTTGGAACCAATAATGACGGCATGATCGAGCGTTTTCTTTTTAATAAGAGATTCATCCCCTAAGCCATTATAAATACTCTCAGATGTATGACCATTGTTGGAAATAAATCAACATGCTGGGAATATTTTTTATTGCTTAGGGAGTCACCGAGAAATTCCGTACGTTCAAAATGACCAGAATAAAAGACGGAAACGCAGAGCTCGAGGGTAGTGATCGGGTTAGTGTGCTGTTGTATTGATGTTTGTATGTACGATGCATGTGTATCATACTTGGGTAGTAATTTATTTACAATAATTGAATTACTGTAATTTAATTACTTTTCTTGGTAATTTGTAATTGCAAGGAATTACTTTCGGCTGAAAGGAATTGCAATTGTAATTTCATTACTTTCTAGCGTTAGTAAACGTAAAATTTTAGGCACAGTTACTATTACTTTTGCAAAACTTCGCGGCATCGACGGAACGTGTCTGAAAGCCTCAGTGCCCGCACAAGCGTCCTAGCTTTCGGTGAAACACTCGCACACAGACACGCACAACATAAATAGTGTCGTATTGTTTGTTGTTTTCTTGCTTACATTGTGGGCTGAGAGACAATCCTTCTTGGAGTCTACCTCAGCTGCGCCGGGTAGTCCTTTCCGCCGTGCGAGCAGAAAACAATAGCGTAAACATGACAAAATATCGAAAGAAAAAAATTGAGCTTCAGCTTTCCGACGAGGTTGGGAATTTTATTTGTCTATGAAGATATATTTATTTCTCTTCTGCTAGTTTATTGCGTCCCTCTTCCAATACTACCGCATATATTTGTATCTTTGTATTATTTTCAAGTTTCTTTCATGTTGGTTTTACTTCGGATATTATTTGCATAGGCATTTTCGAGACTGACCTCACACCTGGGAATATTGTCATCAATCATTCGGCAGCCCCGATTCGGTTCTTATATATTTCTGGGCCATTATAATTTCAACTCGATGTGAATAACCTACAGTACCATGATGTTTGTATTTGAATCCGGTCGTATTAACGCGTGTGGATCTTAGTTTCATATTAATACTTGTAAAATTTTCATAAATCACTAATTGTTGCATTTTTATTTTTCTGGCTAACAAAATTCTTTCAGCTCAATTTTTTTCTTTAGCGATATGGCGTCTTGCAGCATATCAACTTCTTTATTATTATTTTTTTCTTAAAAAAAAAGAATATAGTACTTCATTGCCCCAAACTATCAAGTTCTATCATGAATTTAACAAAATTCATGAAAGGGAACTACAATACGTGGCATTTATGCAGCGATGCTTAGTCTTCTTCAAACATTGTTGGGGCAAGGAATGAACAAATAAATATGTTGCATTCTATACAACTTGTTCAAAGTGTTATGGCCCAAGTTGGGTGGCTCTCAGAAATAAGTAATTGTAAAGTAATTGCATTACTTTTGGAAAGTAATTTGTAATTTTAATTAATTTACTTTTCCCATAGTAGTAATTGTAATTGTAGTTAAACTACTTTTCAAGCAAAGTAATTGTATTGTAATTAAAGTACGTTTTGGAAGTAATTTACCCATGTATGATGTGTATGTATATTCCCTTGGTCTTTGTAGAATGTATAATGTGTCTACATGTGTGTATGATAGAGGATCCCGAAAGGAAATGGTGGTGTGAGAAAATAAAACAATTTTTTGGTGGAACATGAATTGGGCGGTAACTAGCGCCACCTAGCCTAGGTACTTGCGACTACTCTGCTTAACCCTGCCATCTGGTGGCAAGCGATTTAACCTCCTTTTACTCACGCGGCTAGGCCAAAATTCCGTGTTACCGTTATGAAATGAGCCAAGAGGCTGCTTCGGATTTGCTTTTTTTGAGAGCGGCTTTTGGTTTTGCGGGCGAATGGTTTACCACTCCTCCGTCATGTACGGTTGACGCAACGGTTAACGAAGGAATTGTGGCTCGAGGAATAGCAAAGGTAAGACATAAAGTGCGCGTACTGGGTGCCGGTTGTCTCGGTTTAACATCGCAGAGATGGCGATGAGAAGACTGAGTGACTGCATGCTTTCCAAACGTAAGTTTCTTTACCTGCAGGGGGAAGCCGGCTTCGGAAATAAATACAGTTCGCGGAAAGCTCGTGTTACGTTTCTATTTGCTGCTCCTCTCGCTCCGTACAATAGACTTAGTGTTCTCGTTAAGCCTTATTGAGATCTATTTGCTCGATTCGTGGCCGCCATAATGAGATGCAGGCGACGGTGGAACTTTTGCTCCCCTGCTTTAGGAACGAAACTTTCTCCCTTTCTGAAGGAACATATGTCTCAAAAGCGTTCCTCAATTTAGGGAGGACTATACTGACCCTTTTTTCTAAGAGTGTAGAGTGCCCGGACGTAGATCTGGAGCGCGAGGATATGGTAGCACAGAGCATCAAAGAGCCATTTCTCGGGAAACCTGGACGTCTGCGCACAGCTTTTGTAGCGGCGAGGACCCGGAACACACTTGTTCGCTCGGGAGAAGTGTGTTCCGGCGTCTCGCGGCAGCGATGCGCCAGTCATGTGGCTCTCCTAAAGGCCCTTCATGTTTCAAAAGTAGCGCAAGGTGCGTCGATGCAAGAGGCACGTGCAACGTGCAGCCCTTGGTAAGATCATGGCGGCACAGCGCAGAAGTGAGCTAGAGTTCGGACGGATGTTTTTCCCAAAAGTGGCGAGCGGCATGTGTCTTGAGCATTTCTACAACAATGAATGGCGCCACTTTTTCCAAGACAGAGGGGGTCTAGGCTCTTCTCTCATCCGTTGTCTGCCGCTCCACATTTCCATTTCGGCGGCAGCTTCTCGTGGAGATCTGCCAGGCTTTGTCAGTATATAGGAGGCTATGATCCTACGCATGCGTGACGCTGGAATAACTGTAGTTTATTATTCGTAGGCGCCCGTGCAGGAGATAGCTCGTCCTGTCTCATGCTCTGCTTGCGCAGACCTTCAGCGGGGTTGTCGCGAATGCAGGAAGACGACAGTTAACCCACGATGCATGGCGACAGCGGTGGCTCACTGAAACAAGCTGGTGAGATCGGTCTAAACTTGTTGGTGCTTGGGTAATTGGGCGAAATATGTATTATAGAATATGATATTCAGAACACTATGCGAGCTAATGTGCAGAATTAGGCTGTTAAGAAAGGCTCATTTTGTATACTTAAGTCCTTCTGATCACGTAATGTTGAAAAAGCAGCATTATTGTAATTCGTATCTACGTTCCTATCATCCAAGGCTCAATACTTACCAAGGGGTAAACGAATCACAAACAAGGAAAGATGTGCCGGGTCTTCGGAATCAATCGTTTGCTACCAATACTTCGAAAGATAAACTATATCTAAATAAGGCCGAGACCGAGGCCACCGAGCTTGAAGTTGATCTGTCCTACAAGTTTGTTATCTCGATGCTAAATAGGGTTCGTCAGATGCACAGTAGCTCTAGGTTCGCCCCTTCCTCATCTCAACCGTACACTCATCCAGCCGTTTCGTACGTGTCATTTTTTGAAGGTCCCTTGGCTTACCAACCTCATTTAGTATTTTTGTTTTTGCTTCTTTTGCTTGCACATCACTCTGTCCCTTTGTTTTAGTGGGAGGTTTAGAGTGCGGCGTCTTCATGCGACTTTTTTATCTTTACCCACTTCAGCGTCCTCGTTCACTGCATTGTTTGGTGGAGGTCGTTTGCATCTGCGCACTGAAGAGAGGGTCACATAAAAATCCTGATATGGTATGAACATTTTGTCCGCAGCCCACAAGGAAGTCGTTAAAGGGGACTCCGCCGATTTTTTGGTAGTCTTCGATTTGGTTGAAAATCGGCACACCGCAGTAATACCCCTTTCTCAACTGATAATTAAAATATTCTATAAAAATAAACATTTTCTGTGAAGGTTTAGGGTTTTTTAAAGTTCTACGAGTAGACCGTCTACTGGCAAAAAGGAAAAATCCCTGCTTTTCCCTACCCGCGTACGCCACCGACGGGCAGGTGGACGAGCGGCCCGGGCAGTCGCAAAATGGCTTTCCAGGCGCCAGCGATTAAGATTATTTTGTCACAGCTTCAAGGTTGAAAGTTCTTTTTGAATGGGTAGCAACCTGTGCTCCGCGGTAGGTTGTAGGAACCGTGCCGGGAAAGGTTCCTTTCAAGGGGAAAGTTTTACTTGCTCCATTACGCAAAGAAACGGCTGCGTAGTCCCCGAAATAGGGTCATAAAAATACGTCCTCAAAGGCGCCCCTCAGAAATAAAACACAAAGGAAAGCACACCAACGAAGATACTTTTTCAGGGAAGCCGTCGTGATGCCGGCGGGGTTCGCCACGCCTGCGCAGTGGGGGACCGTGATGTCACCGCCGGAGAGCCATGTGCGATAGGAAGACGTGGCCTGCACCTGGAAGGAATGCGCTGCATGTACGAATGCTTTCGCCTTCCTACACGTAAGCACACCCTAAGAGAAAAAAAGAGCGTGATTTGCTCCCTCCGGGGAGCAAATACGCTGCCACGTTTCATTATTTCCCTAGGGGAGCAACGGTAACAGGAGCAACTGTTGCGCCCCGTCCGTTAGTCCGTCGCACACGCACCGTTGGGACTAACTATTACACCGTTTAAATTGAACCCCGAAGACCAACTGTTAGGCCCTTGCACTTGGACCCCTGGGACCAACTGTTACACCGTTTCAATTGAACCCCGAGGACCAACTGTTAGGTCCTGGCACTTGGACCCCTAGGACTAACTCTTACACCGTTTCAAATGAACCCCGAGGACCAACTGCTAGGCCCTTGCACTTAGACCCGTGGGTCTAAACGTTGCCCCCTTGCATTTAGACCCTTGGGACCAAAAGAAAGATAGTCCTTTACATTTGGTCCTGAGCCACAAAAGTTTTAACCCTTGCTGTTGGTCCCCTTCAACTCAATGTTGCGCAGAAGTTAAACAAACAAGCTTTGCGCAAATCTACTGGTTGCATATAGTCCGTTGCAACTTAAGAATGCAGGGCGAGGGTAAGACGGGTTATAGAGGAGGAAGCAGACGGAACGCTGGAGAAGAGAGGGGGAAACATCCTTGTCTCTTTAGCGTTCCGTCTGTTTTCTCCTCCCCGGCCCGTCTTACCCTCGCTCTACCTTCTTGAGTTGCAATGGACTATAGTGCACTTCAACCTCAGAAACGAAATTGCGCAGTTAAGGTTAAGCGGTGCTTCATTGCCACGTTCAAGGATGACTGAAATGGAAGTTCCTGAGTGGTAGAATCCACGATAGGGCCGAATCCCGAAAAGTACACTTGCGTCGACGATGGTTTGGACACTGGGACGTCTGTCGAAACACGTCGTGGTTCAAGCTCCGTTTATTGGGGCACCGGCAGCTTCTTGCCTGTTCGCGAGGAATTTGGATTATTAGTAACAGTGGCAGCGTGAAATACCCGATCACGTGACAAACGTATGAGATATAACTCACGCATTATAAAATACCGAATAGGCTGCGTAATTGCTGCAATGGTTCACATATAACATGCGATCTGTTTACAGCAGAACAGCGCAATATTAGATTTTAGTATAGACCGTCGGCTGCGAATTACAGACCCAGCATGCGCGTGCTCAATCTATGCTTCAAAGTGACGGCATAAGCACGCGAAAGTCTATTGTACGATCGAGTAAATGTCTTTTAAAGGCCGATTTCCACATGCGGCGAAGCCTGATGTAGCGCTGCTCACGTGTCGTCAGCTACTTATCGTCTGCCATGAGCAACAATTTTGACACTGCAATAGAAAGCTGGTGAACGCTCCCGTCAGCACGCGCTTACCGCGAGGTCAGTGCTGTGCTTGTAGCGCTCCGCTTCATGCATGAACAGGCCTTTATGGTCAAGTGGCCCCTGCCAGGGTCTACAAAACACAAAAAAATAAGCCATCGATTGAATTGGCGGAGTTTCGCTCGATACTATTAAAGATCAGGTTTCTTTGCTGCATAACAAAAACAGCAACCATGGTGCCAAGAAGAATAGAACATGGCGCGCGCTTTGCAAGCTCGAGAACGCGCTCAAACTAAAAACACTTTCAAAAGCCGCAGTTAAATGGATACACCATGAACAGAAGTACTTCGACATACTTTAATTGAGTTATTTTGACTTGTGAGTTCAGAATCGATCAAGTGCAGCGCTGCAGCACCGCGAAATCAAACCAGACCCCGCAATAATCGGAGACGACACAGGCAAAAAAAAAAAAAAAAAAAAAACGGCGGCCGAAAAGTTGGCTTGCTTATTATGTTTATACAGCCTTGATGTTGGTACGCCTCAACGGATGACTAGTCACTTAGCTGTAGATGAGAAATTTAGCCAGTGCAGTACAACCGCTAACCTGGGTTCTTTAACGTGCATCACCCAGCAGCGATTACACGAAGGCATGCCGGTACAAAACTGATCCAGTTCGAAACGGGCGGGGACGGTGGGGATCGAACGCATGAGGTTCGCAGCGCGAGCTTTCTCTCCACGCTCCGAATTGAGACGCGTTGGAGCGTGGAGCGAAGTCTTGCGCTGGGAACCTCCTTATGGCGAAGGCTGTATTTCAACTTACTAAAAGCAGGCTTGTTACAAGCAAGAGACCCCTTCCCATGCCTCCGACGCAACCTGTCTGCAAAACGCACAAGGAAGAAGAGGGAGAGGGTGGTCGGGTGGAGGGTAGGGAAGGGAGAAGAGCGCACACGAAAAAAAACCTTTTCTCCCTCGCACAACACAGTACACACGGACACAGCAGTGCCCCAAGGACGCGAGGAGGTCTCCATTTTGAACACTCCTGCCGACTCAGTGCCGAGTGGCGTACGAGCAAACGTGTTTTGTTTTACTTTTTCGCTTGTTTTCTTTTTAACATCTTTCAATTAACTCTCGAATGCTTTTTTTATATTTGTTTCTTAGTTTGCATCCGTTTTGTATCAGCAAGGTGTTGGCACGAATGACGTTCAGGGCGCGGTCCGTTCTTCGTTATTCATCCGGAACGTTATCTGTAACAGCGACGACGATTGCATGAAGGCGTCTGAATATTGCCCCTGAATGTGCTTTTTAAGTGGAACGTGCAGTGCATCAAGTGTGTCTTGCGGATTTTGAGTTTGACATAGGACTACGCAGAAAGGTTGGTCAGGGGGGACGCAGAGACGAGTCTTGACTTGTTCCCAGTATAAGTCGAGTTCGGTTAACTGTGGCGGTTCACTTGTGTGTGTATTTTATTGAGGCTTTTTGAGGTTGAAATATAAAATCTCCAGAAAGGCTTTTTACTCCGTTTAACCTTATGTTGTACCGTAGCGAAAGCTAGAAGCGCGAGCTCATTGCGTTGGCAGCTGCCCTCCCTTAAAGAGGGCGTGGAAATTTTTTCCGAAATTCTGAGCTATATGTTTTAAATCCTTTTCCTTGATTGCATACCCCGCGTTCATTCTTTTGACCATTCGGATTCGTTTACTTGCGTAAAAAATATAATTTCAGTTTATCGGGGAGCTTCCCTCCCAGTTCTACAAACGCGTCACAAGAAGTAATCAATACCGAATTTTTTTAGTCTGCGCAAGATGGCGTAGACCGGACTCAATGGGTGCAGCCAGAGCGACAGATATTGCTCCAACAGCGGCGCCATAATGACGTCGCGCGCGCAAGTCAACGGGGCTGTGTTCTAAATCTTATCCAAATGGATCTGAGTTATTCTGGCGGGCCATGTGACGCGACAATACAGATTGAAAAACGCTGGATGCGGGTTTGTTTTAGAACGCCAAGGTACAAAACCCTTACCCTGGTGTAAGATCGAGAAAATTTTGAAACATGGCCCGGATGACATCTGACGTCTGATGCTTTGCTCAGATAACTGTAAGATAGTCGACCTCCATGAGGTCATGCATCGCCTCTTACAGCGCAGTCGGCTTTTGATTTTCAAATCGCACGCCGACACACAGTTACGTCATACGAGAGACCGTTCGTCGTCCGACAACGAGAATAGCGGCGACGACATCGACGGCGGTTTGTGCGGGCTCTCGACTTCCTCTCACAAGCCGAACGACGAAAGAAGAAAGCCAGCTGCGTAAGACGTGTTTTAGAGCGCAGCTCATAGACGCCCGTTTCCGGCTTGAGCGGCATCGGCGTCGGCGTCGCCGTAGGCATAACCACGTGGCGCATTATGGGTAAATTTCCCCGCTAAATCTAGCAAAAAAATTTCCTCGCTAAATCTAGCGAAAAAATTTCCACGCTAAATCGAGCGGAAAAATTTCGCCGCTAAATTTAGCGGAAAAATTTCCCCGCTGAATCTAGCGGAAAAATTTCCCTGCTAAATCTAGCGGAAAATTTCCCCGCTAAGTCTAGCGGAACATTTTCCACGCTAAATCTAGCGGGAAAATTTCCCCGCTATATCTAGCGGAAAAAATTCCCCGCTAAATCTAGCGGTAAAATTTCCCGCTAAGTCTAGTAGAAAATTTCCCCGCTAAATCTAGCGGGAAAATTTCCCCGCTATATCTAGCGGAAAAATTTCCCCGCTAAATCTAGCGGAAAAATTTCCCCGCTAAGTCGAGCGGAAAAATTTCCCCGCTGCATCTAGTGGAACAATTTCCCCGCTAAATCTATCGGGAAAATTTTTCTGGGGAGTCACGTGACCCCCCCCCCCGACGTCACGTCTGAGGGGTGTCACGTGACCTCAGAGGGTCACATGACCCCCCTGACGTCACCTGACCCCCCCCACGAGAACACGTGACCCTCAGTACCCTTTCCTCCTCCTCCTCAAGAGCTGCGCTCTAATTCGGCGTTACAAGGAGTTGTAAACCGCTTTCATTTTTAGAGCGCACCTCTTAGGGGCCCGTTTCCGGCTTGAGCGGCGTCGGCGTCGCCGTCGGCGTAACCGCGAGGTCACGTGACGCCCCCGAGGTCACGTGACCCCCCCGAGGTCACGTGACCCACCCAGGTCACGTGACACCCCTACGTCACGTGACCCCCAGAAGTCACGTGACCCCCTGAGGTCACGTGACCCCCTGAAGCCACGTGACCCCCCTAAGGTCACGTGACCCCCTGAAGTCACGTGACTTCTGGGGGTCACGTGACCTCAAGGGGGTCACGTTACACCCCTAGGTCACGTGACCCCCGAGGTCACGTGACCACCAGAAGTCACGACTCCCTGAGGTCACGTGACTCCCTGAGGTCACGTGACTCCCTGAGGTCACGTGACCCCCTTGAGGTCACGTGACTCCCTAAGGTCATGTGACCCCCAAAGGTCACGTGAGCCCCTGAGGTCACGTGACCCCCTGAGGTCACGTGACCCCCTGAAGTCACGTGACCCCCTTGAGGTCACGTGACCTCAAGGAGTCACCTAACCCTCAGTACGCTTCCATCTTCCTCCTCAAAAGCTGCGCTCTAACCGGCGTTACAGGGAATTGTAAACGGCTTTCATTTTTTTCCCATCCTCAGAGAGCCAGCGGGCCAGCGGACACCATATCGATCGTGCTCATGCTGCTCAGTTACAAGCTCGACCGCAAGCTCAGAGACTTCAGGTCCCGCTTTCGCGAAGACCGCCAACCGGACAAGCAAGGCCCATACGCACATTCGCGTTTGAGCGCGGTGCGTTCCGTGGCGGCAAGCGGACGCGTTGCCGCCACGGAGAATCGGGAGACACTGCGCTGTTCACTCACTCTCACTCAGAGCTGGCCAAATTACTCATATTTTGTAATTAAATTACATTACTAATTACTTTTCTGAAAATTGCTGAAATGTAATTAAATTACATTACAAATTACCACAGCCAGAAGGTAATTAATTACCATTACAAATTACTTTTAAAAGTAATGACATTACTTTCGCATTACTTTTGTATACTTTTAAATATAAAGGAGGTATTGATAACTTCCTTTTAAAGATAACTTTATTTACATTATTTACACAGTTCACGGCACACAACTAGAACTCTCTGTTGCATGTTTACCGATGGACAGAGGAACGCCCGCGACTGATCCGTTTCCCACCCCAACCCGGACAACTATTTTTGGAGATGACTGAGGACCCTACGCGGATTATCTCTGGGTGGGGGGAGAACAATTGTGATTGTTCGCAAAATCGCGTCGAGGCTGTTCCACCAGGGGTCTTAGTCAACACCACCTAGACAGAAGGCCTCCACACGCGTCATCATAGACAGATCGATCGAGGCGAGAGATTGGGCACGAGTGCTGCGTCAATGTTCGGCTGCGGCTCGTGGCCAATCAGCGCGTCGAAGGTCGGGCTCGGGTCCAATAGCCGACCGAGCGCGATCCGACTGCGATGACGTTTCATAGAAGAAGAGGAAACCATGCGGAGACCTTCTGTCTAGGTGGTGTTGCCTTAGTTCGACCTACTTCCCCTCCTTCGTTCCCCAAGAATGTCGAGCAGAAAAGCTCGAATGGCAGGCACTTACCAGCCCTATTTCTCACAGTGGAAGATAACACAGAGAGGGTACGCAGCATGCATC
The DNA here is from genome assembly GCF_016920785.2 of Ixodes scapularis. Taxonomy (NCBI): domain Eukaryota; kingdom Metazoa; phylum Arthropoda; class Arachnida; order Ixodida; family Ixodidae; genus Ixodes; species Ixodes scapularis. The sequence continues at coordinate 173,917,459 of NW_024609835.1, forward strand.
AGAAAACGTAAGGGGAAACTTTCAAGAGGGGCCAGAAAACATCGAATGCAAAACCGCAAAACATAGGTAGAGAATCGCGCTGAGCGGGTTTTCACAGTTCAAGAGAGTGGCAGAAAATGTCTAGCTGATAGCGGGTGCAAGAGTCGCACCAGCCGCATTAGCATCAGCAACATAGCGGCGGCCGAAGAGCGTTTTTTGGAAAGGTGTAGAGGAAAAAGAAAATGTAAAGTAAAAAGAAAAGCGCTCTTGTGTATTGTGGACAAAAAATATGTCTGGTGCGAAAAAGTAATTAGGTAATTTAATTACAATTACCGTCGCTGGAGTAATTCATTACATTACTAAATTACCTGCTACAAAAAGTAATGAATTAAATTACTAATTACTGGAACAAGTAATTAAATTACAGTAATGTCATTACAGTAATTACATTACTGCCAGCTCTGCTCTCACTGCAATTCTCACTGCGCGCTGCGCTACGCAGTGAGAATTGGGAGACACTGCGCTGTTGAGCTTTGACAGAAGACGACGAAGGGGAGGAAATAAACATGGCCTTAAGACCTCAGCTACCAGAGATGCTGTGTGCCATTAGCGACTATCAACATAGACACCTTAAAGTTGAACTAAATTCTGTCTGTAACATCAAACAGTAGCATCTTCCAAAAATCGGGCCGGGACTTTGTCGCGCTTGACTATTCATTTCGTAGTCCCCCGGAAAAAAAGTGGTCTGAACCGACGCGACCCACGCGTGCGCCGATGTCGTCCGTACCATCGCAGCCAATGGCTCGAAGCCACTGGACTCTACGATGTGGCTCGCGCGGCAGGTTACGAAACCGTGTGTCGTATGCGCTACTGTACATATTGCAGCAGTGTCTCATAACGCACGCGGTTAGCATGGCTGGTGCTGAAACGCGCACTCAACCAACACCACCTAGACAGGAGGCCTCCGCGTGGTTTCCTCTTCCTCTATAAAACGTCATCACAGTCGGATCGCGCTCGGTCGGCGATTGGACCCGAGCCCGAGCTTCGACGCGCTGATTGGCCCCGAGCCGCAGCCGAACACTGACGCAGCACTCGTGCCCAATCTCTCGCCTCGATCGATCTGACTATGATGACGCGTGTGGAGGCCTTCTGTCTAGGTGGTGTTGACTCAACACACGCGAACGACGATAAACACGAACCACAACCTAAACGTTCTGCGAACAGAGGATGAGGAGCCGAGAAGCGACAAGCAACCGAGCAGCCGACAGAGCCGCCGGAGCCACCGTCGCTATGGTTACCAAGTGGTAGAGGACTCGGATGTATTTGATACCGAAATCCAATTGCGATCACGTGATGTATTATTATCTAAATAATGAAACTATCGCTAAATGATTTTTTATTTTTATCATTTTAGATTTGTTGTTTCAACATTACATGAAGTTAAAGATCTGTTCCACTTTATATGTTTTTGATGACCACACTTTGTTGCCATTGTTTCCAACAATTTTATTGCTCCAACTTCCCTCGCAGTGTCGTATGTCTGTTTCAGAATTGTTAGGAACATATGAAGTTTAACGCGGTTTGTAAAATTCACACGCAATATTTGGCCGCACAAATCTTAGGAAACAACATCTTTGGGCTTGAGTCAACATAAGAAAATTAAGATTAGGTCAATACATTTTCTCTTATAACCCCTTTAATGCACGAGAGTTTGCGCCGTTGAGATGTGCCATAGAGCAAGGAGCTCGTGAGTGTAGCATTTCCTGCGGTAAATCGGAAGGTGAAATAAAGCATAGGCAAATCTCTTGTACATGCTCCAGTGTAAAAGTTGGGGATGACCATTGCTCAAGCCGTGTTTGAATACATCACGTAAAATGCGCCACCGAGTAACTATTCCCGTTCCTGCATCACTGGTCTTTTACGCTTGACGCGGCCCATCTGTGCTTTGTATTGCGCGTTGCAATCTACTTCCCTAGTTGGTTGTAACGCTTCGTAGAAAACGCAGAAGTCCCGGTGATTTGCAGTCGTATCTCGACTCCTTAACAATGCCTCTATACATCACATGATGTACGATTGTCCCGGTAACTCAGTATTGCACCTCAACGCAAGCGGTCATAATGTAGGGCGATGCAGTTCTCAAAGCTACGGCGCATATGCGTGTAAGCAACACAATGTTCAGTCGCACCTTTGAGTGTTGGGACACAACGCTGTCGTTCGGAAGGGCTTGCAACCACTGCTGCCTTCACGGTTCATCCATCAGGAAGGCAAAAACTGGTATTGCGCTATGAGACCTGTGCTCATTTGATTTACAGCCTTCCGCACAGCAGTGGCTAGGCATTTTCACTCATGCATTCAACGCTCATCGTGATCGTCTAACTTTGTCGTATGGTATATAATAGAAATCAGATCGGCCGGACGATAAAACCTTGGCCCGAACCCTGCCCGAACCTGAGTGGGCGTTCTAAACGTAAGCCCGAGCCCGACCTGACCGAAAACAAATTTGACTCGAACCCGGCCCGAGCCCGACTGCTCTTTTCGACATGAATCTAACCCGATCCCGGCGGGAATCATGCAGGGCCAGACCCGAACCCGGTCCCGACTGTGTTTTTTTTATTAGTTCTAACCTTGTTTTGCATGACACCGTTCATATTGAACGAGAATTTTCAATCTCGGACGTTAAACATTGTTATGTCAAAGGTCTGCAAAACCATTTGATTTATTCAGATTGTTCTAAGAACGATGATGCGGACGACAGATATCCGGCTTGTCTGAAAGGAAAAAAAATATTCTAGCACGCACGATAATATATTTAACTACATTTTCGACCAAATAACGTTTCTAAAACTAAAATTATATTTAATTCGCGCAACTATATAATTCTCATTATTTAACACTTGAAATAAGATTTACTTTGAGTCGGAGACAAAAACTGGCAAACAACAAGGACTATGTTTAGAACGTTTGAGCCGTTTATTTGACCCCCGGCTGCGCAACGGCAAATCAGACGACAAATATTGTCACAGCATTTCAGAAAACGTGAATAGAGTGATGAGGATAAAATAGGTAACAGAACTTTAGATGAAGTCGTTTTTGACATACAACTGAGGCTTATTCATCTCCCAATTAAAAATAAGTAAATAAGAAACTGATATTAAAAGTAATAAAGTACATCATTATTTTCGCATTAGCACGAAGGAACAAGATGTTGTCTACACATTCCGGAGACAACCTGCTCTTTGAAACACAAGGTCAGCAGAGCTGAAATTTTGCTCGCTACTCGCGCTTGTGGCTGGATACACAAGATTCTCCCCGCTACTTGGCTGAGCAAGGGATATTTTTCTGAGTAATGTTTCAATCACTCAAGGTCCCCAATTTCCACACAACTGTTGTAAATCTAAGCAACGTTCCACCTTGGTGTTGCTAGGGCGAGGTTTCTAGGCATATGGCCATTATTCAAAGCCGGTTGATTTGTCTGGACAAAATGGTGGCTTGAACGAGTTGGTTATCCAAGTCTCAAAATAACAGCACAAGTAAGGAGTTACACACAAACACAAGCCACACCAGGCCACAAAAACAATCACACAGAGTGGAACAATGAGAGTCAACAAAACAGCGCTGTGTGTGTGTTTTGTCTGCTGTAATTGTGTCACTATGTGTGATTGTTTTTGTGGCCTGTGGCGACTTGTGTTTGTAACTCCTTACTTGCGCTGTTATTCTAAGGCATGGATTTGTCTGATTTCTGCTGTTTGGCACGTGGCTCATCGTGTTGGTGTAATTCACAAAGTATTTTTACGCAAAAAAAGAACAACCACAACAAAAGAACAAGATTTGTTTGCGAAAGACATTGATAAGCAAGGCTCCCTGAATCCTAGAAATGCCTTCACAAGGGCCGTGGACCCCCATTTGAGAATTGCTAACATAGACGGTTGTCATAATTTAGCGGGCTTTGCATAGAACCTACTGACCCAATGCGCAATATCCAGATTGTCGCTTTTTTTGTTAAAACAAACTTCCTGCTGCTTTGTTTGGTTTCCTAAGATAAAATAAATATTTTCCTTAATTTCGAAATATTTGGCAAAGCCGGGTGGTCGGGTCCCGATGCCTCCAACTATGCCCGTCCCGAGCCTTACGCAGCTTGGGATAAATCGGCCCGAGCTCGACCCAACCGTCTGGTCGGGCTCGGGCCTTCCGGCTAGCCCGAGCCCGTGCAGATCTCTAGTATAGCAATGGACACTTGGCGTGAGCGTCAGCTTCATATACTACAAAAACCACTGAAGCAGGCGACGGAGCAAACGATGGAGCAGACGATGGCGCTCATCCGGGCTACCTAGGGGGCGCTGAGTGGATACAGTGGTGACGAAGTTTAGCGGAGGAAACGCGAATGCCTTCTCTTCTAGATGGCAATAGCTTTGCTCGCTCAGGATGACTGCATAGCTGCAGTGCTGTCTATTTAAAGTGAATACTTAATCCTGTAGGGTAAATCGCGGGCCACTCTTATCCGCGTGATGGTCACGTACCTTATAAAGGCGCCTGTCTGTCATACGCGTCCCATTTTTCGTGCCCTGTTTCTTGTGCTCTTTTTATTTTATCATGAACAACTACCAACTAGCCCAGCTTTCAACCCTGCTGTCATACCTGTCCTTTTAGCCACATTTAATAGGGTCTAATGATTACAGTCATGGCACGTTTCAGGTTCACGAGAACTCGGAGAAAGATATAGCTGTCGGACCAAGCTTCATTGCCCTGCTAGTGTGTCTTTCATCCAGTACGTTATTTGGACATCTAGTGCTTTGATGACCTCAGTTAAGGTTTGAATAAAGCACTCTGCTTCAATGGCCATAACTCACAGTTCGCACTAAAACTAGAATTCAAGCACTTCTGCTGCTTAAAGTCTCGCTCTGTTGCAGGCTGATTGAATTCGCTCGAGTCGCAAGGTGGTCTGTTGTCGACTTTTGGCTTCCTAATAAATTCACCTCTGCGCAAACGTTTGCAACCGCAGAAATTGAAGGTTAAAGGATCGGTGGTGGCATTTGTCAATCGTGTCACTTTGAATGTGTGTGAGTATTTGTCGATGAGTATGAGCACATGCTTGCTGTTGGGGAATGCTCCGGCAAGATCAATGATTTCGCTGTAGCTACTCCCCAACGCATTAGGTTTTCCAATTTGTCAAGTAAAAGAGGTGTCGGTTATGCAAGTTCGCGATGTGATATATAGGCGCCGAGAGCTGGTATGAAATATACCCACTTATTCCACAGTCGTCCATTTGTGGGTACCTTACAAAAGTGCGGAGAAGTTTGATTTTCCCTATATCTCTGTATTCTTTTAGAACAACCCTACCGGCACGTTGTTGTAGTCCTGGCGATGGTACGAGCTTTATGGCACGGAAAATGAAGCTCTCAGGTGTCACTGGAAATCAGTCTTGACCTTGTGTCTGTACGATTTTAGTCTGGCAGCGTTCCACAAGACGCGTTTTTTGCACCCTCGGATTAACCGACTTGTCGCAGTTGGCAGTATAGTGGGTGACGTTGTTAGCTAACTCTATAAACTTCCTGTGCCGTCCATACCTTCGGCACCTTAATTACAAAAGCGCAAACGGACAAGGACAGAGCAAAGATATGAACAGTACAAGCGCTTACTATCAACTGATTGTTTAATGCATAATAAGAGAAAGTCAAAAATGAGGGTAGTAATAGTAAATTAAAAAGCTAAATGCATTCGCACAAAAATTTCGAAAAGTATTTGAAAATTAAACAAAAATATATATAAAAAACAAAATAAAAAAAAACAGAAAAAAAAAAACAGTCGGATTAAGAAAAAAGGTTGAGGTACCCTATCTTCTCCTCGGACAGTGAAATTGATGGTGTGCTAATGCACGTGTCTCCTTTTTCTATTATGTTTTTTTTTTCTTTAAATACTTCTCTGGTTCTCTTGCTCCGAAAGCAATTGAGGAATTTGGTTTGATTAAATAGAGGAGTGCATTTACTGTCTCTGAGATGCATGGCTAGGTTTCCTGATGGTGACGGATGTAGGGAAAGGTCATGCTTTCGTAGTCGTACATTAACGCAGCGCCCACATTGACTAACGTACAATCTCTCCCATGCGCACTGCATTTCGTATACGATGTTGACGTTGCAGGTTACATATCTATGTGTGTGCTGGACTGAACATTTTTCTTGTCGTTCGTTTTTTGTGCGAATGCATTTAGCATTATAATTTTGTATTACTCCTTTCATCTCGTCCTTCTCTTATCATGCATCAAACAATTAGTGGATATTAAGCGCTTGTCCTGTTCGTATCTTTGCTCTTTCTTTGTCCTTTGCGCTTTTGTAATTAATGTGTTTACCCAACTAGCCCAACAGTTAATTTTAATTCAGTGCCTTTGGCACATTTGTTTTGAGCACTCGTCAGTAAAGCCCTATATATCCGCGGATCACCCGCGGATATCTGCAGATATCCGTAGTAAACTGGAGGATGCGGATAAAAACGAATCGGATCGGATGCGGCGGCCTTGAGCTGCGGATAAGGATCGGAGGCAGATATCTGCGGGTTTCGATCTACATGTTTGTCGAGGCGGTCCATAAACGTGTGTGACCGCGCAGTGTAGGGCGAATAAATGATGGATACTATAAAGTGCATCATCGAATGTATTGCGGGAGCAAATTACTCTGTTTGATAAAAGGGTCCAATCGAGGAGAGAATCGTTTTTTACGTCGAGAAAGATTTGATTCTCACCAGAGATCGCTTTAAAACGTTCAGCTTCGCCGAAACGGCTGATTCTAGAAAAACTAAAGAATGAAGAAGCATCGGACGTCCTGGAAAAGCGTGTTTTTGTTTGGATGGGAAAGAGAAAAAAACGTTATTTGGGCAAAGAAAAACCCAAAAGTACAAGCCACAAGAATGTAAAAAAAGCCTCCAAGTGGCTTTTTCGCCTACAAGTAGGTCGAGGAGATTGAATTCGATCCTCTGGAGTGGTGGAGCTTGCGCCCGCACAAGTTTCCGCACCTCATGCTTGTAGAGCATTTCGTGCATGCCATCCCAGTATCAAGTGACCAACGGAGAGAGTCTACTCGATGGCGGGTATTACTTTAAGGCAGGCGAAATAGTCTGAATCCGTCCATGTAGACAATATTCTGTATCTTTTACACAACAACCTCGACAAGTGAAACGTTTCCTTGGGTCTGCGTTTTCTTTTTCTCGACAGTTGGTACTGAGTTGTTTTTAACTATATGGTTCCGAGCATGCAGGTGAGCGATAGTGTTTAAATTGAAACCGATAGGAGGTGTTGCCGGTATAGAATATTTGATATTTTCTCAGTGATTTACTCGCGCCTTACAACATGCAGACGACTACTTCGCTGTGGTGAGTGAGCGCCTTCCCTCTACCACTTTTTTATTGTTTGGCTTAATAAAAGGACACCATGCAAGTAATCTGTTCTTTCTTAATTATTATGCTTATAAAATATGTGTCTGCTTGAAGTCGGTTTTACAAAACAGAAATGGAATTATAAATATATTTTTTTCCCATTTAAGAGTACCTTCTGGACAAAGTGTCAGTGTCACGGAGTCCCAAGACGATCTCATAACTGTAATCGTCTATTCGGTGACGCGAAGTGTCTCTGCAAGAATCATCTCTTCAGTTTTTGATAAAATGTCTTTCACCTTGTTCCGACTCAAAAAGTTCTTTGTACAACGGAAACCAGACGGCTTATAAAATAACATTCAGATGGTTTCTTCAATTTTTTTTCATGTTAATTTTATGATGTAAAAACGAATTCGCGGATTGAGGGTCGGATACGGTTCCGAAATTTGTGGATGTGGTTCATGTGCGGATGCAAATTTTGCGGATGCGGAGAGGATGCGGATGAACAATCTGTTATCCGCGCAAGGCTATACTCATGAGAACTTTTTCTGTTTTATAAAGTTTAAGTGAACTTCCACGGGTAACGTGACATGTAGTCAGAATAATTACTGGCACCTTTCAGATTATAAAGCGAGAAGCTGTAGAGCAGTCCTAAGACATCGGAACTGAATTTTAGCGTAGGGTAGTGTAGTTGGGTTGGTCTGAAGGGCTGACCAAACATTTTTGACCAGAGCGAACATTGAACTGCGTCCTTGTGCCAGACATGTACAAGTTACCCAAAAAAGTAATTGAGTCAAGTTACTGAGTATTAACGTCAAAAGTAATTTGAGTAGAGTAGAAATTACTCAAATCGAGAGTAATTGAGAAAATTACTAATTACCGTAAAAAAGTAGCGAATTACTTTTGAAATTACTTTCGAAGTTACTTTCGGAGTTACTTTTATATGTTTTTATGGTAAAAAAGTACAGAGGTTTTGATCCGTTAGCCATATTGTGCTAGCCAAATATAAATAGGCTTGTTTTTTTCACAGAAATTATTTAATAGTTGGTTCTGCTTCTGCGTGCCCAATTGTTTTGTACTCTCTTTTGTTTGGTCAATGATGTACTGCGAATGTGTAATTTTTACTTTGAGCTTTAGAACTGTCTGAGCTTGATTTTTTAGACAGTGTTTGCTTATTTACAGTGTTGCGTAAAGTACATCTAAAAGTACTTGAAGTAAAGTATAACGTAAATAAGAGGTTATGGATGAAGATCCATGACTTGAACCAACACGCTCTTCTCCCAAGCATACGTAAGAAATTATGTACTTCAAATAAAGTAGTAAGTACACCCAGTGCAATGTACTTTAAGTAACGTATATAAATACAATATATTTCAAGGTAAAGTACGGGCATTTTTAGCATAATGTTTCATGATGCTCTTTCATTCCCTATACTGTTTTTTTAACTAGTATGCATTGCTCCAGGGGCAATCGGGGGGGCATCAGTTTTTGACGGAAATGGCAGCAAAAACTGTATAAGGTCAAGTCGCCCCAGAGTAGTTGTTTTACTCTCGTTGACGAGCTTTTTGACATAATCAACTTGAAGGCACCTATTTCCATCAGTCTTACAGCCGCCATTACTTCACTCAGAGAAATTACCAGATGACGTCTCAAAAGAGCAGGTTTTCACACGACGATGCCGCCAATTTTTGTTTTCAGATTCGGGGAATGTACATTGAAGTGGGGAGTTTTGCTTTGTTCGGAAAATACATGTACATGTTCAGAGAATTTACTTCATCATCATCATCATTTATTAAATCTTAAAGGCCCTTACGGGCGTTACACAAGGTGGGGAATACTCGCTGAAAAAAACATTAAAGTAACAAAGAAAAGGTGGTTACATGCTGGAGAACATTGTTATATAAAGCCACAAAAACAGAGAAAAAAATAAACACTCAAAACATCTTTAAGAAAAAACAGCTGATTGAACGGAAAAATACACAAATAAAACATTTTTATAAACACGAAATGACTTTGCTATTAGTGCAACTGCAGATGGATGGTCAGTTGGGATATGAATGTATTATAATCTATATGGGTCACGTTGCTGTTAGGAAGGCTATTCCAGTCTGTTATTGTTAATGGCAAGGTGGAGTTAAGAAACGGAAGGAAAAACGAAACGGATCAAGTAAAGTACAAGTTTTCTAAACAGCAGTACTTTAAATACCATGTACATAAAGTACTTCCCAACACTGCTTGTTTATTATTTTTATATAAAAACTTTGGGGAAATTACTACAGGTTTCTCGAACGATCTATGAATCTTTGAAGATCTGCATATTCTGAGTATTGAGAGGAAAGGCAACGCAAAAAGGTAATTTTTGAGTTACCCTCTAGCACGCGATTTCTTGAGTACAGCACAAACTACGGGAGCAGAAGATGAGTTTTAGAGCAGGTGCTGCATTTTGTTGCCTCCTATAAGTGAGGATGCAGTGTTTGCACCTCCTGTAGTGGGTGAGAGTTTCTACGTTGGAGAGAAGCGGGGACCAGCCTTTCTTCAAAAGGGTCGAGTCTCTTGAGCTTCGGGACACAGAGAAACGCCAGTCTTCGACGCAAATCTCGCTGTTACTCGGCCTTTCTTGCGTCGTGTCTTTTCGCTCCCCTCACTTCGTAGCAGTGTTGTTGCAGTGTGGAGAGGCTTCGGCCTCTCCAAACCTTTTTCTCCCCCCCCCCCCCTCACCTTCCTATGCCACATGCTTCACCCTCTTCGCAAATATCAGCTGATCTTCGATCATCTTTTCTGCTTTGTGCAGGAATGTTTGTTGATAGGCAAAACAAGCACTAAAATTCGAAAGTAATTTCTAACTTGAGTAGAAGTTTCTCAAAAAAAGTAATTAAAGTAAACTACTATTTACCGAAATAAAAATGTGACTGAAAGTTACTAAACTACTGAGAAAATAGTTAAACTACGGTAACTTGAGTAGAGCACTCTAAAAAAAAAGCTGTAGCTTTTACATTGCTTGTCACAAATTCGACACCCCAAAACTTCAGTTCGACGTACAGCGCAATAACATCGAAATGACGGCAGCAACTTTTACGAGAGGCTTGATGACGGTTGGATATAACATATTCAACAGCTAAAGTACTTGTCAAAGACTTCAAAAGAAAATCACTAAGGTTTTCGCAGTAGGGCCAAGAAAACCCCGATAAATTTTTTTGCATTGAGTCATACGTGCATTAGATATTTTAATAAGTTGAACAACTCGGCTATCAAGCCGCTCGTGAAAGTTGGTACCCTCGGTTCAACCTCAGTGCGCTGTATGTCGAACTGAAGTTTTGGGGTGTCAAATATGTGACATGAGGTGTAAAAGCTACACCTTTTTTTTTAGAGTGAGTAGTTGAACTACGTAAAAGACGCGTTGTAGTCTTCTATTCTCCACATGACGGCCAGGGTTTTTTTTTTTATCTGGGACTAGGTTTTCTCTGGGTTGATGACTTGCGAAGACAGCTATACGTTTTCCCATACTCATATTGGGTAATTTCGTTTCGAAGCCATCTGAACTTGAATGCACAATTTGGAGGGCCGTCGTCGCGCTGTTAAATTCTACATCCCAGTTCCAGTCAAGGTTTATCCTTGTGAGGTGGCAAAAAGCAGCTCTGACAAATATGCATGTTAGAAATGAAGTTGCCTCTTAAGTTGAATATTAAACTTGTTTCACGTAATTGTGCCCGACCTATGGACTCTAATATAGCCGGCAAGTTTGGACATTCCTGCAATACATGACTCCTTTAAGCTAGAAAACGTTGACCGTGTTGGAATCGAACACAGTCTATGTTTTCTCTTTTTCTGTGTTCGCAAAATTCGATCATAACAATGACTGTTTATAGCGGTTTTTGTAGTGTCGGAAAGTGTTGCTGTGTAGCTTTTAAGTATACAGCCATAAGCACTTTTATTTCTTATTTCTGATATCAACTGATGCTCGACGATGGGTCACGCTTATTTGTAATGTCACCTTACAGCCGTCTGACCTTGGTAAAGGTCGTTTTTGGTCGCTCATTTAACTCTGAGTAGAGCCTTAGGTATGATTAGATGCCAAAGTAGAATTTGATTGGTCACTTTCTCGATGTACGCTTCAGAAATACTTTTCTCTGACGAACAATTCCCTGAAAGGTCCTTTTGTTCGTAGGAACGTTACCCTCTAGGAACATAATTTGCGATTCGATGAGTGGATGGGGTTGGGTGAGTGCGTTAACCGAAGGGCGCGATATATGCAACCTGCTAACCGAGCAGGCAGGCCCCATGTCCGAAACCCCCTTCGTCGGATCCTTCTCCTCCGGGACGCTCCAATTTCACCGCGCTACGGGAGTCGACCGCTGCACGTCCGCGAGCATGCCATGCGATGCGCCTGCTCGGTCTCTGCTTACAGGGCTACCCGAATACATAAGTGGGCCTAGAGCGCTTACGAATCTAATGGGCCGTTCCCGGTTTTGGGAGGGGATCGGAGAAGGGGCAGAAAATATATGGTTTGTATTAAAAAAGATCCGAAGTAAAAAGAAAAGAAAAACAGAGAGGGGACAGAGTTTGGATACGCCTTAGTTGGGCCTTCGGCATTATTCTTTGGCCTCGCTGAGCCGAGCAAACTTCGGTGGGAGATTCGCATACAAATTTCGGGCTGCCTTTGTCCTTCCTGCCCCGTCGGGAACTTACTGCCGCGCAGGGGTATCGGCTGTCGTGCTCAGGGGATGGGGTTGGTCGCGGGAGGCGAGCCGTGCAGAGATGTACCGCATCGAACAGATATTTGCTGGCGGACATGAGTCTGTCCGCGCCTGCGTCAGCGGGATTTGAAGGGGCTAGGTTGGAATTGTAAGGATTGGTTGGGCACATCACCGTGGCAGACGCCGAGTACCGGAATGAATTCATTTAACACGTTTATGCGTGGCAGACTGAAGTTGAGAGAGAAGATAATCCGTTTCAGGTTTGTCCTAGTGATCAGACGTTTGATATTAGGCGAATATCTCGGCGCTCGTGAGTATACTCGCATGCTTTCGTAAGTAGGCTAGGATCCTTTTCAACGCTTTCCTTTTTTTTTCGCTTATAGGAATGCTTGTAAACCGCGGCTACAGTTGTTGGCAATCGGTTCTACTCGTTCATGGTGTCATAATTTTATTAGTAACGTTATTTAGCGTCATAATTATTAGTGTATTTATTATGTATTCACGTATGAATTTTCTTTCTTTTTTCGCTGTTAATTGTTACGGAGCGCAATCATTACAGAAGTCAACTCTAATAGTGTTTAAGGCAAATTCCTTCAATGAATGCAAAAATGTACCTGCGATACATCCATAAAGTCGTTTACACGCGAAGTTGTAGCAATAGCTGTGAAGAAAATAAGGTTCACGATTAATTCAGTAATAATCAAATACAAAAAAATGCACTGCAGAGCTTACAATTTTTGTTTTCAGAAGTAATGATATGAGATAAATCAAAACTTTCGCATAAATCCGACGTTCAGGGGCATCTGCGCCTGGGAGAATATTAGAGAACCTGACTGCACGGCACGTAACTGGACTACATCAGCTGAAGCACGTAACGCACATAAGTGCAACAAGCGTTCTTTCGATACAAAAAGGCTTCAACTGAAATTTCATGCCATCGCAGTCTTACTTTCAGTTCGTCACGCCGTGCAAGCTACGTGCAGCGGAAGCGCTCAAATCATGTGACTGCTCGATCGGCTACGTACATCCGGCAATGACGTGCTACGCGTTTTTTTTTGAACCGGTTAGAAACAGGCGCGTTGGCGAATGTAAGCGAAGTCACGCACGAAATAACACCGCGCGAAGCTGTCGCGCCCTAATCGCACACACAGATGCGCAATGCGGGTCTCGCTCGAAAGGAGATTTTGCTCCACAGAGACGTCAGCAAGCTTCTGAATATCTCAGCTATGCAGTTATGAGTGTTCAGTTACATAATTACGGCGAACCCCGAGACTGGGGTAAAATAAGGAATAGACAAAAAACACCATGTGTAAAACCCCAGTTTCGGAGTTCTTTTTCATTATGCTAAATATTCACCAGGGCCCGTTTGCTCGAAAGCGCTAACCGCGGATAAAGTTAGCCGCAGTACCTAGGAGAGGGATTTTCAAATCACGTGACTGGCTCTGTAGGGATGCGGGGAAACATGGCCTTGCCCCGTTGAGTGAGCGCCGCTCGCTTAAAAAATATTATATCGTTGTAGAGGCAATATCGGGCGCGTTAGTCAGCAACGAATGGTGCAGGAGGCTTTCATGAGCAATGACCTCGCCGCATTTTTTAGATAGTCTTTCGATTCTGGCCATTCCTAAGCCTAAATGAATGCGATAATTGTCGGCATGGCAATGTCTTTGGAAAGCGGATTACCTTGACTCAATTGGCCGGGCATTGATAGCACACAAAAGCAGACAGCGTCCCAATAGACCTCTTTATAAATTTTCCATGTCCTGAGGTGCATGCTATGAGTGTAGTTACACACGTTGCACGCCCTGGCGTCTGCAGTAGTAATTGTTCTCAAGCTAAAAGTCTAAAACAAATTTGGCCTTGCACGCGCGTTCGTAAAAGCCTTATAATGATTATTTACTTTGAATCTTTCATAAGAGAAAGGCCAGCGCGCGCGGACCGTAGAATTACACTGCCAGCGTTCTCCTCGATGCTTGAGTAATTTAGAAAAAGGTTTAGGGGTATTCACACGAGGGACAAATCCTGGGGATTTCTCCACGGCACGCGCACCCCGCGACGTAAACGACAGGCTTTGCGATGTGCCAAAGTTTCGCGTTTTCATCTCGTGGTGCGCGCGTGCCGGGAGAGAAATCCCAGGGATTCCTTCCTCGTGTGAATACCCCTGCTTTTGTATGCTATCAATACCCCGCCGATTGAGTCAAGGCAATCCGCTTTCCAAAGACATTGCCATGCCGACAATTATCGCGTTTATTTAGGCTTAGAAATGACCAGAATCGGAAGAGTATCTAAGAAATGCGGTGAGGTCATTGCTCATACTTTGCGACTTATGAGAGGTACGGCAAAGTGAAAGCCTCCGGCACCATCCATTGCTGACTACCGCGCCCGATATTGCAGCTACAATGACATACTAGTTCCAAAACGAGCGGCGCTCACTGACCGGGGCACCGCCGTGTTTCCCCGCATCCCTACCGAGCCAGTCACGTGATCTCAAAATCCCTCTCCTAGGTACTGCAGCTAACTTTAGCCGCGGTTAGTGGTTCGAGCAAACGGGCTCAGGTCCCTTGCGCACTTACTTTGTGTTCACTGTTAAGTTTTTTTTTCTTTGACAGGCATGGCGTGTTTCATTTCTCAAGTACAAGACTCATACGATCTAAAGTGAACACGGCGTTGGAGGTCGTCAGTTGCGGGTTCAGGAAGATACTACAGACGACGGCACTGACGTCATTAATTCACCCCCCCCCCTCCCCCTTTCCGAAGAAGATCACTATAATACTTGGTTTCACCTTAAGTCCAAACGCAGCCGACGCTACGAACAGATTTCGACCAATCAGGCAGCGTCAGAAGCGTACCATCATGGTGTTCGTCATGTTTTTGTTACGCATCCTATCATCGCTGAACCAATCATAAGCAGAAATGCATAGTGAGTTGCACTTTTGACGCTGTTTTACTGGTGCCACTAACTCGTAGCGTCGGCTGCGTCTGGAATGAAGTCTAGATGGATCGGTTACTTGCCAGAGACAATCGTTTCTGTCATGGAACCAAGCTTTGTTGAGATAGTTCCCTGGAATCTTAAAAGTGTTTCCGAGAAGTGTTCTCCTTCGAAAATCAAAGGAAATTCATGTTCCGGAAGATTGGCACCGATCAGAAACATTTTATTTTTATATTTTACGCGAACAAACAGCGGATTTCGAATAACACTCGCCATAACCCTTTCCAATGTCGGTGCTTTTTTTGTCCGTTGGCACCGCGCAGAGTTGAAATGGACCGGCGGCTTAGTTTATCTATGGGCTCTGAAACTTTGTTATAACGGGCCTGCAGTTTTGTATACTAGGCTACTAAGTGCAGTTTTCAGCGGCATACACAGCCAGTGAGGAACGTTTTCTCATTTATCTGGGATCGTGTCTTTGCTTTGGTGCATTTTGTATGACTTATTTTGATCTTTAAATATGGCTATTATAAGTATGCTGTAAGTAGGTGCGCTTGGTTACAAGCCGGAGGGCGCCAGCATTTCGCGATGTAAACTGATAAAACGTGTAACGCGCGACGACGGGAACTTTAGCGGCTTCTTTGCGGCGACCCGAACCAGGGGGTTATGGTTTTGCGGGGGACGTGAATTCACAAGCTATGCAAAAGTTACGCAGCGACTCGCAAACAAACAATTCTTTCAATGTCGTGCTGTTTGGGGTTTTTCTACAGAAGAAACGAGACCGGGGATCAGTGGCCGAGAGGGCTAAGGCACCGCAGCTTGGAGGGCGTGGGGCGAAAGCTCACGCTGCGGAACCTACAGGGGTCCTGGGTTCAATCCTCACTCCTGCCCGTTTCGATCTGGAAGAGCATCGTACCAGCGTGCGGTCGTGTATCACTACTGCGTGGTGCACGCTGAAGACCCCGGGCTAGCGGCTGTACTGCACTGGATAAGTTTCTCATCTACAGCTGAGACAACAGACGGCCATTAAGACCGACTAACTTCCGGCTGTATAAACATACGAACAACTCAAATGTTAATCATTTTAGAGATAAGACCAGCAATAAAGTCAGCTTTTTAGAGGACTCCGAGTCTCTTCTATGAAAGTAATTGCGCGGCGACGGCATGGCCCGCTAAGTACGTTCGTGCCATACACTACTGAAATTCTCACGAGTTTGACAGTCACATTTGGCAAGGTTGCAGCCGAGGTATTCAGTAGGCGTCGCTTCGAGATGACTGACGCTAACTTTCGCACAAAATTCTTGGATAAGCTTTTATTAAAGTTCGAGATCCGACAAAATAAAAACTAAGTGTAATATAACGTTATACTTTATTTTGTTATCGCTAAATCAAGGCA